>NW_005187426.1:182691-186199 GCF_000239375.1 Pundamilia nyererei
AGTCGCTCCATATATCGGTTGTTAAGCTTACCGCGGGAATGCTTTACAAACATTCAGAGATGGACTTACACACTTGCTTTACTTCTCTCGGGGATAACTTTGTCGGAGATGAAATGCCGGTTTGGTAGCGAAATGCTCAACCAGACCACCGACAGGTCCTGCATGCCACAGCCGCTCTATCACGTGATGCATACTGCTCCGAGATGCTAAGGTTATGAGGCCAGTTACAGCGTGTCCCAAATTTTGTGAGGTGCTTTTTTGAAATCCAACGGATCGGATTACATTTTTTATTTCTCTCCAATATCCGATCCAGTAATTTAGGTCAGTATCAGACCGATACCGATACGTAATATCGGATCGGTCTAGTTATTAGTTTTTTATTTTACTTTTTTTGGCTTTAAATTTAACAGGAAAGAAAAGGGAAAGTAAAGCTTCACACAGACAAGGTCACTCTGACAGTTATTTCAGAGAGGTGCCAATTTTGACTGAGTTTTATCTACACATGAAATGAACACATCAAATTGTTTTCTCTTATATGACAAAAAACAGAAATTGCCATGTATATTAGTTTTACTTCAGTATGCAGCTTACTCTGAAAATGGAAAATGGATGCAAGAATCTACTGAAATGAGCAAATATGCATAGAAACAGATACAGCATGTAAGGAAAAAAAGAGTTTGTACAATTTGAACGAGTTTGAAAGTCAATATTTGGTATGATAACATTGATTTTTCAACACAGCCAAAATTATTTTAGGCAAGCTTTCCTGTAATTTCTTAAAGTTGTCTTCAGGAATAGTTCTCCAGGCTTCTTGAAAGACATTTAAAGCTCTTCTTCGGATGTTGGCCTTTTGTTCTGTTCTCTGTCAAGATCATCCCACACTAACAACGCTGTGGTCCAGACCCTGGGGAGGCCACTCCATCACTAATAGTGTTCCATTGTTTGTTATTTTGGCAAGAGCTCCAGTACCACTGGGTCAAACGCAGCTCCAAAACATGACAGAGCCTCCACCGTGTTTTACAAATGGCTGTAGACACTCACTGTGCCTCTCTCAGTGTCGGGGTCTGTACAAATTGATCATTTGCATCAAAAATGAGCATTTTGTGCGTGTGTCATTCATTCTCGTTCTTCTGTAATTCAGAATATCTCAGCATTTACTCCTTGTTTCCATTTCTTAACACCCATCCATTAGCACCATTCCTGATGAGCTTTTGGTAAACAGTAGATGGATGAACTAAAGGGTTAGATAAATCTCTCAGGTCCTATGTTAGATCTTTTCAGGGGTTTTCCTAATGCTTAAGTACAGCGCTTTTATATAATGTTTATTTTCTGTAGGCCCACATCCTTTTCTTTTGCCCTTCACTTCTCCAGTTTCCTCAGATACGTCAAAGGACACACTGCACAACATGCAGAGATATGCCCGGGTGCTCCGGTGAGTCCCAAATAGCTGATGGCTTTCTCACCCCATTGTTGCAACAATACAATTTTATGCTCATCAAACTGATTCAACTAAAGAAATGAGACCAAGTTATGTGTTTTTGTGACAAGCTGCTAGTAACAAAGTACCAAAGAGATACAGTTAAAAATGTTTTGGTTCTTTACTAAGTTGTCTGCTATGTGTAGACACAACACTAGTTAATGCTTTGAGTTAATAGCCTTTCTTGTGCTTGAATGATTCATACGTCAGTGTTAAGTGGCTTAACAAACAAAGAAAAAATTCCTGGGAACATTGTCAGGTACAAGGACTAGACTGAAAATGAGTGAAAAAGCAACCAAAGACCAAATATACACTTGAAAATACCTTCAGAAAGCCTGGAGAAATATTGCTCAAGGACATCTTAGAAGCAAATATTAACGAATCAGGAGTGAACCAAGACTTTTGCTCAGTACCTTATCAGTACCTTTATTTTTGCTGTAAGCATTCAATTTCAGACATGCAACAGATGCTATTTGTATTCCAGCTGCATTGTGTTGTTTACACCCGTCGACCCTTTAATGCACTGACATCTGTCTGTTTTGCTCTGCTGTTTTGATCATTCGGGATACATTTCACATATAGTGTTACTCGAGATGCATTTTAAAGGTTACTGCTAGATTGACACTAAAAAATGAAACAAGTTCACAGTTTGTGCTGCAGCCCACAGAGATGCACAGACTCCACTGGAAATGGTGTTCTTACACTTCGGGTTTCCTAATCGACCTGTTAACCACACAGACATCCTGCTGGAGTGAAAATGGGTGTTCTCTAATAATGTGTGAATGCGTTTTCAGTGGTGCAAAATGGATCTCAGAAAAAATTCCATATACTGTATGTAGCAGAGGGGATCACGGAGTGTGTGCATTGTAGCTTTCAGTCTCTCTAGACTGTTTCTGTTATGTCCTATGTCCCTTTTCTTGATAATCCCAAGTGGAACTTAGTTCAAACAAGTGGCAATCTGAGCCCTCGGTGTTATATCTTTACAGGGTCAGTGACAATGACAGAAGTACTCTGACTCAAAAGAGCCTGAATTTCAAACACACCATAAATAATCGGATCCCTTGGATCTATTGATCATTTGTGTCCTTCATAGATGACTTTGGTGAGAAGCCTATAAAGTGTTGATGTGGCGTTCACTCAGAGTTGATGCTGCAGTATAATTATACGCTGCACTGTTTTTGACCATGTTGCTGCATTAGGCCAGATTTCCACTTGTACTCCCAGAAACTTTGATCTTTTTAGAGCCAAATGACCTCGTGTTTTCTAGTGTCATTCAACTTTATCTAACTTTATTCGACATTCTAGGGCCTTAGAAAAAGTAAGAAACAGCCTTGGGAATTGGAAAAAACAAACTACAACCCTTGTCAGATTTCCTTCTCCCATTGAGTGATGAATGGCCTGTGATCACTGCTGGCCAGATTTCATACCCCAACATGAAAACATTTGTAGTTCATTTTTGGCAAACAAATATTGACAGTATCATAGAAACTGTACCTATGTGATTACTAAATGTGCTTTGAAAGGCATGTTTAATGAGAACAAAGCAAGGGTCCCAGTGAGCAATGAAAGCATTTTTCCTGATAAAATTCAATTTCTCAGTCAGACCTGTGTACCAAAGATGTTAAGTAGAAGCTGATATGCAGTGTGGTCAGTTAAGGTCAAGGAACACATGCTTTTCTTTGATGGGAGCTCCATCTGAATTCTGCCGCAGGCATATACTTAATAGGCTTGTGAACTTCAAAGCACCAAATTTGCCTTTGCCCCGTGTACGCCATTTGTTTTTAAATCAAAGTTTTAAAAGGAAAAAAATCCTTGTTTATTCACATAGTGGTGTCAGACAGGTTACCACATAGAGTGACCAACGTATAAGAAAATGGTGCAATGCAGTCCTCAACCCTTCATCTCTGGTGCATTTTCATATGACATAGGCATAATTGGTCACACTTTGTTTGGCTAGCGTATCAACGAGTCATAACAAAATGACATCATTGCTCCACGTAAAAAGGGCGGTGTTGTAAATATTCACTCTGG
>NW_005187426.1:188334-204651 GCF_000239375.1 Pundamilia nyererei
TGCCCTGAAGGTGTTAAGGTAAGATATTGTGCTTTGTTTTTTCACTTTTCTAATGATGACATAGAAAAGGTGTTATGTTCTTATATGTCTGACCACAGATATATCTGTCTATCCATTGCACTTATCTGTGTACATCATCGTCCTCCAGAGGTTGCAGTCTTCCAGTATTCTATAGCAGGAAGAGAGATGGTACAGCTGCTGGCCAAACTTTACATCAGTGCAGAGCATCAACTTTATATTTAGGAAATTAGCAAGGAGGATTTGAATGGGTGATGTGCATTTAAGCTTTAGAGCAGCATGAGCTCTTCTTTATAAGTAAAGTACCTATCATTTAATGCAGCTTGAGAATGTGGAAAAAAATGAAATGATACGTTTTGGTTTCATTCAGTAGCAGTACCAGAAATGTGCTGTTTATATTTGCTTTTTCATAATGGAGAGAAGTTACAGACCTTCATAATAAATTTATAACAGATATCAATACTTGGTTAACTCCCTGACGACATTATGTAACTTTCTGACGTATCCAAGGCTTCATGTTTGCATCGATGTGATGAGACCAGGTACTTCTTATCAGTTTGATACATACTGGCTTCCACAAAGTTAAATTCAGTATTTCACAACTTTTACAGTATTTCTTAAGCTACATTTGTAGCTCTTTTATTAGAAAGTAAAATGTACAGATGGTCATTGTACAACCTATGTAAAAAAAGAAAAAAAGAAAAAGGTAACAATAAGGGATTTGTGTTTCTCATTTGTTGGACATTGTGTAATAGCAAATAAAGGCTTTTGAAATCCTGATGTGATAAAGCAGTTACAGAACCTTACCAGCTGCTCAGACTGATAAGAGCTTTGCATAAAACTTTTGATGGGCTTCTTGCTTTAGATACTGACGAGAAGATGTAGTGCAGTCCTAGAAAGTCTGTTTGGTATTCCCATTACAAGGTATTCTACTAAGTGCTGATAATGTCCCCTGTACCCATCACTGGACTACACTGCACATTACCAGATGAGGTTGCATTGAGGCAAGTCTAGTGGCGTTGAACTTTCTGTGTAGGTCCTTTTGGGAAAGCTCTGCATTATCTGATGGCTGCTAATATGAATTGCATTGCAGAATGATAGCTCTTGTAGCTTCCGTTACCGCTTCTGTTACTATAACAGAGACTCCATTCTCCATTATAGCTTGTACCTTTCATTGAGTATCACAAGAATTGCACTGGCTTGCATCAAAATAGGTGGAAGTTCAGTTTCATGTTCACTTCTCCCTGTTCCTCCTTTTGTCCCTCTCCTGCTTTGTCTGTTTTCTTTGTGTGTGTGTGTGTGTGTGTGTGTGTGTGTGTGTGTGTGTGTGTGTGTGTGTGTGTGTGGTGGGGTGGGGTGAGGGTTGCAGTGCAGGACCAAATACCTCTTTAGGATTACTTTGGTCACTAGCAGATTGGAAAACACTGGCTTGTCTGCAAACACTAACCATGTATTGGGCAAGTTGCAGTGAAATTTCAAAATGTGAAAAATGTGCGACACAAACCGGAAACAGAACACACTCTGTCAAAGTAAAAGTTTTGCCTTACTACTGCAACAGTCACATTTGAGTTTAAAGTTCCCATTTGGAATTGTGAAACACTTCTCACAGTTATTTAGTGAGTAGTTGGCATTTTCCATATTAACTAGTTGTATCGCTAATATTATATACTAGCAACCAAAGCAATCAGAAGGAGTTTTTTTTTTTTTTTAGTGCAGCGCAATATACCACTTTGCAACCAATTTTACACTAGTGACAGCCCGCAACCACTCACTGACCAGTCGCAGAAAACACACTTTTCCCTAGGGATGGGTACCAGGGGTGACAGTTAGCAATCAGTGCACAGTGACTACCAGTAACCATTCACAACTGACTGAGAAATAAACATTTTTCCCTCGTGCGTGGCGGTTGCCAGCCGTCCTCTAGGGCTGTGTGAATGGGACCTAACCGTGGTTGTGTCAAGGGCTCTTCAGTGGTGTCTGGTGTCTTGCGTAGATTGCTTTAAATGCCCTTTAAGCACATATGGCTACTCATCGCATGTAGGTGGACAAAGAAACAAACAGAAAAAAGACTGAAACAAAGCAGCCAATAACATCCACTACTTGTATTGTCTCTTACCAGTGGAAAGCCCTTTGCAAAACACGTTAACTTTGGCATCAGCACAGGCTGCTGGTGTTAGAGTTGTTTTTGTTTTCTGTCTGTCTACTCTCCCGCCCGTTTGTTGTCTAACTGAAAGGTATGATGAATGCTGTAGACGAGTGGAGCTCGTGGCTGTTTCTACTCCTCTCGTCTCCCATCCATCAAACCCCTTTCATTTCACTCTCCCACTCCTCTTCTTCTTAGTCACACCTCTCTTCTGCTGTCTTTCTTTCTTTCAGCCCACTAGTCTGCTCCTCATTGCACTCTTTCCTTTTTTTTTTTTTTTTTTTTTTTACCTCATTTCTATTCCTCTCTCACCCAACTGCTGAGTGTCACAGCATAAAGGCCCAAGTCTCCCTTGCAGCGTGTATGTGTGTATAACAGGCTCATGATTAGTTGATGTAAAGCGAAGGATGGCGCGACAGATCTCTTCATTAGTTGTCATCCCTTCATAATCAAGAGATAATATGAGAGATGAGTATCCACCCACACAGGCACGTAAACATGCAACCGTCACACTCATTTATGCTCAGTCAAATCAGCGCGGTCCGACTTTTGCGTGTTACCTACTAGTGGAAATAAAACTGAAGAATGACTCAAGGTCACTTGTGCCTGTATCACTTCCACCGCACCCTGATTGTTTCTCTCTGTCCTCTTTTTCACCTTCACTGACAGATAACTGAAGTGAAAAGAGATTGCAAAATATTAGCTGTTGTTCGATGTCTTATTTATGTGTCTACATGTGTTTTTTTGTCAGCCTTTTGGTGTGAACCAGCCAGGCCCCTATGTCAAGTACACCACAGTGGATTCTAATGGTTACCTGAAAAATGCATCAGGTAAGACCTTTTTTATTTTTTGGGTGGGGTGGGCTGCTCTTTTCCTGATAATTCTAAATAACTCTGTAATGATGTAGAATAGCCAAAATAAGCATTCATTTCTTTGATATGTTACCACCCCAGCTTTAGCACACCAGTAACAATTATACCTAATACCTATTAATAACTTAACCTTCTGACAGTGACGGCTGTCCTTTGTCTGGCTGAACTCCGCAGGTGTGTTTCGGAGGATATTGGAGAAAGTAGAGACTTTGAAGAAGAGGGGCGTATTGATTTTTATTTTCTTGCTTTCTCCTTTTATAAGTGAAAATAGCCTTTAAGCTTTTTAGTCTCAAAGACTAAAAAGGCTGAAATAGAAAGGGCAGCTGAAATAATGGAAAATATAGTGCTTCACAAAGGTGCTATAAAGGAAAAGAAAACAAATGAGTTTGATGTGTCAGATCTGTCTCATCTGACCTGTCGTAATGCAGTTTTAAAGTGTTAGTCCATGTTTACCAGTATTATGACTTAAATATGAAACCTGGAGTTACTGCATTGGGTCTGTCTGTGGGATACAGATTTCTTATATTTTGTGGAAGACTATCGTAGAAAAATACTGTGAAAGCTTGCAAAACACTCGGGGCCCTGTTTCTCCTCTGAAGTGCTTTCCTTGCTGAAGCAACACTCAGAAAGCTGTAGCTTCCTCTGTTTTTTTTTCCTTTTTTGATTCTTTTTTTCCTTTGGATTTAAGTCCAAGTTACTTGTCTTTCTAGAAAGTGCCAGCATCACACGACAGCTGTTTTCTTGTTGCTGTTTATTTTGTCATGCTGCATCACCTGCCACCCTCCTTATAATTCGTGAAGAATACGTTCGTGATCGTATGAGGCCATAGTGACTGTTTGTTATGGATGGAACTGGTTAGGAGAACTGAACTGAAAATATGTCGCCTACTGACAAACAGCTCCACTTCATGTAAGCTCGAAGGACTGTTCCTTGCACATTTCACTCTATTATATAAATTCCTCTTGAAAGTCATGTCCATAATTACTTGGACAGTGACACAGTTTTTGTAATTTTGCCTCTGTCCACCACCCCGTGGATTATAATTCAAGGGGTTTTACAAAATATTCTGTTAACTGTAGTTTGAGCTGTTAATGCTTAACAGCAATTGAACAAATTAAGAAAAATGTAAATATTGGGATGACGTTTACTTGGAAGAAAATCATTTGTAGTCAGTGACTGCCAAATGCTGTTTCAGTAGCTGCTTAAGGTTCTGCTTGTTCGTGGGTCTCTCTCCATTCAGTTTTGTATTTATTAACTGAAAAGCTGCTCTACTGGTTTGAGATCAGGTGACTGGCTTTGTCTTTGAAAAATATCCATTATTTTGGCTTTGTTAGGAGAGCTGAATTAAATTTCTGTTTCCTGTTGAAAAACAGCTCTTCTTGTATGGTCAAAGGACTATTCTTTCCATAGTACAGCTACAGATGCTTTTGCACTATGCTTTGTTTTTGTCAACCGCTGTCCAATGAGTTTTGAACCCGTTCTCACTCCTGAGGCGTAATATACCAACGATTTGTCACGTCCTGTGGCAGGAGGAACGCGAAAGATGACCTTTTGCATTCTTATGCTACACGCCAGGTTATGGATTAAATCCAGTAGAATGACGCTCCAGTGGTAATACACGTTCCAGCCCCAACCATAACCTTATCCCTAACCTTAACCACGACTTTAATGACATTAGATAGTGTTTTCCAAAGCGATTTAAGTGAAATTAACGATTCCTAACGGTTCTCATGTTTCTCAATATAGGGACGTGGTGGGTGCCCGGCACCGCAATATACCAACGATTTGTCACCTAGCGTAAAATGTTACTCTGAGAGTGAGAACGTGTTGCAGTTTTGCAGCAGTTGGTTTAATCAAAGCAGATAGTTTACACTTAAAAACTTGTACTTCTACCAGCACTTACATTATCAATAAACACTAGTGACCCAGTCCACCTGGCAGCCATACAAACCCATGGCATAACACTGCCTTCACCATGTTTGACAAATGATACAATGTGCTTCAATCACGAGCTGTTTCTCTGCTTCTTCATGCTTTTCTCTTCCCATCATTCTTGAACACATTGGTTTGTTCTTCCCACAGTGTTTTCAGTACTGTGCCAGATCTTTCAGATGTTTTCTAGCAAAGTGTAGTCTAGCTTTCTTGTTCTTGAGTGTAAATAGTAGTTTAAAACTTGTTGTTATGCCTGTATTTCCATTAATGAAGGTGTCTCTCGATTATAGACTTTGGCATTGAGTGTCTTGACATTCAAGACCACATCAGACAGTCTTCAGTCACTCACGTTTTACTGTTTCTCTTACAGGTTTATTTTGTTTTTTCAGCCTAATGTTGGCCTCCGTTATGCAAACAAATTACTCTTTAAACAGTTAATGCAATTCTTTTGAATTAAAGCTGAATGTCTGCACTTCAATCGTATCTTGATTGTTTGATGTAAAATCCATTGTGTTGTTGCAAAGAGGAAAAAAAATTACAAAAATTCTGTCCTTATCCAAATCTTACATACCTTAGGGTGGGTGGTATTTTATTAATGTCAGTTGAAAACCTTTGACTCCAGCCGTTTTGATTATATTGCTAAAGCTAGTAGGATCACTGGGTCATGTTATATTTAGCAGCCCATGAGGTAACGAACTCTACGCTACTCTACTGCTCAAGACTAATAAGGGTAGAAGTGAGGAAAAAGAGAGTGATGCATAGAAAGATAAGGGGAGACACTGAGGACAGCAATGCTGTGCTGTATTAGCTACAGTTAACATAGTTGATGTTACATTGTGGGAAGGACAGAGAAGTGGAAGAGGACACGACGCACTGACAGCCTGGGGTCAGGGATATATATAGTCTGTGTGGATTCCTCTGTGCAACATAATTCAATTTTGTCAGGTTTCATTGTTTCATTTGTCTGTTGGCACAGTTGGAGAATATACATATTTAAAGAAAGAGCGGTCATTTCACAGTCTCACATCATCATTATTTCACCACTATTAGACAGCTATAAGCTCCTGTCTATGAAACTGTGCTCAAACGAATCTTCTAATAGCTGCAGAGTTTTTAGTTTGGTGCTCTCTGTCCCAGCCCCAAAACACAGAGTGGACAAAAAATCACATGAACTCTGCTGTATTTGGCTGTTTCGTTCCCTCTCCACACATCCCACTGCTTTAAAATATGCAGTTAAATGGGCGTAGAGAGCAACAGTGAAGAGGGAGCAGTGTGGGGGAGAGAGGAGCACCACCTGCTCTCATACCCACTGCAGAGAAGATACAGAGAAGAGCGTGATACAGACTCCCACTTAATGTGGATGCACACTAAGCTTAGATTGTGCAAAGGTTTTAGAAGTGTATATGTGGTTACGTTTTTATATTATGTTTAGCAAACAGCATTAAAACACACTGTGCAACTGCTTAACATGAGTATGACCAAGAATACAGACAGCAGGAAAATGGTGAAACTGATGCCATAAAGCAATGTGGCTTTTACTTACTGCTTCTGATTCTTTAAAGGTCTTTCTCAGCTGTGAAGTGTGGTGACTCTTAAACATTACATTTATCTCTGCTCCAATTGAAAATCTTTGAGTATTAATATAAAGCCCCAAGGTTTTGATCCCTAAGGTTTTAAATGTGGTCCGGGTCAAGGATCTATGTTCTTCCCACCAAACCTAGAAATCCAGCATGCCTTTTTTCTTTTTCTTTTTCTTCATAAACCTCAGCTTGCATTTAGGTACTTTGTCGTGTTCCACGTAATGTGAAAACCGTGTTGTGAAGTGACTAGTTGTAGTAATGAACCAAAGGGAGAATTATCAAAGAGCTTCATAGCCTAAGCTCACTGCAACAACTGTCCTGTTTTGATTTCTTCACACCACTTTCAGTAAGTCATTTTCAGCTGCAGCAGGCAGCTGAGGCAAACCCACTTGAGTTCTTTTCAGCATAAATCACTAGACACAAACAGTTAGAGACTAGATGGACATAGTGCAACATTTAGCAATCAAAGAGCCAGATATCTTCCTCAGGAATTGTTTGTGACAAAAACAAATGTTTTGTAACTCCTAGAGGTCTGAAGAAGACTATCACGTGTTTACCGCTTCGAATTTAAGATTAAGCTATTTTTAAATACTGTTGAGTTTTTATAGATTCTTATTCTAGTGCAAGGGATGATGCATACAGTAAGTGTACCATAGTTGATCATAATTCATGCTACAGATATGGTAATAAACCCAAACTCTTTCATGGCTAATGTGGAACTGGGGAAGGAAATCAAAGCAATTTTCGTCAGATAAATGTGAAAATGCTTCTCAGCACTTATACAAAGAGAAATGCATCAGTGAGTGCTAATACCATGTAACTGTGAATCTCCTGTGACCCCCACCCCTCAGGGAGTTTTGCTGCAAGTCATCTGTATTTCTTGTTTTTTAAAGCCAAAAATTCTAAATAAGACACATACAGAACAGAATAAAATAATCATAATGAATAGCTCCTTGCTTTCATGTTGGTCCATGTGGTCCTTCTAGTTCGTAAGAACATGGTGACATTTTGTTCACTCAGCCAGTACATCTTTGTCAGTAAGAAGTCTCTGGATCCCCAGACAGTGCTCCTGGTTTGGGATGTTCATAAAACAGACTCCCATGTATTTAGAATATCCTGGCAGTATTATAGCCTGTCCATCATAACTCCAGCTTATTCTTTCAGTGTGTGTTAGCTTGGAGTGTACAGAGAGAGAGGAGGAGGAGAGCACAAGTAGCCAAAGGCTTTGCCGGCACAACTCCCCAGACCCCTCATTTAACAGCAGCAAAGTGCTGCCAGGGAGCAGGCGTGTGTGCATGTGTGAGTGAGTGTGTGTGTGTGTGTGTGTGTGTGTGTGTGTGTGGTGATTTAAAGTGTATTTATTCTGTAGCTTGTAGCTCGGGGAACAGCCAGCGAGGCTGCCAGAGATGAGCAATGATGGGGTGCACACAAACACACACACATACACACACCCACGATGTCTGGGGCTCTCCACCGGGGCCCAACGATCTTCACTTACCCTTCACCCTCCTGAAAGGGAAAGAGAGCAGAGAGGAAAGGAGAGATTATAAAATGCTAAGAGATGGAGAAAGGACTGAGGAGGCTCAATAGGGGATTGAAATTCCAGTAGAAAATAGGAAAAAGGAATAAAAGGACAGAAAGAGGGGAAGCAGTTACTTATAAGAAAGAAATACTAAGATCTAATCAGAAAAGGAGGCCGTTTGGATGAAGATGGGAGAGGAATAAAAGCAGGGATGGTAGATGTATATGGCAAGTTCAATCAAGCACATGGGACTGCTTTGTGTGATATGAAAATGGCACAGAAGGAAATAATTATTTTTGGACTTTTCATAGTATTTTGCATCACAGAGCATTGTTTTGCAAGTAGCTTTGAATGGACCACATCAGTAGATGTGATTTTCAAACTGTTAATTTCTTCCACGACAGAGGTCTAAATCATCAGTTTTAACACAATGAAGAAAGATGTCATGTGGATTTGTTCTTGTAAATTACAGAAATAGTTCCTCTTTCCAATAACAATAAACTGACTGAATCTGGAAAAGCAGTTTTTAAGTGCAGTTATTGAAATTGCACTTATTTTTCCAAAGATATTTCAGGGTGTCAGGTTGATTCATTTAATGTGAACATTTTCAAAAATGTAATCATACAGTTTTTTTTCTTTATCGATTATTTAATGGTTTCACTGGATTAATTGGTCCAGCCCACTTGAAATCAAACTGGGCTATACTGTATGTGAACTGTGACTTAAAATGAGTTTAACTTCCCTGTACCACAGCTGAGGGGAACATCGTATATACTCAAAAACGATATAATGATCATATCACCCTCTAATCTGATTAGATTGCACTGCAGTATAATAAGTATGTGTTCATGTATTTATCTTTTATACATTCTGCAGTGTGTGCATACTGTATTTCTATATGTGTTCTGTCTGGGTAGCAGCATGTGCATGCGTGCATACCCTAACATCTGTCTCATTGTGACCTTGTATGTATATCGTACCAGACAGCGGTGCGCCATGCCCCTTACTAAGCAGGTTGGATAGATGAGCATGGGCTGTGATTCTGACAACACCACACCTCATTATCAACTAACTCCTGCTGAGACACAGAGGGAGTGAGGGGGTGGAGATGAATAGTTGAAGTTATTCATTAACAACCTTTTTAATCCTTTTTCTCCTCCACTCTGGACACTGCATTGTGTTCCTCTCAGGGTCCCAACTTTAGACAATCAGGGGACAGAGTTTGAATATAATGTGCCTCTATTAGCATGATCAAAACTGCAGTGTCAGGAAAAACATGCTTAGAACACATTTTTATTGTGAGCTCCAGTAAATTTGTTGTCTTTACATGCAAGCTGGGGTCAGTTCACCTGCTCCTGGTGCTGCTGCTCTGAGTTTTACTGCTTTTTTTGTGGATTTCATTGACTGCAACAACAGAAGCAGACTGATCAGTTTAAACTTATGTCTGGAACTCTTGATGTGACCTAACAGTGAGCATGAACACCACAGCCTGCTCTGCACCAGTGCAGCATAGTGCACCATTGTCAACTTCTGTCAACAGTACAGTAGACTAACCAATTTAGTCTTCAATGAACTATACTAAACTGTGTAGTATTTTCATACAATCTTAAACAATTTCAAATTACTATGCTTGAATTGTTTTATGAAAAATCTTCGGCACAACACCATGTATAGATCCTATAAATGATTAAAAAAATCTAGCATAATTTGGAACCGTACCCAAGCTTTAAATTGATAGTTGACTGAATTTCATTGAGCAGTCCTTACCTTTACTTCGGCATCTCTTATGAATCTATCGAAAATGAACATTTTTTTCTCCCTAAGAAAGTACAGCCCATCTGCCTTTATCTCACAGATGTAGGGTGGCTGTGGTTTAGGTGGTAGAGCAGATCAGCTACTGATCGGAAGGTTGGTGGTTGGATCTTAGGCTTCCCCAGTCTGCATGTCAAGTGTCCTTGGGCAAGGTACTAACCCCAAATTGCCCTCCGATGCATTCATCGGAGTGTGACTGTGTGTGAATGTAGATTAGTTTGCACTTGTGAATGAGGCATGTTGTATACAGCGCTTTGAGTTCTCCGGGAGAAAAACGCTATATAAGAATGGTAAATGGTAAATGGCCTGTATTTGTATAGCGCTTTTACTAGTCCCCCCTAGGGACCCCAAAGCGCTCCCAGTCATCCACCCATTCACACACTGGTGGAGGCAGCTACAGTTGTAGCCACAGCTGCCCTGGGGCAGACTGACAGAAGCGAGACTGCCATATCACGCTATCGGCCCTTCTGGCCAACACCAGTAGGCGGTAGGTGAAGTGTCGAACCGGCAACCTTCCGATTACAAGGCGAACGCCCAACTCTTGAGCCACGATCAATCCATTTACCATTTACCATCCATGTACTGTGATCCAAACTGCAAAGTTTGTGTCTGGTGATTTGTTAAGCTGTTTAAAATATTTTAAGTTACCTGCCAATTCTAAAAACCACTTTGCTCGTCTTCTGTAGCACTAGCCAGAGCCCTCAGCTAGATGCTGAGGTTCCACAACAACAACGTTATTGACAACTTCAGCATGAATGCATCCCAACAATGAGAAGAGGGAAAAAAATCTGTGGGTGCGGGTGTAAATGGGCCTTGGGATAACATCATTTACTTAATACTGATCTCCACGCCATTAGCTGCAAGCAATTCCAGGCTGCAACACACAAAACAAACTATTCTTTTTTTGTGTTTGTTTTTGGTTTATTTTACCACTCTTATACTTCAAAATTGAATTTGGTATGTACTGTGTGTTTTCGGTAAACGGGCGCATCAGCTGCTTCGATGGTAGTAAACCACTCTGCAAGTATAATTTCTTTTGTGTCTTCTGTGGTCAAGCAAATTTATTAGTTTATAATTTAAATTAAGGGTTTAATGGCCTTAGTATCACAACAGCAATCAGGAGTCCGCACTTTCTCTGGGACGTGGTGGAGGACGGTTATTTTTTAAACAGCTTGTCAATGTCTTGAAAGCCACCTGTGAATTTCTCAGCTGAGATACAGTGAGATAAAACAGTGCTTATACTCTAATCCAAATTATCTTGGGAGCTTGAAAGATTTTTCTTAGTTTGGGAAATAAACTAAGAAAATACCATCACTCTCATAAATAAATTTGATGGAAAACTAGCTATAGTCCATGCCCATAACTCTTCATTACATTAGGTTGTTTCTGCCAGACATATTTTGGCCTTTAGTCTCACCAAGCTGGAAATTGAAGTAGAAAGAATAATGTTATTATGCTAACAGGGAATAAGGAAAGCTCAAGAGTTCTTCACATTGTCCAGACAGTGCAGTTGTGTCTATAGTGTCAAAGACTATTTCCTTTATGTTCACCACGGACAAAGAAAGAAAGGGACATTTGAGAGCAAAGTAACAGGAAAGGCAAAGAAAGTGTAAGGAAGGAGTGTTCATAGGGAGAAGAATCGTAGCACGCCCGCATCAATGTGGAGCTCTCGATAGACTGTCCAATTAGATTAATGAGTCCACGGGATTAGCAATTACACACACACACACACTTTCATACTTAACCTTTTAAAAAAAAAACACATGTTCACCTGCAGCAATTCATCCAAAAACATATTGATCTTAACCTTTTAAATGTTTGTTAAAAATAAAATCCAAAGAAATTAAGAAGAGACCTCAGAGAGAAAATTATGTGAGTGCTGACCTGTCCACTTGGAACCAGTTATGTTGCTTTTTGCTGCATCACTCTGATTCCTCAAGCAGAATCCTAAAAGCCAGCCCATTTCACTTGACGTCATACTGATCTATGGGCAAGTGTACCCCTGTTCTCAGAGACCTCGTCAGGTCAATAGTGAGCGCAAACCTTTTCTCCGAAAATTTATTGCATGGTATATTGAGGATAGTCTTTAAACACACAGTGAGAATTCATAATACTGGGAGAAAGATAGGGGAGTAGGTGGATGGGAGAAATGAAAAGGGTTAAAAAGGGAGAAAATGAGAGGGTGCAGAGGACAGAGCCGCAGAGAGAAAAGGATAGGAGTGAAAATGAGGGTGGAACAAAAGACAAAGATAAGAGATGCAAGTGGCGAGAGATCAGAACCGAAGATGAGAGAGGGAGAGAGGAGAAGGAAATATTGGTGTGAAAAGAAGAGAGGTAGCCCAACACCGAGATATGGTGAATTACTATTGATCAGGCTTAGCATATTTTTTCTCGTCTATGTTTTTCACTCCTTCACCTATCTCCCTTTGCCTCTTTCCTCTTCTCACCCATTAATCTCTCTTTTCTGCAGCTAGTCTATTGGTACCATGTATTGTCAAGACTGTTTAACTTATAATATGCTTCTATTGCCTACCTGTCTGTTGTCCTGTGTGTTGCTAAACATCCTTTGGTTTCCGTGAAGCAAGTGCTCATACAGTATGCATCGAAATGGATCATGAACTTTTTCACAGAGAGTAAAACTAATCTCAGGAAGCTACAGTGTGTCCTTCAGTGTTTTTGTTCTGAGATTTTCTCAGTTTGTTGGCTGAAGAAAGTAACTTACCTAAAGCAATGATATGGTTCAAGCAATATGACTGTAATGATTGTAAACGTGTCCTCATTGGATCAAAAATGTAACTTCCTGCTGAGGTAAATGCCTGTACAGTTAATAAAACCATCATATTCTTTGTGTTTAGTGGGAGTTAATAATTATTAGTAGACTAAACTGAGATGGGTGGGAACATGATAAACATTTTACCTGCCATACTAGCCTTATCATTTATAACAAAGCTCCACTTAGGTACTCCATCATAGAGGCTCTGGTGTCAGTTGTTTTTGCCAATATCATGTGTCAGCAAAGATTTGTGCAGTGGTACAGAAAATTGCAAAGACTTATGTTTTCTGTCATAATAGAAAAGGCAGTGGCTAAATATAAATGGATTTGGAAATGATCAGCTTAAGAACTTATCCATGGAGACAAGTGCACATTTAATTCAATTCAGATTTGTTATTAAGAGTCCACTGTGTCTTGCATCATCAGCAATAATATCTGTAAACAGACCTACAGCGCTGCACCAAGCAGCATGCGTGTGAACTGCTGGCAGAATATTATTCTGCAAACAGAGCAGTATTTTAATCTGTTGTAGTGTAAGTAACCTGGTACAGGAAGAATTTCATATTATAGACATGTATTTCATGCTGTAGGAAATGTTCTTAATTTGAAGAAATCACCTCTGTTATCCAAACTATACACTGTTGTTAGGTCAAATGTAAAAGTCTGTATCTCATTTCTTCTCTGTGTGCCAAGAACTTAAAATCCCTCAACCCCAAAACACAACTGTTTTTCGGACTCTGCCTACAGCCCTGTGATATCCCAAATGGTGCATTTCTAGAAGAAGTTAGAAGTTGAGGTTTTGGCTGCTGTCTTCAAATCAAGGGTGTCCAGTGCAATAGGGCTGTTCAATATAACGATATATATCGGATGACGATATAAAAACGTCTATCGTTTCGCAAAATAAACTGTTTACGGCAATATTTTTTCATCGTTTTGATGGTCACTGTAGTGGCTATATTCATTTCTTAAAGTTCTCCCTTTCTGGACAAGCGCCTGTTTTTATGCGGTGTGGTTAGCAACAACGACGTTAACAGCATCGCGTGTCCGCTTGTTTATGTTCCACATAAACCTTTCACAATAAAGCTCAAGATCCTGTTGAGACTTTTCAAAATAAACTGAATAACGTGAAAGAGCAGATTATTTACGGATGAGAATTAAAAAAGAGCTGCCAAGTGCTAAAAAATAAACCTTCGACTCAAACGTTAGAACAGGCTTTTCCCCGCAGCACGCCGTGTAATAAATACTCACAAAGAAAACGGCGGCCGTTACAACTTATGTCTAAAAATGTATCGTTTCATGCATCGGTTAAAACACTCGACTCCAGCTACATGACACCCAGCTGGAAACACTTCCCTCAAGACGAGCTGCCCGAGATTCACAGAATTTACAGAAAATGTTACATTTTTGTGATTTATATCATTATCCGGATGATAGAATTTGGTCATATCGCACAGCGCTACAGTGCAATGTGAGAAATGTTGACATTGATCTAAGTCGAGACTTATTCACAACTGCGTGGTTTATTTCTCTATTCTAATGATTTCAAAATCAGATCTCACTGGATCATTTTCATAATATCAGAAAAAGCAAGCCACTATGCAAGCAGTTAAATTGTTTTTCTTAAGTGTGCAGTTGAGGGGGATTGCTGTAATTTGAACACACCTGCCAATCATCTGCATTGATTATAACAAAACTCCATTTAAGTATCTAATGTTGACATGTACTGTAACTTAATGACAACGTTAAACTTTTTCCCCACATGATGGAAGTTTGTCAATCCTAAGAAGCAGACCTGTATTTTTAAATGCACTCAGCACTGGCTGACAAAACTTTTTGCCAACTCTCAGGTTTCTCCTCCTTCTGCCAGTCTTGAAGTGCACATTTATCATTCCAGACAAAGCACACTGACTACTCACTTGTTTTGCTGGGTAGTACTATTGACTTAATTCATCTTGGTCTGGTTTCCAAAGTTTCTCATAACAAGAGAATTGATGAATGCTTCCATTTTGAGAGAATGTATAATAATGAGGTCATCCATCCAAGAACATTATTCATAACTGTATGCTCTTTTGGTTCATCAGTAAAACTCCCAACTCTTAAATGTTTTCAGGCTTCTTAACTTAAAAAAATTGAGTTTATTTTTGATTCAGGCTGAATATTTTTCCTCTCATTTGAATCACATTTTCTTCAGGTGTTTTGTAGCTTTATTTCATTTCTTTCTACAGCTGACATGGCTGGGAAAACTGAAGTGAATACATAAAATTTAAGAAATTTTACATGTCGTGGAGCTACACTGTATTTTTTTAGTAAAGGCGAGCAAGCAAGAGTGATGCACACTGTCTTTAGGTCTGTTGCTTCACACATGCAACCATGCTTCCATTTCATTCATCATCTGGATGCAGATGTCAACATGTTTTACTGCTGTATCATTTGAGAGAGAGCGCAAATCTAGATGGTGATAAAGACAGAACAACTATAGAGCCCATTGCTTTTTTTTCAGTGTCTCACCACACACACATACACACGTGTGGTAAAACACAAATCAATGTTCAGATCTTGACACCATTGTAGGGCTCTGAAGGGGGCTCTTCAGGCCAGGTGTAGTGTGTGTGTGCGTGTGTGCGTGTGTGTGCGTGCATGCGTGCGTGCATATGCGCTTCTGTCCCTTATGGCTCCACCCTACATCTCGGCAATTTGCTCCTTTTATCGCCATCAGGGGACCAAATGGTTTCTATAGCGACGGGCACCAGGAAGTTCTCAAAAAAATGTTTCGTTTTTGAAACCCCAGGGAGTGAGAGAGAGTGTGTGTGTAAGTGTGTCGGCACTGCAAGCCAATTATGTTTATGACCGTATTTCTTTCCTGTATGAATTTACTGGGATCATGATATTGGTGCATTTTTCATTTTCCCGTGGAAGGATTTGCAGATGGTGTGCTGTTGCTTTTAACAGTTGTGTTTTACACGTCTGATGTTCAGATTCCTTATTTATTCTTGATTTTTTTTTTTTACATCACTTATTGCCATCTTGTGCCCGTACACAAATTTGACTCTGTTTCAGACTGATAGACATGACATTGTTATTCTGCATGTGCCTGGCCAGAGGTGGTAGAGCCCAGAGACAGGATGTGTCATAAGATCTCGGCAGATGGACACACACAAACGTGTTGAAGCTCCCTCAGAGGCATCCATGTCCTCTCTCTGTCCGACTTTCTCTCTCATCTTTGTCTCACTCTTCTTTTCTTTTTTTTTTGCTTTTTTTTTTTTTTTTGCTTTCTCATGCCCACGAGGAGTTAAAATGTGTCAGCTTAAATATCATGGGGGCGGGCTTGTATCCCAAAAGCCTTATCAAGGTCCTAGCTTGCATTCTGTTGTGAGGAAAACAAGGTATGATAGTGTGAGAGTAGGGCTGCTCAATTAATCGAATTTTAATCACGATTACGATCTGGGCTTTCAACGATCATTAAAAATGACTGAGCCGATTATTAGCCCCTTCCTCATTTATCCGCGACACCTTAAAGGCCGGTCTGTGAAAATATTATCGGGCATAAACCGTCCGTGGCGCAAAAAAGAGTGGAGACCGCTGATTAAGAGGACCCGAGGGAAGCTCGGAAAGCTAAGCAGAAGTTATTTGGAGAGGAGAGTGACTGCCGTTGGTTGAAAAGAGAG
>NW_005187426.1:205404-207445 GCF_000239375.1 Pundamilia nyererei
GATCTCAATTTCAGTGAAAATAATCGTGATTATCATTTTTGCCATAATCGAGCAGCCCTATGTGAGAGGAAGTGAAATACATTTTATAAACTAAGAAAAGCACTTGCTCTTCAACCCACAGTAGAGTAAAATGCAATTAACATAAAGTAAAATGAGATTCCACTCAGGTACATCGAAGTCATTTAATTTTCAGTGTTCCGAATTAGTTTCAGCCTAGAGTGTTATCTCAGGTACTGTGACTAGCATACAGGTGTCAAAGAATACACTCAGTTGTGTATCATATGCCAGAACTGTCAGTGAGTCAAAACAGAATGAAAGACTGTCAGAGTTACCACAGCTAGACTTTGCACAGGAGGGTGCTCATTCAAGAATGAAAACATAAAACATAAAATAACACAAAAGTGCTGTACTAATAATGATGATTTAGAAGAGTAAAAAATAATAATTTCCATAATTTGTTAGACAAAGACACAATTTTTATACACCGCTACAGTTGATTTTAAATCTTTCAGCTTTAATTCAACTGGTTTTACAAAACTTGTGCATTTTCAGAGCTTTAAAATGAATCGACAAGCGGTTTTATAGCCAGGCGAGGCCTGTCAAGTTCTATAATCAGGAGAGGTCTTTATGAAAGAAAGTACAGAAGATTTAGGTGCAAACCACTGGTTATACTCAAGAACAGGAAGTCAGGATTTGACTTGCAGAAAATATTTTTTAAAGCCTGCATAGTTTAGAAAGAAGAAACCAAGATTAGAGAGATAAAATTAGGTAGAAGGAAAGGAACGACTCATCATCCAAAACATGCCATATCACTGCCAGTGGTACATGGGCCAGTAGTGTTTACTGATGATGAGACTGTTGGTAGAAGTAGCAGCAGGATGAGTTTTGAAGTGTTTAGCACTATACTCTCTGCTCAGATTCAGCAGAATCCTGCATAACTGATCAAACAGCGCTTCAGTGACCATGTCAGTCACCTGATTTGAACCCGATATAGCATGTTCTTTAGTTATTAAATACAATACTGAATGTAGAAACAAGCTAAACGTGATGATGGCTGTAGTAAAGCCCTGGATGGGCATCTCAAGGGAGGAAACAAACAATTTGGTGATGTCCATAGGCTCAGGTTCAGTTCAGCTTTACTTGTATGGCATCAAAGCACAGCAGCAACCACCTCATCTCAGTTTACTTTAGTAGGTGTACAGTCGGTGGCATTTCCAAATCTTTTATTTTACTTTCCTTTGTCTCAAAATAATATAAACACAAAATAATAAAATAGACATTAACGTGTTTTGTATTCTACCAATCCATGTTTGGAGTAACAAGGTGGATGATCAAGTTCAGTTCTAAGGACTTAAGCAAGATTTCTAAGACTTTTTTATACTATACTTTGTTTTATATAGTCAGTAAAATGAAATGTAATTCTTCAATGAAGAGCAACTTTTTCTTTTCATTCTATTATATTTTTCTTTTCTCTTTCTTTTGGCACAAATTGGGTTGGACCCTGTGGATATCTGTGTACTTTCTTTCGTGGGCGTGTGGTCTTGAGTGTTTGCTTGTCGATGTGTTTGGCTTTGGAGCAATAACTTGTTGAATCGAAGCACATCATGCTGCCCACAAGTGTGTCTGTGTTTAAAACTTGAGAAAATGAGAAGTCCGCACAGATGTACACACACCAAGGGTGACTGCTTGTGCTACTTTGAATCCGCTTTGTCTTCTAAGAGATGGATTGTAGGCTGTCAGTCATGTGTGCAGGGTGGAATCCCCTGCCAAGACCTCCGCTGGCTCTGCCATTGGAAGATAGGACAGAAATGCGCTTGCTCGCATATGCACAAGCGCACACAAAATGCAGACACTCCGATACACTGCTCTGCATAATACCCTTTGCCAGCCTCCCCGTGTTGTGAAATGGCTTTGCTCCAGCCGTGGCCGTGTTTGTTAGCCGGTCTACTCAGACACGCACTCGCACAGTACTCAGCAGACGTTAAGCCAGGCTCCCTGCCTGCAATATAACCCTGCTTGATCCTCCATCACACACACAGAC
>NW_005187426.1:207586-217472 GCF_000239375.1 Pundamilia nyererei
CTCTCTCTCTCACCCACTCTACCCTGCTGAGTGGCGGGCTGCAAGCTATCCACCTCTTGCCCACAAACGAGGAGAAGCCTTCTGTCAAAACCATCAAACCAAACCTGGCCTAAAGGTTCAATCCCCTCAAAAATCCCCTTTTGTTCAGCACCATGGCTCTGAGGTTCTGTGTGAAGCAATGAAGTGGGGGTTTTTTCACAACTGCAGGATAGAGAA
Organism: Pundamilia nyererei; assembly: GCF_000239375.1. Classification (NCBI taxonomy): domain Eukaryota; kingdom Metazoa; phylum Chordata; class Actinopteri; order Cichliformes; family Cichlidae; genus Pundamilia; species Pundamilia nyererei. The sequence goes on from NW_005187426.1 coordinate 207,803, forward strand.
CAGAGAAGAATTAGTCTGCCAATAAATTATTGGTTGTCAACTATAAAAAACAAACAAACCCTAAAGGCTATTTAATTGTTTAGATTAAAGACAGAAGTGGTTAACAAGAGTTCCGACCTGTCAAGTTAAGCAGCAAAAACTCTAAGTTTACTTGGTTAATCCCCCCACTGTGTTGTCCTCACACCCTTGTCCCACATTCACCAGTTTTGTTCCCACACATTTATGTGTGGGTACAAAAGTAGCAATTGACAAGAATTTTTATTTATTTATTTTTAATTCAAATCATTCTGATTCTTACTCAGAGATGCCGTTTCTGTTGTTGTTGAGGTTTTTGTTGCCCCAGTTTCTGTAGATATCAACAAAGGTACTCTATCTTGAAACACCATCACTCTGATTTTGATCAATCAGGACTTGGGGTCGCTATAAGCGTCGTTGCTATTTATTTCTCCTTTTACATCCTCAACTTTTCTTTGTAGTTGCCAGAAAAACTACTTTTGGTAAACTTGGATTTTGTGTTTGTCCACATGTTTTAAATGTAATGCACATGTAAATTTAACCAGCTGGGGTAGGATGAAAAGTCTCAGAATCGCCAACATAGTCATGATCCATTGTCTTACAGTCTGTAGTATATTATAGTCAATTTTTGCCAGTCTGTTTGATGCTTTTTGAGCTATTTCAGGCTGGATCAAGTGGTCAACTGAATGACCCATTGAAAAACATTTTTATCCCTCGTATGATGATGTTGCTATGTGTAAAAAGCATTTATAAATCAAATTTTATTGCAGAAGTACACAGCTTTCCACTCTACTGATCTGGTGAATTCCCCTAACACACACACAAATGCACGCACATGCGCGCACACCTCAGTAAATGTCAGACACCCCAGGATTCAGCTTCAATGTCTCATAAAAGCTCTGTCTTTGTACTTCAGGTAAGTGTCCAGCTCCTCCTGGAAACAGCCAATATTTTTGACCATCCATCGTCTGTCTCTCTCCATGTGCAGTGTGTGATTAAGGCAATTACACTGCCTCTTCAGAAAACCGCATCCCGGTGCTAAAAAGCTGTGAAAATAAAATGCATAGACCAATAACAAGCGAGAGAAATTTAGGCATAAATAGACACGGCTGAAAAGCTTTCTTTGGTTGAAGATGGCAAAAGTCAATGGTGTTCATTGAGCTTCCATGCTAACTGGAGCCACAGAGTGGACATTAGAGCATCAAGGACAGGCTTTCATTGCACTAAAACCATATAGTAGCTACTAGATACTTTCACCCGCTGGCTGGTCAATTTGTACCCCTGCAGTGTTCCTGAGGTAAAAAGCCAGCTTTATTTGTGCAGCAAGGAACAGCTTTTAAGAAGAGAAATATTTAGCTGCAGTCAGGTGGACTGACAGGACCTTACTGCAGGTGGCCAAAATGAACCGGACAAACTGAGGTTGGGCATAGATTAAAGAAAATAAAGAGAGAAGCATAGCTGTTGTGCTTCTCTTGGCCTGCAATACGCAGTCCATCCACATTAGTTCTGATCACTGGCTGCCTCAAGGCTTTCTCTTTCTCTTCTTCCATCTTTCTCTCTCTCCCCTTCCCTCTCTTTGTTTACCACATAGAGGTTGATTTATGTCGGCTGCACTTGGCAGAGTTGGGTGGCGTGGGCGAGATACAGCAGCTGAAGGGGAGAGAGAGAGAGAGAGAGAGAGAGAAAGGGGAAGCAAAAGGCCAAATCAGAGTGATGTATCAAGAGAGAGGAATGGAGAGATGAGCAGAAAGGAGGAAACACAATAGTGAGGATTGGATGAGAATATTAAGTGAGTGGGGAGAGATTACAGGAGGGAGGTTGGGTGAAGAGACAGAGAGAGGTGTTGCACTGGCCTCAGGTGTCTCTCTGATTTGTATCTTTTATGACGCTGCTTCATGTCAGAACACAAGGTCTCATGCTGCAGTCCCTCTGGCTCAGTCGCTCTGGTTGTGTATTTCCTTCTCATTCCTCTTATTATGGTTACTCGTTCGTATTCTTGTTGTCATCAACAGTCGTGCTCAGGATAGGTTTGGTTGGAGCACATGGTTTTACATTATATGAGCCCAGTGATGAAGTCTAAGTTGTTGATTTAATGTTCTTTATATCGTTCCTGGAATCTACAGCACTTTGTTGTTTCTAAATGTACGAAAAACTAATTTGACTTGACCTCAGATGTTACACTTCCTTCTGTGTCTCATTCCCACCCATCCCAGACCAACACCTTGTAATGATCTTGGATACAGAATCGTTTTGAGGTTTCCTACTTTGTCAGACACCAAGATGTTGGTGGAAATGGAACCTTTTGGTGTCGCGAGTCGATCGGGCTTGTTCTGGTACTTGTACGCTTAAATTTGGGGAGTTTGGAGGCCGAATCAACTCCTTTGTCTTGCCTCTTGTCATTCCTGCACAGTTTTTGTGGTGTTTTAAGGTGCAGTGTCCTTCTTAGGGATGCTGCTAACATTTGGGCAGTGTCACTGGAAGGGAGGGGCTTGTGGTCTGGCAATATTAAGATGGATGGCGTGTTTGAAAGTAACTTCTAAAGTACATGAATTCCAAAGCCTAAGACTTAAAAAGCCCAACAGAAGATTCCTTTGTATCAAGAATGTTCACTAATTTCTGTTTATATTTTCTGCACTGCTTATAGTTGCTTATAATAATGCTCTTTAAAGACTTTTTGCTGCACTCTTTTTGCACATTGTTGAATCTCATAGATTACTGAATTATGATATAGCTTTTTTCCCCCAAGTATTTTCATGATAAATTTCAGACTTGACCAGCCAGAAGTACAAAGTTGTACTGGCAAGTGTACCAAATTTCATTCTCTCGAGTGCTTTCCAAAGAATTAATTAATGCAAAAATGTTAACTGTGGTGGCAGTAGAGTCATAATGATTCAGCATCTGGAGACCGCACATGCTTGCTTGTACATTCAAGGGCAATACATGCATATTTTAATGTATATTCTGACTTGGTTTTAGTGTTTGCTGAAAAGAATACCTCATTGATGGCAAACTTGTCTTTTCTTTGTCTTCCCTCCTGTAGCTGGTCAGCTAAGCCAGTCAGCTTATTTCTCCCTCCAGCTGCCCTACACTGTACTGGGGCTCGGACGCAGCGCCAACTTCCTGGATCACCTTTTCGTCGGCATCCCCCGGCAGCCTGGAGAGACGGTGAGGAAATTTTACCGAGATAACTGCCAGTACTTCTGCTGCAGGGTTCATGGTCTCACAGAATGTCTGAGGAAGATTCCTTTACAGAGCTTATGTCACAGCAAATAGCAAAAGGAAGGAAAGTTGTGCAAAAAAATGAGCCTTTTACAACCCCAGGTGCAAAGTGATTTAAAATACAACACTTGTAGTCAAATGCCAGATTAAGTCATTTCTGAGCAGCTTAACGTGTCCTGAATTTAACAGTGTACGGCATGCCTGACTAAGACATTGAATGTCTCTGTAATGAGCCTCGGGATCGTGGTTTTAAAAACAAGAAAATCTTCCAAGAAAATATCAAATGATGGATGAATTAATGGAGGGAGCAATTGAAGCACTTTTTGTAAGTCATAAGCGGAGAGCAAAAAAGTTGTTTTTCTCCAACTGCTCCAGCATTTTTCATGATGATGCTTGATGTAGCACATTTCTTCCAGGGATTGTGAGATTAGTTTGAAAGGTGTTTCGTGAAGGTTCAGTAGAGGGATTTCCCTCCACATACTTTCTTATCAAATTAGAAAGTGAGGTAAACAGAGACTACAGTATCTCCCTAATCTTGCAAAGGCATTTAATGCTTGGTTGAGATTTTTCCTTAATTAAAGCAGTAGTTTATGCAAGGAACTATTTTATACCTTGTGTTTATGTCATTTGGCAAACAACTGTTTGCTTGCTGTTGACGTTAGTTCATAAATATAGAAAGAGAGACGTTAGTCTGTACATTTTATAGCTTTTATGCTTGAAATATAAAAATAAAATATAAAAATGAATTATCATGCATCTTAGCTTTAAAAAAAAAACTATGACATCTTCACAATCTCACAGTTACTACTTTTTTTCTCTCCAAGTTTTACTGTAAGTCTTTGGTTTGATTTATGTATAATTCACCTAAACACAGGCCAGCAGTTTTATTTTTGTAGGGATTTTCACATTTTATTTACCTCTGCTTCTCCTGCTTAATGAGGACAATATTTTCTCCGGTGTCATAAACAATGATTTGACTTGAAAAAGCATATTTTGCCACCCACATCTCACTAGAGGCGTGATTGCGCAGTAGAATCTAGGTGAAAGAAAATCAGATTTCCCTGCCCATTTAATGACAAAAAAATAAATAAAGGTTGAGAGAATTATGTGACACAGATTGATGCTTTACGGAAGCTAGATTACACAGCTCCTTTTTAATGTATGGGATGATTGATGACATCAACAGAGGAATTAATAAAGGTGTAGCGAGCTTCCCACTGAAATAGAAATGCTAATGGCTTCTTTTTTACTACTTCTACACATCTTTGCTGAGCAACCAGCTAAATGACTGTTTATGAATGACTCTGAATCAACCACATATGTGATTCCTGTCATACGGCAACAGATCAGTATAGTAATAATAAATAATTGGTTTTATTTTATGGTTTTTATCTATTCTTTGTCTATATTTCTACTCTTCACTACCTCTAATCTCATCTCTCTTCAGTTCAGCTCTCTCCGCCTTCGTTTCCGTCTCTCTTTTTCTCTCTGTAACGTAGCACTGTCACTCTGAATATTAGGCACGACAGGGCCCCTTTTCCCTCCTGTGTGGTACCAAGGTTTTCGTTGAGCAGCTGATTAGAATTGCAGATGGCTCAGTCCGCTAGTCAGACAGCATAGGGCACCGGGAACACTCATCACAAACAAACTGCGTTATTGTCCTCTTTCCACACCCTCCTTTTTCCCATGCAAAGGAATGCAATCCTTTTTCCCTCATTTTTCCTCCTCTCTTGTCCCTTTTACAGTGTGAATTAATTAATGCCTAAAGATGTGCGCTATTATGCAGAGTAGTTTTTTCTTTGGTGCCCAGAGGGACTGGGGAGTGGAGTACCTCCATCGAATCTACCTGTAATGAGAAAAGAGGCGAAGGTTTAGAAATCTGATCGTTACGCCACCCTGCACAGTCGGCTTATTTAGCTCTTTTGATCTGCTTGTCTCTCATTTTTGTTTTGTTTCAATCTTTATTTCTGTCCTGTTTTCTTCCTGTCTCCCCTGCTGTGCCCTTTACACTTTCTCCAGCACAAAGAGAGTTTCTGCCCGCTGTTTCGCAGAAGGCGATGTTTTGTAGAATCATAGTGGATATCTTCTTCCCTCTGTCCAATCAGTCCTCTCATTTATTCACCCCTCCTCGTCTTTCTCTGTGAGTCTCAGTCCTCCTGTTCACTTATCTTCCACCCAGGGGATTCCCTTTGCTGTTCAAAGTGGTTTACTTCACTAATCAGTCCCCTACTTGTCACTCTCACTCTCTCTCTGTCTTCCTCATCCTCTAACTCTGTATCTGTCTCTCTCACTCTCCATAGTGTGCCAGTTTTCCTGGCTTTGAACCAGAGTATCTCTCGTTCTCTCTGAAGACTTAGGAACACTTTTCTCTTCCAAACAGCCAGATCGGATCTGCTCCCAGGCAGCGGTAGTGGAGGCTGACTCGTCTCCAGCTCTGCTCCCCCGCCAGTTGCCGCACCAACGGCAGTGCTTTCCAAGAGCTAAGCGACAATGGCTGGCGGCTAGAATGTGCTTGTTATGTAAAAAGCAACGCCGTTGCTGTACGCTTATTCAAAATAGCTGCAAGATGTAGTTCCTTCCAATTGATGAAGAAAGGAGAGTCACAATTAAAGAGCAGTGGCACTTACAGATTCTGCCAAACGTAGAACTGGAATTCTTTCCTCTGAACTGCGAGTATAGTTACAGCCTTTAAATCATTAATATATTGCCCCCTTCTCCTATTTATACCACTGCGCTCTTAACCCATTATGAGCCAGAGAACAACCCCAGTTGCCTGAGCAGGCTCTTAAAGCAGAATAATATGGATAAGAACGCTAGCAGACACAGACGACTACACTGGGCTTTTCCAGAAACCTAAGCCCTGTTTTATAAAGATGCTAAATACGGCCTGTGTCAGTCTCATGTCAGATGTCACCACTAGTTGCTGAGCCCTAAGGCAGCAAACAACTAAAAATGAAACTGAAACTTATGCAGAGTCAAGCTGCTGTCAAACAGTTCTCCAAGCAAATGTTTGTAAACTCTGCAGTTATGTTAAGTCTGTCTTAACCGCCTCAGCACTTTAGATATTCCCCAATATAAAAGATTTATTTTTTTCCTCTTGCTAAGTAGCCTCATTTATTCACTTTGCAAGGCATAATTAACTCGTGTGGTAAACAGGTTGCCCCTTCTCGTGCCAAAGTATTCATGTGCAAGACATTGAACTTGTTCTGGCAAGGACACAGTGGAAAGTGGTTTGCAGAAAGTTAAAAGGCACTCTGTAATTGCAGATCTTTTAGAGAAGCGATTTCCTCGTTCAAATCCAAGTCATAGCCTGATGTTTCTAGGCTAAAACCAGGCTTCCTTTCTCCTACTCTTTGAGCTAACAAAGTAAAAATGATTGCAGTATTTAGTAATTAGGGATGTTTGTGGTGTGATGAGGTTTTGCCACCTTTTTAGTATACAATCAAATATACAATATGGTTTCTTGCTGTAAAAGCAAAATCATTTTTTCTTTGTAAATTTGTTGGGGGGTTTTTTCTTGTACATATGTCTCATTACCTTTGTCTTAATTAAAAAAAGAAATCTAATCTGCTTTCATGCATAACTATGAGGTTCAATATATTCATCATACTGTTTTAACTTTTGCTTATTTTCATGATACCTGCATGTAACGGCCCTGCTTAACCTTTCAGGCTTTCATTTTTGCATTTAAATTTTGAATCAGGCAATGTGGCTAAATGCTTTAAAATCATAGTAAAGTCTAAGTTATCTGCTCCAGTCTACAAATGTAGGCAGAAAAAAGGCCAAAAAAAAAAAGAATTGGACAGTATGTCCCATTTGTCCTCATTATCGCCACTGTGGTGTCCTTTTGTAAGACCTGTACCCCCCTACCTGTACAGGGAAGCTGTTCAGTGACCAGCAGGTCAGATTGTGGTTGCACTGAGCAGCTTCTACACAAGAAAAGTACTTTAGTATATTCACAGTGTTCCTGCAAACAAGAGCTTTTGACACTAAAACATCTCAAACTAAAATAAGCTTTAAGATGAGCCTGAGGGATCTGTCTGTCAAACACTGTCTCTCCCTCGCCTACACAGAAATGAGTCGAGATCTAATCAGGAAATATAAAGAAAAACTCTTATTTGGGTAAACTATGAGTGTATCATAATTTAAAAGCAGTATCCCTGCCACTGTGGACACTCAGTGTTAATATAATCCGTGTTGATATAATACCAAACAAAGAAACCAGTAAACATGAGCATTCAAGTTGTAAATGAAACACAGGAGACAAGACATCATTAACATAAAATACTTTTGTTTTTCCAGAATTTGCTAAATTGAAATGCTAATATTCAAAAACACTACTTATCTTACTTAATAGTAATTCTGAATCTCTAACTTGTAAATTTTCAAGCTGCAGTCTTTAGATGTAATGTAGTGAGTCATTACTGGACTGGAGATTTTTGTCAAAATAATTGACTTCAGTTAGAATTTTGTATGTACTTTTAATGTGTGTTCTAACTTTCAACTCCCATAAATTCAGTCTTCAAAGCAGACCTTTCTGCTGCTGCGATGTGATGCGTTACATGATGAAAAGACCATGTGAATTTCATCAAGACGGAGACTGACTTCTGCAGATGGCTGCGCTCGCACACAAACTGCCACAGAAATCCTTTATCATACATGCAAATACACCCGGCCATATGTACCACACTCACAATAAAGAAAAAAAAGGGGTTTATTCACCATAGCCTGAGTAATTTATTTCAAGTAGTAGGTTATCTATGTCTGAAACACACGGCTTAAAATAGCAAGTCCACAGTAGCTAAGAATGAGACCCATTACTCTGCCTCGAAGGGCTTAACATACATATTGTGTCGGTGTGTGCATATCTTAAAGCAGTCTGCTTGTATTGCACATATGGTTGCTATAATGTATTACTGTGAATAAAGATAATCAGTTAATGTGTTTTTCTTCTCTTTTCAGGAGATAAGGAACAAGGAGTGGACGGCCATCATTCCCAACTCTCAACTTATTGTCATGCCTTTCCCACATGATACACCCCGCAGGTACATAAACGCTTACACCTCTAGATATAATACAATATAGACAGGTCACAAATGGCTGCTTTCCTTGTTCACAGTCATATAATTTGCTCAGAGAACCTGTTAACATTTGTTACTATGGACACTATTCAACACTTTTAACCGCCTCGCCTGATGTCATTTGCTGGCATATTCGAGTTAATGTTACCCTCAGCTCGCTCCAGACAGCGTCTCTGTGGTATATCTTCACAAAACAATACCCAGAAGTGAGAAAACATGCTCACGCACACACGCTATTACCTCGCAGCATGTGTCCTCATGTTATCATGACGCTATTCACATGTAGCTGAAAACCCAGGAGGAGCTCCAGATGGCTAGTCATCGCAGACAAACAATGACACACATGCACTTTCCTCGATAGGCTCATAACACTTGCATGTTTGCCAACGCACACATACCTACATATACACCACGAGTGAAATCAGACTAACTGACTGTTTATATGAAAACAGGCGCCTTGGTAGTCTTTTCACACAAAGTACAAGCTAACAGATTGCAAGATGTATCATGATGAAGATAAAGTTAATACATCAAAGTGGCTGGATTTCTGGAAATACATAAAAGTTCTTAGAAACTAGAGAGAGCGCAGTCTTTCATTCTGTTCAGCTGTATGACCAGAAAGTGAAAGAGTTGTTCGTTTATTTATTTTAACATAACACAGTCTCTGCTAATGTTCACCATTTTGGTAATTGCATTGTTTTTCTGTCAGATAAAACTATGGCAAAACATAAAACAGCATATGGCAATCTTTCTTTGTCTTTGTCTCTCTTCCTCCCTCTCTCTCCCTCTTCTTAGTTGGAGCGCTAAATTGTACCTTACTCCCAGCAACAGCGTGTTGCTGACGGCCATCGCACTTATCGGCGTGTGTGTCTTCATCCTTGTTATTATTGGGATCCTTCATTGGCAAGAGAAGGTCAGAACACACACACACAGACACAGAGTAGCGTGTTGTAGTTAATGTTGGCCTCTTCCTGGTGATTTACTGCTTCAGAGTGTGAGTGTGTGCATGTGTGTGTGAGACAGAGAGAGAGAGAGAGAGAGCAGATTGGTCACAACCAGCAGCAGATGGGTCTCACTGTCCCTGTCCTGTAGTCCTCTCGCCTCCCACCAAGACACACATACACACTCTTTCTCTCGCTCTACCTCTCTCTCTCTCGTTCTCGGGGTCACAACCTGGAAGGACGTTCAGCTGTAATTGCCTTCTTCTGTCCTTTCAGCACGGCAGATCTGCTGTTCATTACCGCCATAAATGTGCTCTCCAGGGAGTCGATGCATGTTTTCATGTTTTTGGTTTTGTTTTTTTTCTTCACCACCTCCGGTGAAGAAAAAAAACTGTTTTCTTTTTCTTTTTTTTT
>NW_005187426.1:218351-260121 GCF_000239375.1 Pundamilia nyererei
TGTGGATGAGACTTGTAGTAAGAAACCGCTTTGAGTGCTCAACTGAGTAGAAAGGCTATATGAGTACCCGTCCATTTACCAAACATCAAAGATAAAAGAACAGCATGAAAAGCTCAGACAGTGGCTACGTTGGACACTTTTACACACATTTCACTTCAGTTCTGTTATGTTCAGTCCCAGTGTGTACTGTTGTTGAGTAGCCCACAGATTCAACTCAGTTCTGTCTTGTTCTCACAGAAAGAAGGAAGCGGTTGTCAGTCATAAACCAACAATATATTTGGCTTTGAACACTGTGGTGTTCATAGGCTGACTAGTCACAGTAATCAAAAATGTCTCACTACCCCCCACTGTACCCCTAATAAGAGTAATAGTTACTAGTTCCAGAAAGGTTTTTGGCCTTTTTGACTACTCGTTTCAGAGTTCTCATTTCCGCAGCATGCAGTTCAGTAACATTTTCTTAATGGTTTAATAATATGGTAGTATATCATATAGTACTTGAAAACTCATGATAGGCTTTGATTAGATAGATTAGAAGCAGCACAGGAATATATTATTGAAATGCACTGAAATATGTAACATCGCACTCATCATCATTTCAATTCAGAACAAAACACTGCACCACAGTTGGTGAGGCATCCAACATTCACAATGCATACGAAAACTCATTTGATTCAGATTACTAAGTGCATTATCAGGTTTCCACTGTGCATAATCCTGAGCTTCCACTGTGCATGCAGCAGAACTTCAGGTTCAGTGATTGAAGTTCTTATTGAAATGCTCCTTGGGAGTCACAGTTGAATTAAGCCGTGTTTGCACTTGACTAGTACTACCTGGGGAACTCTGTGCAGTTGGAATATTTGCAGAGGTAGTCTGTGATGTTTATCCCATGCAAATCTGCCAAGGCTGCAATTTGAAAAGTAGAAATTCCAATTATCTACCATGTTACACCAAATACAAAAGTGCTGTGAAAAAATTATCCTTTGCAGTAGTTTGTTTTCTTTTCACTTTTCTGTTACCTCTGTACCGCCCAAGAATTATGAAGGTTGTGTTTAGAAACATTTTGGGTGCAAATTCAGGAGGCTAGAGTGTCTGTACAGCTTAGAGACAAATTCACAGAAAGGGCAACTTAAATCTATCTAAAGAGCAAAATCCCAAAGTATAATGAAATGGTTGACATGCAGGGCAGCATGCTTAAGGAACATTTCACCATCTTTCTTTAAAATGTAGCAGGCTATTAGTAGTAAGTTAACATTAGGTCTGTAGCAAGCAGCCAGATGCCTTCTAATCAATATTTGCCATTATATGAGAGTAATATCAGTGGATTCCAATAAAACTCAGATCTACCCAGTTCAAATGTGCCACTCTAAACACAGACACGAGTGGGTAATTTTTAACTTGCACAAGATTTTTAATATGACTTATCTTTGTTTAGCTACACTTTTACAGTTGTCATTTATACCATTGAAAACATGGATTTGTTTTTTTACTTCTAGAAAGGTGAAATAACACTTTTCACTTTGCAACATTTATTTTTACATACATCTGCACATAACAGTTTCCTGCCATAAATCAAACTGCAGCTGTCTCTAATTTAACTGGTGAACAGTGTTTTAAACCCACAGCGTTCTTCTGTCCCTAAAGCTAAACAGCATTGACTCTATCTGAGGACGATCTCCAGTGTCTTGTCGCTATATACCCTTCAGGTTGTTCAGGTTGACACAATTTAAAGATAAATTTGATTTGAATTGGACTATATGTCTGGCCTTGATAACTTGAAGACACACAGCTGAACTGACTGGCTAATGTGGTGTAACCTCCTTCACCACCCAGAGAATTAACACTGAAGGTAAATCACATGTAAAAGCTGCTAACATTCTTTCTTATATCTCATCTTCTCCCATCTCCTTTATGCGGGGCATCCGCTAAGGTCAAGGCGAGACGGCTGATTGACATTTGGCATTTCTGTGTGTTTGCACCGCCGCCTCTGGTATTTGCTCTTCTAATAACAAAGTCAGGCAGAGGGCAGAAGCATGAGGGCAAAGACACGTTGCCCAGCCTAACCAGCTAACAGGGCTTTTACACAAATTCTGTGAACTTCTGTTCAATGCAATATTAGCTAGGGATATGAAGAAGTCCATATGACTATATTCCAGAAAGTAGAAGAAACAAGTATTTAAAGGCACCTGTTAAACCATTTTGAACCCCATATTTTTATTCTTGGACTTTGTTAGAGTAGATCTGCATGATTCACAGCTCGTGTGGCTCAAATATGGGAGGTATGTCTTATCTTACATATATGGTATCTCACTATGGTTCAGCCTATTGGTTTGTCTGAAATAGCTGTCCTCTTCCTTTAAAGCCAATTTTATTGCAATTGGCTGCCCGTAGCAAGCAGAAGATTTTCTGACCAGATTGGTAAGTCTTTTGTGCACAAAGCCAGCAAGCTATGTGTTTGAGATTACCATATTAGTGATATCCTATCTCACGCACAGAGCTAAGAGTAGAGCAACTGCCTGAAACAGAGCTTTTTGAGTGTTCGTCTCCCAGGGATTAGGTTCACATACACTGACCTCATTATTTGAAACTTCGGCCATGTTTAATGCAAGAATCAACCTTTGCAACAGTATATAAATGACACAAGTTGAGGAAAGGTCCCCTTTAAACAAATTGTGGGAAAGAAAAAACCAATGAAGCAGAATTTAATCAATCTCATCATCATGCAGGCCAGACTTAATTAGCTGACATTAAAGCCCTGTGAGACTTCAGTATGCATCACTGTAGTTTTCCACCTGGTTTGGGACACAGACCAGCCCACTGTGTCAGAAAACCCTTTAGATGGACACAAATCAATGCTCTGCTGCTTAATGATGATTCAAGCCTCAGGATGACTATTGGTAGTATCCCCAGGACAGTCAATTAAACCAGGCCTGGACAGCAGCACAGCCCAGTGGATTGGTTATCCAAAGGAAAGAACATCAAATCAATCTGCTCCCTAAAAACATGTTGCTTTTTTTTTTTTAAAAAAGAGTAAAAAAAAGAACATCAATCAATATGAGATGCTGCAGTCTTTGAAGATAGATGAAGGCTTTATTACAAACCAAAACTGACAGGATTTTAAAAAAAAGATTGAATAAATGTGTTTCTGCTCGTCTTTTGGATGAAGCAAATTAGTCAACATCAGGGACGCACTGGCTTACCCACAAAAGAGGACATGCGTCTCAAAAAATCTTTCTAATGTAGTGACTGGGTTTAGTCGTTTTGTTATGCTAAAACATGAACGGCTCTGCCGTAACATTTAAGCAACGTTTAAATGTTTGGGAAGGGAAAAAATAATCTGACAGTATTTTAACTTGTTGCCTGTTCACCCACAGAACAAAGTCATTGACTGACTACACAATCAGCAGTCCACATAACATAGAATTGTTGTTATTCATTTGTCTTCAACTGTGCCAAATCACAAACTTTAAAGATGTACATTTCACCCCTTTAAACCTGTGCCTCATCACGTCTTGATTATGAAAACAGACCAAAACCTTTACTCTTAGAGTGATAAATGAGATAATAATATGGACACTACCAGAGTAGCTTTGTATGATTCAAAATAATCCTTCTGTATTTTACAGTGGTGTTTCCCTCCTTCCTGGTTTCCTATTTTTTCCATGTTTGTTACACTTAAATGTTTCAGATCATCAAACAAATTCAAATATTAGATAAAGATGACACAAGTAATCAGTTTCTAAATTGAGCTGTTTAATATTAAGTGGAAAAAAATCCAAACCTATATGGTAATGTGTGAAAAAGTGATTTCAATCCCTAAACCTAATAACTGGTTGGGCCACCCTTAGCAGCAGCAACTGCAATCAAGCGTTTTCAATAACTGACAACGAGTCTTTACAGCACTGTGGAGGAGTTTTATCCCATTCATCTTTGCAAAATTGTTTTTCAACCACATTGAAAGGTTTTCAAGCATGAACTGCCTTTTTAAAGTCATGCCACAGCATCTCAATCGGATTCAGGTCAGTTCTTTGACTAGGCCACTCCAAATCCTTCTTTTTTTCTTTTTCTTTTTTTTTTGTTAAACCATTCAGAGGTGGACTTGCTGGTGTCTTTTGGATCATTGTCCTGCTGCAGAACCCAAGTGCGCGTTAGCTTAAGCTCACATTGTCCTTCAGGATATTTTGGTAGACAGCAGAATTCAGGGTTTCATTTACCACAGCAAGTCTTTCTGATCCTGAGGCAGCACAACAGCCCCAGACAATCACACTACTACCACCATATTTTACAGATGGGATGATGTTCCCTTTCTAAAAATGCTGCGTTACTTTTACACCAGATGCAATGGGACAAACTTTGTCAGTCAGATTCTACTTAAGTGATTTCTTGATTGAGAACAGGTGTGGCGGTAATTAGACTTGGGTGTGGCTAGAGAAATTGAACTCTAGCCACATTGAGCTTTCCAAAGATGTGATAACAAACAATCACTTTTTCACACAGGGCCATGTAGGTTTGGATTTTTTCCCCCTTGATAATAAATAATTTAGAAACTGCATTTTGTTTTTACTTGCGTTATCTTTGTCTAATATTAAATTTTTTGATGATCTGAAACATTCAGTGTGACAAAAGTACAAAAAATAGGAAATCAGGAGGGGGCAAACACTTTTTTTACACCACTGTATATCTTGTTGGTTCTACCCATTAGTTTACCATCTCTGACACCAGCTGTTTTGGCTCCTCTTCCTTAAGGCCACCCTTCTTTTAATGCAATTTTCTTCAGTTTGAATGATGTCACTGACATCATACAGACAAAAATAGAAAAGAATTCCTGAAACTGGGTGATTAGATCCGTCTGTCACCTCAGCTGTTGACTCACAGGGTTTACTTGTTACAAGCACTGACCTCATTATTTAAAACTTTGACCTTGTCCCCTTCAGATTCAACTAAAAAGCATAGAGTAAGTATAATTAGGTCCACTTGGGCCAACACAACATTTAAAGAACTGGATCATGGATTTATGACACATTTACAAGTGTGGCTTAAAGCAGATAAGACATATGTAAGCTGTTTGTCGCAGCAGTTATTTCTCTTGGTAATCAACAGACCCCGTACTGTTTCCAGAGATGTAAGGGAAATCCTCATTCTGTGCATAAATACATAGTTGAGCCAAAGCTTACACGAGGCTTCAGCAGTGTGAGGTTGTCCACATCGATGAGGATCTTCTGCATATTTTTAGCACAAAATTTCCTCCCTTTGTGCGACTGTCCCTTCACTGCAGCTCAGCTAGGAAATGCCCGCAGAAATGAAAATCTTGTACTTAAAAAATACCCACTTGATCAGGTTTTTTATTCCTGATTACTTACACTGGCTTTGTGTTGGGAGAAACATGGCCAGTAGGAATGGCAGGAATGATTACACCAACAATTACACCGATATAAAACATCTAAACAAAAGAATACTTTGATTCCAAATGGCTCCCAAAGTGACATAAATGGTTCATTTATAGATTTGACTGTTCTGTACAGAGACTAGTTTTACATAAGGAGGGTTGAGGACCGATGTTGGGAATTAGTCTGCAAATTTTAAACAAGGAGATTAGGGTTGTGTCCTGGGTATAGCTTTTTTTTACTTCAATATTCTTTTATTTGTAGGTTCTTGGTTTGATTATAGGGACCAAAAATGTATGTTTAGGTGATTGAACAAATCACTGATTTTGTTCAAATAAACCCCAGAATATCAAACACTTGTTACTGTTACGGCCTTGATCAATAGAATAATGGATTCTAACTCATCTATGGCCATTTTCACATGTGAATAATCATTTTACAGTAGTTTCACACACATTTGCACTACTGGAAATACTCTGTGTGGTTTTAGTCACCGAAGCTGTCTGGGTAGAGCTTGCAGAAGACCACGCTGTCTGACATCATACAGACTTTTTAATGAGGGAGCTAAATGTTTTAAAGACCAGCTAATGTCCAATCTGACTTTGTCTCACATCTGCGTTCACACCTGCACTTCTTCCAGGTGATGTCACAAAAATTTAAAAGCTGTTATCTATGTGTGAAAACGGCTTAAACGGCAGGGTCGACCCCAGATCCTTTCTGTTAAGCTCAGACATTTTGCATGTCATTTTTCACACGGCTGCAAGAGCTCACTCTGCATAATGGTTGTTTTAACCTGCAACGTCCACCTGGTGAGGAAAGCATCAACTTGGTGTATTCTGGAAGGTGCAGCTTATAAATAATTTAGTTAATACCCTCACAGTCCTTTTTAAGAAAGATAGAATTGCATGTATTACAAGTACGCAGGAACTACTTCTTCATTAAATTTAGCATTTGAGAAGAAATCGCGGCCCTTTCCGGTTGTTGGTAGTGAACAGTCATTAAGTTGGGACAAAGTGGTTCTGACACACTTACAAATTCAACAGTAAGGGTGGAAAAAGTGTCTTTAGTTTTATTTTGGCGAAAAACGTTTTACACTTTCCTTTGAAGTCTACAGGGGGTTGAGTTTGACACCTGAAAGAGAGATGTAGGGTGGAGTATCACTTCAGCTGTGACTTTTGATACCACAGTTGCAAATGTTCACACATCCCCATGGCCTCCTCCTCCTTGTCTTCAAAAAGAACTGTACATTATCCCTACTCCTGCACTGCGGGGATGAACACAGGCTGGACATGTTGAAATTACAAAATTGCTTTCATGGGCTCTCACATCATAACATGTTCTTGTTCTGTTTGAGACGATGTTAGGTGCCGGTTCAAAGAAGTAAACAGAAAACATGAGAAATTGCTGCTGTTGGCTGAAATTTTGTTGTTGTTTTTTTCATCAGCACACCAGGAGTATTAGAGTAGAAGCAGGTGACTTGAGCGGGGCCCTCAGGGAGGAGGTGTTGTTGGGAGAGGGTGGTGGACTTTGCTGCTGCACGTCTGTCAGCTTGTTCACAGCTTAGTTCGTACACCACTGCCTGCAGCCATCACACCTGCCTGTCTGTCCCACTGCCCAGATGATGATAATAGACTGTTGGCTATGAATGCACACATATTATCCTTAAAAGCCTTTTCACATTGACGGGAGGACAGAAACTCTGTGTGTTTGTGTGATGTTTGAATTTGATTAATCATTGGAGCAAACATTACATTTTTACCTGTTGTGATGTAATTGAATATTAACCTCCTAACAAAAAGTCTAATTTGTGCATCACTTATTAACAGATTTGAACATTAGACCACAAACCTCCAAAAGTTGATTCTGTTCATCTGGAGGTAACGTTTTCAGTGGGAAAACCACTGAAAACGTTACCTCCAGATGAACAGAATCAACTTTTGGAGATTTACTTACTGGGGTGATTGAGCATGCATCAAGACATTAGACCACAAAGTTAACCAGAATGTTTTAGTTTGATCATTTTCTCCTAACACATTTTTAACTAATCAACTGGTAAATGTAAATAAAGTACAAATTTTCCAGTTAAGCAATCTGTCCAAGAATAAATGGTAGTAGGTTCGTCCTATTCAGCACTGCTTTCAGATCTGAGTGCGTTCAGTTGGGCTTGGTTCAGGTTCTCTGACCGATGCACTGCAGATTGCAAATCAAGATTTTAGCTGTTTCTGGTTTAGAAGTAATACAGTGTGCTCACATTCAACAAGCACACAGATGCACAGAGCTTTTGGCTTTTAAGAAAATGTACTTCCGTTTTAGTCACACATTAGTCATCTCACTGCCATCAGTTTTAGTTTGGCTAACGAACAGCATGCTCAGGCTGCAGCTGTCAAGCTTTGATATGTACAGCTTCTGTGATTGCACATGTTGTTCGTGTTTATTGTGAGGTTAGGGGAACAGGCACTGTTTACCTGTTTGTAGTGGAGTATTCAGTGGTTCCCACATACTGTGCCCGTGTAACTTGGCTTAGCAGGTGATGTCTAAATTATTCTCCACGGCAAATCCAGTAGTTCTTCAGAAAACTCTGTGTTCCTGTTGTTCTGTTTTTCCTTGGTTATTAGAGATGCTATAAAGTACAATTTAAGGCAGGGGTCTTATATTTATTTGGCTCATGGGCCACCCTCCTTTAGCCAAATCAGTAAAAACATTGCATAGTAACCTGTACTTAAAAAAAGCCTCCAGAAATATCTGTTTCTCTGGAAAGGTTGAAGCACAGTACTATGCAAAAGTCTTGAGCTACCCTCCACTTTTATTCTTCACAAGCTTTCTTGTAATTTCTTCAAATGTCAACTAAAGGTCCAATTCAGCTCTCGAGTGTCAGGTATTTCGTCAATTTCTTTCCTATTTCTTAAGGACATGACTTTCAGGTACTGTTCATTTGCTATAGATGGTTTTCTTAAGCCTGCCACTTCTGTCCTTCACTTGTCCAGTTTCCTCAGATCTTTTAAGGACCCCCTGCACACCATTCTGGGGTATACCGAGGTTTTCAATATTAGCTCAGTGGGAAAAATCATGTGGTTGCAAAACTACTATTATATGTCTGTCAAACTGTTATTTTTGTCACTTCTATTAACATTTTCAACAAATTGTGTGACTGCTGGTAACAAAATACCTAAAAACACAATCTTAACTGAGTTGTCTTTTGTGTGTGGACACAACACAGGTTTGTAAGTTGGTGCCAAAATGATTTGTAGATCAGTGTTAAAGTGTCTTAACAAAAAAAAAAAGAAAATTCCTCTGAAAATGGTCAGGTACAGGACTCAAAATGATTGAAAAAGCAGCCAGTTGCCAGAAAAAAAACTCTAAGAAAGATGTTGAGGAACATAGTGAGTAAAAATCGCCAAAGCTCTGCTAACAACAGTTCCAAACCTCCACTGGCACAAAACCTGCAGTGATTTCCATGGCTGAGCAGCTCCTGTGTTATGTGTAGGTGGAAGCACTTACATAGTGTACAGTAGTATAAATCATACGACATTATGCGAGCTCTGTTAGAGCATACAAATCCAAACATTTGATTCAAGAGCAAACAGGGGTTTAAAATAAAAGAGAGACGGAGTAATACAAAACAAAACCCTGAATACTGAAACCAGAAAGCTGTAAGTAACACAGTTATGAGGTTGTTAAACTACAACTCTCACTCATTTGCCTGCATGATATTAATAAACTCAATCCATCCTTTACAGCTTTCATCAGATCTGTCCCTCTGAAGTCTTAAATCAATAAAATCCTGCGTCACGTTAGAACTGTCAACTAACATCGGTGTTTTCTCACTCAACCATGTGATGAGTGTTTTTAACTTTCAAATAGCATTATTCTAAATGCCTTTAAGTTCTGATGGCACATTCCCCAAGATTTGAAATAATCAAGCCGATTTTCTTTCTTTTTTTTTTTAAAAATTTCCCTACCATCTCTGATTGTTAGCCAGTAATTGAAAACCCCACGGGCATTCCCAAAATACACGGTAGTGATTTGCCTTTCTGGTCCCTCTTCCCCTCCAGCACAAGCTCTGTCCCTCCTTAGAAATTAATTTTTGTACATGACAGTGAAAAATCCATTTCAACAGATGATGGAGAACCTAAACTTTCTTTAGAGAAATAAGTGAAGGTCGTCATTGTTTGTTTTGTATACGCTACAAAATCTGATGATGTGTCCTCTTGTATTTATGACTCCAGTGCAAGATAAATGACTGTTTTCCTTTGACCTTAAAAACCTGGCTTTGTGTGTTTCTCTGTGTGTGTGTGTGTGTGTGTGTTGTGCAGAAAGCAGATGACCGAGAGAAGCGCCAGGAAGCCCACCGTTTCCATTTTGATGCCATGTGAAGAAACAAAGCTGCATCATGGGAGACCATCCTCTCCCATCCTCCCGCGCATGCCACTCACCTGACCACCCTTTCCTCATCACACGTTTTCACTCAGACTCATTTCAAGGGCCAATAAATGGATTCTCGTATACCCCAAAACGTTTCTTTTTGATATTTTTCAGTCCTTGAGTCAGATGTTAAATATTTATGCTCCATTTCATTTATTCATTCCAGTTTTAGAAGTACAGGAGCTGCAACAAGGCCATAGAGACAGACAACGAAATCCTAATGGGGATCACTCTCAAGTTTAAAGCAGTGATTTCTTTGGACCGACTGTCGTTAGGAGTGTGATCGTCAGTGGTGTTATTAGTGTATTTGGATCCTTTTGAAATGCCCAACAAGTAGCTCCAATGATAAAAGCAGTTTCTTTTTGTTTGTTCACTGGGAAGGAAGCACCTTTAACATTGTGTGTATATAAATGTGCATCGTTACTTCAAAGCCACACACGTGTTTCTGTCCATTGTCTTTGCACAGCTGATGAACCTCTTGGGTTTTTTCCTGTGAAATTAAACTGAACTGATTGTATTATATTGATTCAGCCTCACAGCTACAGACAGCAATTGGTGAAAAGTGAACATAATGTGATATAATGATGCTGCAGAACATTTTTATGCTTCCGATCCCACTAAAAATAATGAATGGCCTTCATGTCTGCTGAGTGCAAGTTTGTCTCTTTTGAGTCTGTCCTAAAACGCTGCATCATGGGAGTGCCAAAATAAAGAGCCTGGAGTCTGTAAATGTCTAATTCTGCTGCATCAAAGTCCTGCAAATCATCCGACGCCTGGTTGTCCTGCTGAATAAAGTACAGTTAGCTAGTTTCATGTTTTAATTTCTGTAGAGCTGGGTGCTCCGGTGTGTTTTATTTATATTCCAAGAATGAGCTCATGGTTTTCCATGTGGTTTGCACTTTTTTTTAACAAATGATTAACTGTGGGTGTGTGTAATTTATTTGGCTTGCAAATGAATGTTCAACCTACTAAATGTGTTTACTTACTAAAGTTGAGAATAAAGGTTTCTTCTGCTTAAGTCACATGTTTCTTTCCCTGTTCCACTCCCCTTAAAGCTGTTCATAAAATTATGACCCCAAAGTCATACTTGATCACTTTTAGGAATTTCCCACTGGAGCTCCTTTCCAAGAACATTTTTTTTGTTTATTTTCTTGCTGAGAAGCTAGTGGCAAATTTCCACTCAAAATAATCCTCTTTTTATGCTCTCATTATCTGAATTTGTTGCACGGTTAAATTAAACAGCCTTTAATTTTACATGAGACCCCTGAAGGTCCCTTGGAGCACCCCTCTGGGCCTGCACCCTTCTACAGGGCCGCCCTACTAAATAATGCATGAAGAGGGTAAACCTCCCCTGCATGGAAAATGAGAGTAACAATGTAGCCTTCAAGCAGATTGCAACTGATTAAAAACACTACAGTATTGATAGACAATTGCCAGCCGTCGGTGTGTGTGTGTGAGAGAGAGACAGTGTTTGACGGAGAGATACAGTGAGGAAGACAAGGGGACTCAAAGCAGTAGGTGGTGCGCTGCACGCTGTGTTAGACTAGGCAGCAAATAAAGCGTTACAGAACCGGAAATATGATATTTCCTTAAAAATAAAAGCATCCAGTGAAACAAGCAAACGTTGGACGTGGGGAAAACGTGTCATTCCCTTTCTTAATGAGAGCAGTGTCCACATGTGCAATATTTAGCACATTAGTTATCCATGACTGTATTATTCGGGATAGCTGAATCAGTGTTATCCCCATAGATAGATAAACAGATATTTTTTATGCTCTTTTCTCTTTAAAAATCGCAACAAGTTCGCGAGTGAAACTTTATTTTTGAAATACCTCACCGGAAAAGCTCCGTGTGCGTTATCTGTAACTTGACCGTGTTTCTGACAAGCCTCTCATTGATGTAAGCAGCGCCCACGGCTTAAATGAGCCTCGTTCAGGAGCGTTTCTTAGTTCAGACACGGGCGGAGAGCTGGCAGAGACGGACTCTTCTTCTTCTCCACATCCTGCTGTCCTCCTCCGTACTCTTCCCCAGTCTCCATCTCTCTGTCACTCTCCATCCATCATCCATCCGTCTGCGTCTTTTGGATACCTACCTTCCTCTCCTTACAGCGCGTCAGCCCAGCTGGATCAGTCCATCCTCCACATGTCTTCTCCACCGTGGTCCAACTGCAGGCTGCTTTTGCTGTAATAATGCCTGGCTGAAAGGCTCGCAGCGGGGTTTTTCTTGCAGCAAAGGGAACGCCGAAGAAGAGCTCGGTGGAGCGCGGCTCTGCGTAATGGATTTACTTTTGTCCAAGCAAAGTTGGATTTTGTGAAGAGCCTCGTGGACCCCTACAATGGTCAGAAAAGGAGGGCGTTTTTAGAAAAGGTGCTTTTGGGTTAGGAATCACATCGTCAGAGGAAATGCACAGAGGTGAGTTGTACAGGAGCCCCTCGGTCATCCGAGGTGCGCGTCAAGGTCTGATTCCTTGGCCACGACACGGACGACAGCATATTTCAACCTTGGATATAATGTTTAACGTTTAATCCTCTCTTTTTAGCGCAGCTGACAGTTTAACTGCAGGTTGTGGGGTTTGATCCCATCAGAATGAAGGTGCCATGAAATTCAAATAGCCTATTAACCATGGATGCGCTTTAGAATATTAAAATGCGCCTCGTTAATTTAATGTTTTTTCGCTTAATCTGATGCAATTTACGGACAGTTTTCAACGTTTGTTTGTTTTTTCCTGCTTTCTGTCACACCTATTTCCATTCTTCCTTTATTTGCATCTACTTGCCCTCTTGTGACAGATCTTGGTTCAAGCTTCTGCTGCTCAAACCACGCAGGTCCTCCAGGGTTTGGTTAGGTCTGATTGGCTTTAGTCGACCGGAGCACATTCGTTGCTAATTAGAAAGACTTAATAAATAAATAAAAGCGAACACCATTAATCATCTGGTATTTTGAGCATTTAATCGATAAAAAATAGTTTTGTGGTTTTATTATATTGTAATGGTCCAGTGGTGCAAGAAGAAAAAAAAACAGAATCTGTGCGGCACTCAGTTTACAATCAGTAAACAGTGGGAACAGATTTATGATCATAGTGGACAGCAAAGGTCAGATACAATTTTTTTTTTTTTTTAAACGCACAGCAACGATACGAGCCGTCAGCGCGCATTGACTGCTTCCAATAAGGCGTAATAAAAACAACTCGTCACAAACAGTGTAGCCTAGCGTAAATCTGTCCAGAAAAGGAAACTTAAAGCTATTATATGTTTTAATATATGTTATCAATAACCTAAAAATATATACTCTCATATTACTTTGTAATGCACGGGTTACAGCTAGGGGTGTCAATGGGTGCTACCATGGCCAGTTCCTTCTCTGCTGCGGTGGAAACGACGAAGTTTAAGAGCCAGTCACAGACGTCCCGCACACGCGCGTGCTGCCGCCGGAGCGACTCCCGCTGCAGCCACAGGATCGTGCCGTTGGCACAGGAGGCACGCGCCGGAGCACAAGGCTGCAACGCCGATTAAGTGCATCGAACCTGTCAAAGGGTCTGCATGTGTGGGCAGTTCACTGCATCGCTGAGGCGCTGAGGTTTAGGCCATGAAAACGATTTAACAGCAAAGCGAACCACCGCTAACAAAGGTGAGGAGAGCGTCACTGCCAGAAAGTAGCTTGGCCGCAAGAGGTTTGCTCAATACACGGGGATGAAAAAACAAGTTCTGGGCATGTAACTCTATCCTGACCACGTCTTAATAATACGTGACCAGAAGATACATAGTGTTTTAAGTTCAGCTTTGCAAATAAACCTTAAAGAAAAAATATTTTTAAGTAGTAAAAACTACTGAACAGGCTAGAGTTCCTTGTACTTCAAAATAAAAGCTGCTTCAAGCATTACTGTCCATATTAAGTCACTAACCTGCTGTTTCTAGGGAACTGCCTTTGCTGACTTTGAGGTGTGTTTGTAAATGCTCAGATTAATACATGAAAACCAATCTGCTTGCGGTGAGTCTAATAGCCAGCATAGTCCGGTGTGTTCCAGCGCTGTTGATTTTCTGATGCTTTCAGCACCCTCTCTGGGTGAATGTACCTCACTATTTCACTACACAGGTTACAGTGTGAGTAAAACTGAAGCCTTTTTAGAGACTTTCATATCTTATCAACTGTTTGGTACAGGCCATGATGAACTGCAGGATATTTCTGCCTGGTGTGGCCATTAAACAAAGAATTCTGCATCTCCCCCTAATATAAAGACAGTTTAGTTTCTATGTCCCTTTGCTTTGTACTTGTAGCCACAAGGGAATTATCTAATTCCCAGGCACTTCTAACTCGTGCCCAAAAGTTATTCATCTTGAAGCCACACTAAATCATTGGCAGGCAATAGTATCTCATGGGCCTGCAATGATATTTCTCCCACCCGTGTAACAGGGGGTGTCTCCGTAGGGTACAGCAGTGCTGCTGATTCTGTTTCAGTTCAGAAAGCTGCGGTGACCTCAGTTTGTGCCCAGCTTCTGCTTGGTTTGGACGCCAGAGTGAGAAGTGATGTAAAGATGAAGTGACATGACCTAGAATAGCAGGGTTGAAACCGGCGGTAACGTTTCCTCTTGTGCTTTAAAATAACCAGAGGTCAATGGGATGAGATGACCCAACCTACATTTTTAAAAGAGTGCTTTATTTCATAAGATGTTAGCCCATTAACTCATTTTTTTTACAAGTTGTGTCTATGTTCATAATCTCCACACTCCACCCGTTTTTATACACATTTGCAAGTTGTTCTCTTGATGTTGAAGTGACAAAGACTGAAATCCTGTTTAGCTGCTGATTTATTTATATTGTTTCAAAATATGTTACAACTACCAGAATAAATTATGCAACCTTTGCCATTTAAGTGAGTTTACATTTTTATAGACTTGAAACACATTTAAGTCACTGCAGCCCTCTGTCTTTACAGATAAAAGCACTCTTCTTACAAAGTCTGTGTTTTAAAACTTCTGACAAAAGGCCTTCGGAGTGTGGTGAGATTCCCACTGTGCACACTTTAGCTTTGTGGAGGGCAGCAGGGTTTCAGATATCTTCAGAATTTAGATTCTGGCTTATACAGTGAAAAAGCCTCAGTGTGAGCTTGCAGCATCTCTCTGTTATTTGGGTGGTCTGCTCTCCAAAATTGCCTGTGGTAGTTCGTACTCCCACCTACTTCACTGCAAGATAATGGAGACAGAGGTAATGAGATCCTGAAGCTGGGAGGGAGGGTTTCTGTATGTGTGCATTTCAAAACGAGTCTAAGCATCTAGGCTCGCTGGTACGTTTGTGTTCATTGCTCATGTTAAATGTGGATTGTTCTTCATTAGATACCCGCTTCTTTTCTTTCTCTCTCTCTTTCTGTCAGTCTTCCATCCGTCCTTCCTGGGTGCCATTATGCAATGTGCCACGCTCACACTTGCTCTCCTATTCGATGTGAGCGGGCCAACCTATTATGAACTCAGTGGGGATCAAGTCTACAGCGGCTTATCAGAGCAAGACAGTGTCAGAAGCTGTAACATGCGTGCTCTCAGCGCAAATATCATTGTATTACAACATATTCCATGTATTGGCCGTGTCCATGCGCTGCCCAGATGCCTGTCTTCTCATCAACGCTGTGGGCCCAGAGGCCCGGTATCCATTTTTTTGTGCGAATGCTTTATCTTTCTGGTGCCCAGAGGCTGCAGATTAGTAGGTGGAGTTGGTAGATTCAAATTACCTTTAAATAACTCTACAAGTATCATTGCAAGTCTGTTCACACTGTATAGGTACATTTAAAGCTGTGACTAATTCAAGTATTCCCACCATTCATATCTATATATAATCTTAGCTGTATTATTTCTTCATGTATGCCTTTATCTCACACTGAGCTTTATCTCCATTAAGTGTTGTCATTAGCAACATATTTCTGAAGCCAAAATGCTTACTAGCACTGCACTTTAGTGTTGCAGATAAAACTATTATTGCTATTGATATTCTTTTGCTTCCACGTTTCGTGTTTCGCTAAGCATCTGTGGAATTCCTGAACAACTGAAACCATTTTGATAGTCATATGTGAAAATGTACTTATAGGACAAGGTAAACAATCTTTTAGATTAATATTTATTTGACATTTTATAGACCAACAATTCATCAGTTAACATGGAAATAATATGCAGTGTAATTAGAGAAAAGAATCACAGTAGCCCTTGTTTATTGTGCCGCGGAATGACAAGTACTGTCATAATAGTGTGTAGTAGAGTGTCACTATTGTGGCCAAACAGACTCATAATAAATGTAATACTGCTATTTATGGAAAATCTGATGAAAATAAATCTCCTGGTCCAATTAATTTTTGTACAGCTTTCTTAATTGTGTCTTTTTGCTTCTGTTTTCGGTAAATAAATGACACTGTAAATGGGGGTTGGAGAAAAAGTCTGTAACCATGACTGTATGAATCTTTAAAAACATGAACATGATATCAGTATTTCTTATTGAGACAATATGGCTATCATTAACACAGATATATCACAACACCCAGTCACTGAAAAGCAATGAATGAAATGGTGACCTCATGTCTAGTTCTCACTTTCCATCTTAGATTTGTGTTATTTCCAGGATGCCTGTGCACTATTTGTCCTTCCATGAATAATTTGTATTGATAATGGACTGTTTTTTTTCCCTCATTCTTCCTCATTTCTCATTCTTGATATACCTTTATTGCATTAACTTTTCTCTCTCAGCTCTCCTCTTCCTTTTCCAGCCATACCTTTTAAAAAAAAATTTACTAATTCAATCACAGACGTACTTAAAAATGATATTGATCTATATTTCACTTTCATCAGACACAGGGGAAATCAATACCACAGCCGATCACATTCGGTGTCTGTTCAGTGGCTTTACTGCTGATGAACTCGAGGATATGAATACAGAATTTAAGTCACCTGTGACTAATGTGTAATATCTCTGTTTCACAGCGTGGGTACTCTTCTTTCTAATAGAAGAGGGTTTCGCTCTGGCACAGAGAACTAAAGGTAAGCTCAGGTGCTCCTATTTTCTCTTAATGTTGTTTCATCCATATCGAACCAGTGTGAAATGAGGAGGCATTATCTCTACTTTTATCACGGGACAAAAGGGTTCTTTTCTTAATTCCATCAGGCCTCTCGTCCCTTTATAGCCTCTGCCTGCTTGTTCCTTTTCTTGCACCAATCCTCCGTATACTCTCCTTGCCTTCCAATCATCCCCCCATTCATCCCTTGACTCAATACCCCATCTGTCTGTCGCTCTCTCTTTTCCCGCTGTCTTTCTGATTTCAGAATCCCCGAGCGATTATGGCGGCCAGAGGCCCAACCAGAACGACTGTGGCACGTGGATCCGCAACATCAACGGCGGGAGTTTCACCTCCCCAAACTACCCAAACCCCTATCCACCCAATAAGGAGTGTGTTTACATCCTGGAAGGTAAAGCCAGATCACTGATGTTTCATCTTCTGCTCCATAGCGCCAGAACAGCTGACACAGTTTCCCGCCTTTCAGCATGTTGCCTCCTTCAGTGAATGTCATTAGCCTGACTGGCATTGTTTTATATAACCTCGCTCCTATCTGATTTTCTGTTCTTTTGCTAGCGGGCAATCAGCCTGACATTTTTCCAAATGAGCCATCCGGAGTTTGTTTCAGCACACAGATACCCTTTGAGAATGATGGAGAGTGGCGTATTGTGGGTAGCGCCTGACTTCTGGTCTCATCAGAGCAGTGCTACAGTGTGCTCATCTTTATTGGCAAAAGATTCGGTTATTGAAGTAAAATATAAAAGAGATGAACATCTGCTACACACACAAGCTCTGATGGCCTATCACTGAATTGTAGGCATTCTTGTCAGCTTTAGTGTTCACCAGAAATATCACACCCATCAGTAATTTGGTTTCCTGCCGCACGGGAAACATAACGGAAAGCATCATTAGTAGCTATAGGAGATGCGGTCTGGGATGCTGCTTGATGTGTTTTCTAAACTGATGAACTGTTTATCCATGAAGTTAAAGTACAGGCTCTCATGCTGATGAGATGCGTGCTTTTACCTTCTGTGGTGGAGAATAGATTTTTCATATGGCTCAAGTGCTCCCCCTGTGGACAAAGCAAGCTCAGACCTATTGTTGGTGAATAAGCCTACTGATGTGTGCAGTAGTACCTCGCAGCAGGCCTGGGACACCACAGATGGAACCTATCATTTACTATTATTTAGTCCTGAATGGCCTTAGTCATATTCATATTCAGGCTCCAGCCTTTCAGTCTGAATCGCAGCGAGATGGATGCTCACGTTTGGTAGAAGAGCTAATCAGATCGCTTTGTAATCATAAACTGTGGTTAGTGAGCCTCATTGATTGTCATGTCCCAGAGTTCATCAGCTCAGTGATTATACATTCTGCTCTTTACGTATCAAGCTGTGTCATTTACATGTGTGTTTGTGTGTGTGTGTGTGTGTGAGAGAGAGAGAAGGAGATGGAAATTTATAGAGAAAATGAGACTCAACACATCAGGGAGTGAATGCACTCATAGCAGGAAGTGCAGGCATACAGGCTGCTCATTCAAGCAGAAAGGTTCAAATTCAAAGGCAAGAACAGAAGCAAAAACTCACACAGGGAAAAGAGAATCACTTTGGTTATTTTAGTTCACTTGTTCTCTGTGCCATACACATGTACCACCCTTGACCTTGCTCTTTTTTCTCTTTTCCTGGGTGCATTTTGCTTCTGCAAGCTTGGCATGATTGAGAGCCCCACGCCCTCACCCTCAACATCTCTTTTTAGTATGATTCATCTCTGAAGGCATGAATTGCCCTTGCAACCGACTATGTGTGTGTGTGTGTATGCGGGGAGGGAAGGCATGGTATTAAAGTGCAACAAACATTCAGTACATTCATCTGGATCTACATGACAGATGAACTTGTGAACTAGAGTTCATGCTGTGACTGCAGTGTTGTGTATTCACAAAATCAGTGACAGCAGTGCTGACATATCCCACAGTGGCTCCATTTGTGGATGCTGTGGTCATGTGTGTCCACATACACATGGGTGACACATTAAAGGAAAAGTGCAGAATAGAATATTTTAGTGTTGGGCCATTGCACACCTGTCAGAAAATGACATTGATCATACAAGTTTCTGTAACCCACTGGAAGGATGAACAACTTTGTCACAAGATATATTCTCTCATTTGGTGCTTTGATGATGGTTGGAGAGCACTGCTTGACATCTCCGTCCGAAGTCTGTCGTAGGCGTTCAGCTGGGTTAAGATTGGGTAATGCAAAGGCAATCAAATGTGACTCACCTAATTTTTATACTCATTCAGTGCACCCTTATACCTTATGGATAGAGCATTTTCATCCTTGAAGAGACCACTCCAGTCCAGACAGAAATGTGTCATCATACACTGAAGACTCAGAAATGCTCAGAGCAACTTTGTACTGATTTAAAGTGAACCTCTTCTGAGGCGAGAAGTGGGCTCAAACTATAAATGCCAAATATTTCCCCAGCAAACAAAATCGCCTTCTGTATTGTGAAGCACTTTGTGATTTTTATCTGTGAAAAGATATAAATAAATTTGACTTATTTACTTACTTTCTCATTGTAGGTGTCAAGAGTTTATGGTTTTCCTTTAATTTGTCACCTGTCTGTATATGTATTCTTCTGAGTGATGTATGCACACAGGGAATGCACTGTAAACGGACTGAGTAGCAAAACTTGAAAGTATAAAATCTAAGCTAAAACTTGTCTGCGATGGATGGATGGATGGATGGATGGATGGATGGATGGATGGATGAATGGATGGACAGACGGATGGATGGATGGATGGATGGATGGATGGATGGATGGATGGATGGATTTTGAGTTAGACCATCATATTCGGGGGTGAACACCACCTGTGCTAATATTGGTCATTATTCATAGTTTGAATAGCAGAAATTACTCTGAAAGTCCTCAGTAATGCAGCCTGTACAAAGACAGGAAACACTTTCGTTTGGATTGATCATTTTTAATTCAGTGCTACTTTTCAGTAGTCAAACCACTTTCTTGTGGGCCACTTGTCACATTTTCCTTGATCATTTTGGTTCTCTCTAGAAATAGAATATCATGCCTGAATACAACCTTAAGAAACATTTACATACAGTAAACATTTAGCATGGCTAAGTATCAGAAATTAACAGTCAGCAATGTGGAACAGGATTTACAAGACTTTATAATCTGCACCTTGCTCTGAGCCAACTTCTAAAAAGTTCATGTCACCACCCAGATTATCTGCATCCTCTAAAGGAAAGACTTAATTGTATTCTTTTCACAGATTTTCTCCCTTTGTTTCTTTTCTCTCTCTGCTCCCTTGTTTGCCAAAGCCCTTCCTAGACAAAGGATTCAGCTGTCTTTTGATAAGAACTACTACATAGAGCCATCTTTTGAGTGTCGCTTCGATCACATCGAAATACGTGATGGGCCATTTGGTTTCTCTCCGCTTATTGATCGCTTCTGTGGGGGAAAGAATCCAGAGATTGTCACATCCACAGGACGTTTTATGTGGGTTAAGTTCACCAGCGACGAGGAGCTGGAAGGCCTTGGATTCCGAATCGAGTACACCTTTATTGCAGGTACAAGCAACCGAACGGCACATTTGCACTGAATGTAATGGCACAGAGTGTGAAAGCACGTTTTTGTACACATCAAAGGTTTTGAGCAAGATGTGTGAAGAACAGGATCTGATTAGTTTGCTTTTATCCCAAAACATAAAGGAGAATCTGATCTCCGTATAACAAAAGGAATACTTATCTTCCCCCCTTTCCCATCTTGTTTGTGTTCATTACCAGTGAAAGATGATGGAAAAAGACAGAATGGACATCCACAGTTCTCTCATAGATCTACAATTTTCTTCAATCATAGATTCCCCCCCCCCGTTTTCTTGCCGTTCAATAGAGACAAGTCCAACATCAGAGCCTTCTAAATCTAAACCCAGTATGCCCAGAAATCAGTGCCTCCCATCAGGTGACAGATATTAGCTCCAAACAGACCTCCTTTCTGCTTTATCTAGGATGCGTTAATGTGATCTTATCTTGTGTTCTCTTCTTACCTGTTTCTGCTATGTGGATTGAGAGTAATGTGCCATCCAAATCTTATCATTTCAGACCCTGATTTTCATCTGCACGTGGGTGGACTGCTAAACCCCATCCCAGGTAAGCTCTTCAGTACTTTGCAGGTTTGCGTTCGATCCTTTTTGAAGAGCTCCTCTGTGCTCAGAAGCTTACCGGAGGCTATCTCAGGCACTGGCGTTAATGCTGAATGCGTAAATGTACCTTGACAGGCATACGACTGTATATGAATTGAAAGGACGTACATGAGCACACATGTACAAATTAAAGAACACGAAAGAATGAACACACACCTCTTTTATCTTGCTCTTCCCTCCCTGCCTTTCTCTCTTTGTTTCTCTGTCTTCTTATTGTCCTTTTTCCTAATCCGCTATGCTGACTTCAGTTCAGCCTTAAATCCTTTTCTTTCCTCAATAAAATCCATTATCTGTCCCTCTGTTTGTCATGTGTTTCTTGTCATAATAACCATTTTTCTTGTTATCCTCTGCTCTTTTTTTTCTATTTGGTTCTTTTATGTACATCCATGTGACCCCATTCTTGACTTTTTTATTTTACACCCTTCTCTCCTTTCATTTTTTTTCTTTTTTTAATGTTTCTCCTCCACATTTCTTTTGTCTCTCTGCAGAATGCCAGTTTAATGTTGGTGGATGGGACGGGATTATCCGCTCCAGTCAGGTGGAGGAAGAAAAACGAGTGAAGCCTGGTGATGCCCTGGACTGTATCTGGACAATCAAGGCTCCTTCTCAGTCCAAGGTCAGTACAGTACTGACTAATTTTAGTCAGTAACCAGGTACAATCCTTAACACATTTTTTCTATCCTGCTCGAGCTCCATTGTGGTGCTTTCTAAACACTAAAATCTAGCTGGTGTCTATCTTTCTGCTTGAATGAGTCATGTTCAAAGCCATTTCATTATGCCAGACAAATGCACACCTTGAATAAATCAAATCTCTAAACATCCTCCATTCTCACTACAAAATAAAGTGGAATAACATTCAAGGGTTTTTATTCATCTCTCTTGGGGATATTTGTTACACTGGCAACATACTGAGTTAGCGCCACAGAAAGACAGAAATTTTAGACAGAAATTAAAGCATCTGTAATGTTTCTCTCAGTTGTGTTCAATCATTTCACGCCTCTCAGCGTCACTGAAAATTGAGGTTACACATCTTTCTCAGTGAATTGTAAGAGCACAGGGGCTCTGTTCACACCCCAGCTCAGAATATTTATTTTGGCCACTAATGGAACTGTGGAAATGACAAAAACCTGCATGAATCCTGTCCAAGATCGCATGAAAATGATACAAAAATCTCATTGCAACAAATGCAGTTAATCCCAGAATAGATATGAATAGTCATCCATGAAAAGAAATCTGAGGAGAAGTAATTTTGAATTTTACCATGAGGACTTGAAAGGAGTTGAAGCGAGTGTGTGTGTGGGGGGGATCCTTGGAGTACAAACAAGAATAGGAACGACTCAGAATATCTAAACAGTCATGAAGTAAACTCTGAAATCATCTTGTATACTGCCAGTCTGTTCAGTGTGCCCCACTTTCCATTGCTTCACCTTCCTACTGTTCTCTGTCTTTGCACCATTAATTCTTTGCACATTCACCTATTACTATTGTGATGCTATTACACATTTCTTTTATCTATTTTTGTGTCACTGGGAAACTATTTTTGATATTCTCTGTAAGAATATCAAGTAAATAAGTAAACATGTAGCCAAGAAGATGTAAAACCACAACCCGACAAACCACCTGTTTACTGTTTACCACTGAAGGGGGACGCCTAGGAGGTGGTTTGTGGGTGTCGGTAGATCAGGTTTGTGCCAATTCACGCAGAGTCAACTCAATACTTTTTTTCCTTTTTTTTAATCATGTTCCTTGAGCTGCTGCTGAGCAGTTTTTACAACGTAGCGGTGCAGTTGGTGTTGAGAGTGTTATTTCCTTGGAGTGTACTCATTCTGTTACAGCTATGGCACCCCTCACCTATTTAAGTAAACCTCTTGTATAGACGTGTTTTTTGCCACATTTTTGAGCCAGTTTTGTCACATTTGAATGGCTAGCATGTAAAAAAGTAACATCCACATGAATGCCTAGGCAGGTTGCATTGTAGCACAATGACCGCTGATTAACTTTACCTTCCAGGGGTTTTAGTGTTGTGGCTGATCGGTGGATATAAATCTGAGTGAGTCTATAAATTATTTACATTTAAATATGTAACGGTAATGCATACAGTAGCATTGTGTGCTCCTTTCATTGAGAACAACACTTCTGGCAGTCTTGTCTGTACTGTGGCTGTAATTTAAAACATAATAGGTGTGAGCATTGCAAATACACAGATAGGCAGCATGGGAAAAAGCAGTGCAGGCGAATTTTATTTAGTGTGGCCCTGGAGATTCACGAGTAGGCAATATTTTCAGGCCAAGAGTGAAAACCCAGTGATAAGTTCTGATATTTATGACTAGATATCAAAAATCTCATTGGAATTACAACCGCAACCTGGCTAGCCTTAATTCATTGCTGCTCTGCTTCTCCCTAGTGACTAAATGAGTCATCCACACACTCCTGGGCTGCTCACTGGGCTCAATACACTAATGCACACAAATTCATGCACATCCTATTAAGTATAAAGTGGCAGATGCATTCAGTCACAAATTACACAGTATCCATTCACACAGTACAAGTAATTACCTATGCACATTAAATACTGATATGTATATAGGAAAGTAATATTTTATTCATACACGATTTGCATGGACACGCATTCTTTTCTTACTTGCATAGAAAGTAGCCTCCACAATCGCTTCACTGATTCATCACGTGCAGTGTGAAGCAGAAGTGAAGATGATCTGAATTTAGTAGAAGGACAGAGTTTAGTGGCCAGACATTAGCTCAATGACGCAAAAGGAAAAGAGCAGCAGGCTCAGCAGCTACTTAACTGCTGCCTGCTCACCGGTGTCTGCGAGCTAAATGTGCTGAAATTTAATCTGAGCCATGGTCATGATTTTATCATGTCATTATTCCTGACGTGACTTGTGCGCAGAATAATTTGTTGACTCGTGCTATGCAGTTTACTCACAGTGGGAGCTGAAATGAAACACAGTTATATACTTGGGCTTAATAATAAGCAAACTATGCTGTGCTGGCTACATAGACTGTAAAGATAAGATGGACATTGCTACTGTGACAAAACCCACTGGTTTGTGAAATTAATTTTGAAGCTTGGCTGGCATTTTAACCGTCACCAGTTTTTTTGGAAACACACATTGGGTGCAAGAGGTGGCTCTGACTGAGAAATGGAAAGTGTTGCACCCTCATATAGTGTCAAGGGAGCCACATCCTAAAGCATAACCTGCTTTGCTGTTTATTTTACTCAGCATGGGTCCATGTTAGCATAATGAAAATTACTTTGTCTTAACTGATGTAAAACTACTGATTGAGGTCATTAATGAGTTTGCAATAGCTATGTATTTTCTCATAGGCTGCTTTATAATAGGGAGTCGCCCCCTAGTGGTAATTAGAAAAAAATGCAGGTTTACATGTCATCACCTTCCTTTAAGTCCAGTTTGTAAGAAAGACATTCATAAACAGGGCACAGGGTCAAAGTGAAGTTGTATCTCAGTAGTAGTGTTATTGTAGAAAAAGCACAGGTGTAGTAACAAAATTATATGAATAAAGAAACTGTATTGAGGATGCTTTCTACTGGCTGCATAGTCTAGCATTTTTACACGTTTCTCTAACAAGTCAAAGGTCCTGTTTCAGTCCAGTAAGGAGACCCACGTATCTCAATGGGGTTGTGTCAGCAAGAGTGTCTGGTGTTAAAATGTGGCAGATCAAACATGTAGAACTACCTTCTAGCGTGACCCCTTGTGACTAAGGGAGCAGCTGAAAGTAGCTTTTATTAAATCTGTTTTGTAACTGGCTTATTCTTTATGACTTGCTTCCTTGTGCTTCATGCTATAACCAGGTGAAACTGTTATAGGCTGAGAATCGATGCGATGTTCAAGGACAAACTAGTGCATTTCAGTCAGGTTTTTAAAAATCCCATTAAATTTTGGGTCAGTACAACATGATAAATACAAGGTGTTTTGATACTTGTGTTTGACTGCAATTTCTGGAAAGCTGAAATTTTCTGACTTTCTGACCAGGTGAACACACCATTAGTATTTCATTCTGAGCCCAGACTTTCAATGCCAGGAGAGCTGCAGCTTCAGCTCACTAGTCTTTCCTCCCTGCGGCATTCTCTGAAGAGAACCATGAAAAAAACAGTGTGTGAGGAACACAGAGCAAGCTGCTCCATATTCTCAGATTTACTTTTACACATTGCTATACATTGCTATATACTGCTATATGTATCACAACCTGGATGAATTAGATTTACTTTGTTGAAGTAAATCTATGTTCTTTCCATCTGTTAAACTCTTTATCCTTCCTCCATACCTACATGCTCTAAGGAAGGGCTTTATAACAATTCACAGGTTCACGGGGTTCTTCTCTTATCTGTGTTTTGTTTATTACGAGTGTCTGAACATCTTCCGTGTCTGCTATATTGGGTTTTCTGATTTAATGAATATTTTTCACACTTTGCTGACATAAAAAGTAAAGTTAGTCTGCTGTCATGGTTAGACAGCAGTGAAGCGAAGTGATGTATCGCTGTGAATTTCATTTGATTTGCATCTCCTGTGCATCCCCAGATCTACCTGCGCTTCATAGACTACCAGATGGAGCATTCCAATGAGTGTAAGAAGAACTTCGTGGCTGTGTACGATGGCAGCAGTGCCATTGAAAACCTCAAGGCCAAGTTCTGCAGCACCGTGGCTAACGATGTGATGCTTAACAACGACATGGGAGTCGTACGAATGTGGGCCGACGAGAAGAGCCGACTCAGTCGCTTCCGCATGCTGTTCACATCATTTATTGATCGTGAGTGCCAGTCTTCCTGACAATACTAATTCAGCCTGGACCCAGCATTTTAACATCTTGTTTCCTCATGTGAACTTCCACATGGTTGAGTATTTGGCCTAGAGCCATTTGTTATGCTGTTAAAAAAACAAAACAAGCATAAGACATCAGTTTCTGGATGCCATCTGGAATACACAGAACGGGCTCAGTCTGACCACACGTATAAAAACTGTGAGCTAGACAATTTTTACGGCATCAAACCCGGCATTCTGCTGCGGGTTTAACGCTGCTGTTGAACAGCACTTTATGCATCTCTGTAGATATTGACTAATTAAAGGGATTTAACCATCTCTAGCTTTTTTAAAGCTGACAAACAAGATAAAATAGAACAGTTTTGTGTTACTATTTGTTTATTAGGAGTGTGATTTGTAGTTTTCTTTGCCCTCTTTGGCTGAATAGTTCTCTGTTAAGAACGGGTAAGCCGTAGGGATTTATATAAATAAGATTTTGTTGCCATCATCAATTCTGCTTGTTGGCTTGGTGATTCATTAACACTTCCCTAATGAGTCTTTGTCATTTTCCTGTTTAGGAAAAAAGAAAAAAAGCCTTCACAGGTTTTCAGCATTAGCATGGCTGATTTACTATTTGAGTCCAAACACATTCAATGAACAGAAGAAAAACGCTTGCATGTGACTCGGGCATGCAAAAAGTTCTGCTGCCTTGTGTTTTAGATTCAGCAAGTTTCATAAAAATGTGTTCATACTAATAAAAGAAACTGAAACTTTGGAGAATCTGGTGCCTCTTCTCAACTGGAACCAGTTCTCAATTCCCATCCGTAAAGAGAAAATACATGTTGATACTTTCAGGATCTTCCAGGCCCTACATTATCAACCCCACACACACGAGCAGTCGTAAAAACAGTTGATTTATGAGGTCCTGTGTTCTATTTGCATCAGCAGTCAGCAGCAGACACTGAAGTGCCATTTCAGCAAGGAAAGCTAATTACGCTGCGCCATGTTTAGACCGCAGATATGAGAAAACCAATTATTAACTCCAGCATTTTTAAGTAACTGAAAGTATCAAATAGTTTCTTGATATGCATGTCACCGCATCATACTGTGTTTATTATAGGTCACTTACAAAAGGAAACTAGGAATTTATTTCTCTGTTTTGGTAAAAGGAAATGCTGCATGGGGTTAATGGAAGTAATTTCAGTTTGGGCTTCATCACTTTTGAAGTACAAGAGATTTTCAGACAAATGCTGCCAAAGGTTGCGTACAAAGTAGAAAGAAATTGCCAGGCAGAAAACAGTTTTCTGTTAGCACACTGTAATATTTTCATTAAATGCCTGAATGGACTGAAATATTAATTGCTACATTCTCCTGCACACTTCCCAAGCCCTGTGTGAATGCTAATGTTGTTTTCATCAGCAAACCCATAGCGATTGCAGTCGCAACTTGAAGGCTTTTAGATTCAGCAAGAGTGTTTTTCTTTTTGTTTTTTTTTACTTGAAGAGTCCTTAAGATCATTTGGATCCTCATTAATTCTGACTTTGACTAACACACAGTTCATCTCAGAGTAGTCTGAAGACGCCTGAAGAACTTCTAAACTTTATTTGGTCAGAGTCAGCGACTGGCTTAAAGTTTGCTTGGAGGTCAGAGGGAACAATTAATCTTTGTCACTTAGTACAAGATGAGTTGTGCCTTTTGCACTCCGTCATGTGCTCTAATCTTCCAGCAGAATCCTCTATGAAATGTAAACCAGGCACATGAAAGCCTTATTAAATAAACACATGGCCACACAATGCACACACTCAGATGAGTTATGTCCTTGTGTGAGGAGAGAGGCTGTGAGGGTGAAGCGCTGTTGACACCTTCCTAGAAACTACATTTTGAAGGCGAGAGACACATAATCGGTTTGGAAGTGATGGCGGTGTCAGGGGAGCGACCCTGTCTACTTTCTCACTGGGAAATAGAAGGAGAGCACACTCCAGCGCACACATACTCCGTCATGCACAACCTCACATACATGCCCATATGCATGTCCCGCTGTCAAAGTTATTTAACCCTGAGGCAGAGGAAGCAAGTGGAGGCACAAAGCCCTCATCACAATGGACCTTGGAAGAGGGTTGAAACTAGTAGAGCAAACTAGAGTCTGTTTCAGCTGTGATAAAGACTCAGAGAGTGTGTGTGCACACAGCCGCTAAGCTTGTGTGTTTAAAAAAAGAGAGAGGAAAAAGGGGTGGAATGATTTACTCAGGGGAGCTTGGAAGGGACAGTTTGGAGAAGCGAACAAGCCATAAGAGACAGATTTTGCTTTGTACTGCATGCGAAGAGGAACAATATTTATCTTTGTGAACACCATTTTAAAAGCATGCTCATCCTTTGGGCTCAACAAAGAAGTATAAATATGAGGCATACATTAATCATAATTGTTTTTGTTTTTTATGTTATCATTACTTTATTCCAATCTATTCTCTGTTACATCCTTTACTCAACTGAACAGGACAAATCTGATTGGGTCATATTTTGCACAAGTTATGAGCTTTAGGATTGGACAGTGTGCTTAGCACTGTTCTGGCTTTGAATCTCTCAGTGTGGACTTGGCATGTTTTCCCTCTCTGAACATACTGAACTCCCATTTGTTACTCAGTGATTCCTGTTTGTCGTGTATGTGAGCGTGAATGGCTGTTTCTGTGCCTGCGCCATCCTGTCCAGGATATACGACACGTCTTATACAAATAATTGGATACTAATGGATTTAGTGTAAAACCGACTTGAAATTAGATGAAGAAAATATCCTGTAGACATCATTTTCTGTTATTGTTGGCAACTGAAATGGAAACAAATTAAATGAAAGCATACTACTCATACTACTACTGTTTTAACCCTGTAAAGCTTGAACCATGAAATAATTACCATAAAATTCACATTTTTAGAAACTAGAGTGTTTATTGAACCTTCTGACAAATTAAAGAAAAATAAAATAATAATTTGCATGTATTAGTTTTAGTATGTATGGTTTTTGCTCCTGGTATTTCTGTGCAGTTTTTTACAGTGGCACTGCATGTGTCCGATGATTCATATGATCAGATTTTTTGGGGAAAAAACACACTGAACCACACAGAAACTCATGTATCGAATATGACACACTTGGCGTTAAAAGTGTTTATAATATAGGGCTGCTCTCACAAAGATCAGGTTTTCTAATTTCCCTTATTTTGTATTAGACTCAATAAGAAGTTTTAGTTGCACACTCCTGTTTCTTTACAACCCGACATGAATTTTCCATTTGTTATATAGAGGACTTTGTGAAATATTAACCAACTATTAGTGTTAAAATATTCCGTCTGCTAAACAATTCCTCTGGACTAATAAACAAAATACTCTATAAATATCCTTAAGTAACCTAAACCCAGTTTCCACATCACCCATCTCTAGTTCCACTTGGCAGATAAGAATTGGCTTTTGCTGCAGCTCCAAACTTGTCTATACGAGTATGCAGTCATCTGCATCTTCTTTCAGCCTTGCATGTCTTCCTGCTGACTGGAAGTGCATCGGTCTCCTGAGCCCAGCAGCCAGCCTCAATTACCAGCCATCTCTGTCTCTGCCATCACAGTCTTCATACGCTGAAAGTTGCTTTAATGTGCTGTGTCTCGCGGCACCTGCCTAACCACCTGCACCCCCATGATGAACCGAAGCCATTTCTGCCCCCACATCCCCACCTCTGCCTTTCTTTTCATCTTTTCCCTATTCCCCCTCTCCACCCGCTCTCTGTCTCCCCTCTGTTAGAGTCTCTTGACGTGATGGCTGCAGTTTAGTGAAGCCGTCATCTCCTCCCCTCGTCACTCCGATGTTATGTGTGCAGGAAATGATGATGCATGGCCTTATGTGTACTGTGTCTCCATTAGACCTCCAGTGTTTCAGAAAATAATAGAACATTTCATCTTTTATTACGGGCCTCTACAGATTTCCACAGCCAAATGATTGTTCTTTTATTGTTATTGTTTTATTGTTATCATCAAAATAGCTTCTGGTCCTTTTCACAGTGTAGTCATCTTTTACTCAGCACTGTTAGACAGATGTTTTCTTTTTTTC
This sequence comes from Pundamilia nyererei, assembly GCF_000239375.1. Lineage (NCBI taxonomy): Eukaryota > Metazoa > Chordata > Actinopteri > Cichliformes > Cichlidae > Pundamilia > Pundamilia nyererei. Next base: position 248,259 of record NW_005187426.1, read on the forward strand.
TAAATTCCATTATCTCGGTGTATTGTCTTTTGCCTGCAGCTCCTTGCAACGACAATACTTTCTTCTGTCACAGCAACATGTGTATTAACAACTCCCTGGTCTGCAATGGCGTTCAGAACTGTGTCTACCCATGGGATGAAAACCACTGCAAAGGTGATTATCTTCTTTCTTCCAGCTAGCTGATTAAGATTTACATGGCATGTTTGTAGAGTTTGGATTTGCTTTTAAATTTCCCAGTTTTCATTGCTTTTTTCCCTCTCGTTAACCTTTTTGCTACAGAGAAGCGATCTAAGGGGCTTTTTCATCAGATCACTAAGACCCATGGCACCGTTATCGGCGTCTCATCAGGCATAGTTCTTGTTCTTCTTATCATCTCCATCCTGGTCCAAATGAAACAGCCAAGAAAAAAGGTAATACAGTCTTTGTTTTGCCATTGGTTGTAGTTGGACTTTCATTATATTTATTTTGACACTTCTGTTTTTTTTCCCAAGCTTTATTTTCATTTTTAAATTGGAAAACAAATAAAAACAAACAAACAAACAAAGCAAAAAAACAAACAGAAAACTCACAACTTGTATCTATGCCTTTCAAGGTTAACCTCAGACATCTGAAAACCAAACACAGAAAATACAAACATAATAATAATAATAATAATAATAATAACAACAACAATAATAATAACAGCATAGCAACATTAATAATTACAGATTTTTTTTAAAGCAAACAAAAAAAAAACCAAAAAACAAATAACTCAAAAAAAAGAAGAAAAAAGAAAAAGAAAAAAGTGAGCAAGACAGAAAACACACCATGTGAACCCCTCCCACCATCCCCCCACCCCTTTACCCCTGTAGGCTCTCAACCTCATCACATTGTGTATCAAGACAGCCCATATTTACACCTATCTATAAAAACTCTCATGCACAGGAATCAACATCTCCCACGATAAAACTGCAGCATTCAGGAAATCGAGTCAGGAGGGCCTAACCGGGGATCAACTCAAGGCAGACCCAGGGGGATTTGCGTCATCTCTATGATCTTTTAGGTCCAAAGACGGTGGTTGGACTTTCATCACTTTCATTCAACTAAGAGATGTCGGAGCCTAAAAAGATGATACAATATTAAAAGCAATGGAATTACTTACAAGTTGAAAACGAATGTAGCTCTAAAGACAGAAAACAAAAAAAGCTTATGCTTAGATTTCACCACATGTCATAAATAATCCAGTACATGAGATAGGAAATGTATAGTCGCATTGTAATATCTTCTTATGTTACACCATTTTCTCTTAAGCTTCCTTTTCCATCTATTTTTACATCACTCTATGATGCCTCATAATTCCCAGAACCCATTACTTACTCAGTAAGCATTACTTTATGGCTGTCTTGAGGTGGCCAGAAATATTGGAGTCTGACTCTCCCATAATGGATTTCTCCCTGAGTGAGTGCTGAACATTTTTCAAAGTGGAGACCCTAAAAAGGAGTACTCTCCTTTTGACTCATGCTTTAAATGGATATAAAATATATATATTAAAAAGCAAGCAAATAATGTGCATTGAGTTAAATTATTCATTCATGTTTATGGCACAAAAGGTACTTACTAAAACAAGTGCTTAAGTACTTGTTTTACCATTTTAGAAACATGACTGTTTAAGTGGAGAAAGTTAGAGAAGATTCAGAGTTAGGTGTTTCAGATTTAACATTTAACTGGCATTTCCCAGCTGACACCCATCCAGTTAATCAGCACAAAAAAGAAAACATACATAAATGTCTCAAGTGATAAATTAGTCAAAGTCAAATTTATTTATATAGCACATTTAAAACAACAACTGTCAACCAAGGTGCTGTACATTTCAGATAATCAAAAGAGATAAAAACATAGGAAGACATGATAAAATTAAAGAAAAAGAAGCATAAAATGAGATGATTTGAGTAAGAAATGAGACACATAAAAGTACAAATTCATTCTGATTTAAAACCCAAGGTTTTGAAGAGTCTAATGTTGGAGAGGTCCTGATGAAAAGGGGAAAATAATTAAATCTCTGTCCACATTGGACCAAATCACTCATATAGGAAAAGGAGAGATTTAGTTTTCAGAGTGCTTCAAGCAGCACATTTATTACATTTTTTTTGACAGTTTTAAGACTTAAAATGGTTATTCCTTCTATTGTCTTGATATATGCTCATGCTGCATCACAGTGGACAACCAGTGGCCTGGTAATCACTTAAGTGTATCGTCTGAATGGATCTTTTTCTTTTCAAGGTTGTAGCTCGACGTCCTGGTGTTTTCAATAAGGCTGGATTCCAGGAGGTCTTCGACCCTCCCCACTACGAGCTCTTCTCTTTGCGTGACAAAGAGATGTCCTCTGACTTAGCTGACCTTTCTGAGGAGCTGGACAGCTTCCACAAGATGCGGCGCTCCTCCACTATGTCCCGCTGCGTCCACGAGCACCACTGTGGTTCACAAGGCTCTGTGGCTACTGGCGGTGGCAGTATGAAACACAGCCGCACCACTCTGAGCTCGATGGAGCTGTCCTACCACAACGACTTCTCCAAGCCGCCACCCATGAAGACTTTCAACTCCACAGCCAGCTATAAGAAGAGCTGCTATGGCTACAAGCAGCACTCACAGACTCACGACTGCGACCAGCAGGTCATTGAGGACCGAGTCACAGAGGAGACCACATGTGAGATTTATGGGCGCGGTGCAACAGGAGTGGGTGGAGGAGCCGCAGGTGGAGGAGCAATGGGAGGAGGAGGAGCATCAGGGATTGCAGGAGGAGCAATTGGTGGAGCGGTGGGTATAACGGGAGGAGTGGCAATGGGTGGTGGGATGGGTGGTGGAATGAGTATGGCAGGAGCCATGAGCATGGCAGGGCCTAGTGGCATCGCTGGAGGTATTGGTGGGATGGGAGGAGCCTGTGGAACCCTCAGTGTTCGTGGCAACAGTGCTCGTAACAGTACCACCATAGTTGATCCACAACAGCGCTCGATGTCCATGGACTTTTAGATGGAAGAAAAGAAATGGAAACAGATCTTGCAGGTCGATCATCTAAAGAATGCAAGACAGGAGGACTATAATTCCAAACTGATTACTCCTGCGTGCTCTTCTGCCATTGGTCTTCAAGCACTGGTATTGTGGGTTAAATCTCGAGGACTCCTCTCATTCTCATGTGTAGGTTTGGGAAGAATGGATCAAAAGAACTAAAAGGAAGTGGGGAAAAAAGCTACTGGTTCTGTTCTTCAGGATACTGAATGATTCGGAGTGCACAAAGTGTGGAGACATCTGGTCTCTGCAGTCTTATACTCAATAAACATCTCCTTCCATCAGAGACTTCTAGGAGAATGTTCTCGCATGTAGACCCAGACTTCTCTCTGTTGGGTTACCACTCAAACACAGAAAGAGAGAAACCTGGAGAGATGTTGTAGACTGACTTTTTGCATTTATTCACCTGCCATGCACAGATATATGATATATGATCGATAGTGTGTCTTCTAATAATTTATTTGAGTCTTTATTTTTGTCAGTGTACTGTACCGTTAAGACCAGTATGTATCCAGCCTCACGATGATGCTTGACTTTTAACTCTTTGATCTTTTTTATTTGTTGCTCAGACGATTTTATGAAGGTGACTCATCCATGACATGTTGTGTTGATGATGAGGTGGAAGATGAAGAAGTTGTTGTTATCAATAATGATCAACTAAATATGAAGATGGCGATGATAATTATGTGATATTACTATAATAATTATGTATTTTTCATGGTTACCTCACATATACAGAAGGTACACTTCATTCAGTCTCTCCTCAGGAAGAGCACATGAAGAGACTGTCTTATTTTGCTAAAAAAATACAGAAAAAGACTATTTCTGCTCTGTGAGTTTTATAGCATAAGAGGATTCAGACTTTGAGTGATCATTTATCAGATATAAATATTTGGATGTGAGCCCTGACTTGAATCAAGATAGCCTCTCTCTGCCATGCCTCTCCAAACCCCTACCCTTAAAAGGAGAAAATGTAATTCCTCTGTGTCCCCATGAATCGAGTGTGTAAAACAAGCACAACCTGTTTCCTTACAGTGACAGACATGTAGCCTACTTGGGACTCAATTATGATTTTAACCACTAGTTGTATAATTTCATTTTGTTGAATTAAATGAGAGCTTATTCACCTCACCGTGTGAGTGTTTCTGTTCGCTGTAACCAAAAAAACATAAAAGTAACTCTGCTCAGGCTGGAGATGTCAGGACAAGATTCACTTTGTGACATGCAGGCAGAACAGACACAGCCTATGCAAAGTGTTTTGGTTTGCTTTGATGCAAAAGGGGCTGTGGGGATACTTTATTCCCTGAGTTGTGCCAACCTTAAGATGTGGTTTAAGTTGAACACAAATAATCAAAAGCTGACAAATTCCACTTCCATCATCTGTTGTGCTTGAAAGACTTTTTGAGTGGAATGCATAAACCATTGCTTCCTGACCACCAAAGACCAATTAATCTTAATTAATATTTACAGATTATTATTTTCTCTTTGCCTCTCACTCTGTCTCTCACTTGCTCTCTTATTTGCTTTGCTGTCATGATGTGTTTGCCTTGTTAAAAGCTTATGACACAGTCTTAAAGTATTTGGCCTTTATTGATGCTAATTCCTTTATGCATTGGGCTGGTCACCTACACAGTGACACCTACACGTGCTGTCTCGGGATTCAATCTAATGATATTAATCAATACATTATGCTGAAATCACTCTTGAACAATTCAATTCAATTTTATTTATATAGCGCCAAACCACAACAACAGTCACCTCAAGGCGCTTTATATCGTAAGGCAGGCCCTACAATAGAGATACAGTAGAGCAGATTTCACAAAGTCTCACAGCTCACTACAAATAACAGTCAGCCAAAGTATGCAGTACTGTGAAAAACTAAGTACAGCCTGCAGCAAGTAATCATTTTCTGAACATTATGAGTCTAAAATCTTTGTGAAGGAATTTTGTTCCACTATTCTTTGTTTGAGTTCATTGAGGTCTGCAGGTATTCGTTTCTATACGCAGCTTTCTTGCAGTCTCGCCACAGCATTTCAATCAGGTTGAGGTCTGGACTTTGAGCCACTGCAACATGTTGTTTCTTTTCACGTTCAGCCATTCTTTTGCAGGGATCTGCCAAAACCTCTGCTTTTAGGTGGTCACTATTGCTGATGAACATTTAACCAAGTGCATTTAATTAACAGCACATGGCTGTTACTTTTTTCCACAGTACTGCATAGAGTAGTAGAATTTCTATAACACAGCATAACATAGTGGGAAATTCCATTACAAATTGTGTTTCATGTGAAAACAAAATACTATCTGTTTGTATTTTTACAATAATAAGTGCCAAAGGTCACCATTAACATCACTGAGAAACGCATGCAATAATAAAAAAGCAGCGCCACCTGCAGACACACTGCATTCAGCATGCGTTTTTATTAGATTGATAAGATTCGAGCTAAAGACACAAATCTGGACATCAAGAAGTGTTTTATACGCATTTAAACTAAGACATATGACAGATTGCGGGTGAATTAAATGGCAAATAAAATCAGTTAGAAATCATTGTAACATAAATAAAGTACCAAAAAAAGAATTTAATGTGTCTAATTTAAATATCAAAAACATTTATTTTGTTTCTAGATCGGATCAATGTCCACTCGTATGATCTGGAAGAGAACCAATGAAATGAAATTGAAAAGCTGAGATGTCCTCTCTGGGATTGGAGTAATGCTCTGTGACTGTGGTAATAAACCTGTTTAGACAGTAATTGTTCTAGTTCCTTTTGCTACGTAGTACACACAGAAGAGTATACAACACGTGTATAAGTACATGCAATGAATGACGTAATAAGCATTTATAATTAACAGGGTGTGACTGATTGGATGAGTTTGTTGTCGAAGTATTATTGCACTGTTCATGGCCTCTCAGAAGAGGAGTGAGATGGGACGAGGAGATCTACTGACACCCAAGACAATTTGCACGGACAAGCTCTCATATCCCCCTCCGGTCCTAATGCTGGATGAGACATCTGAGGTTTGAATATGCCACAACAGTAATGGATCTTTGACATGAAAAATGAAGACAAGTTAGACGTGGAGAGATCTTAATTATTAAGACACTCGCTATTAGGTTGAATTCATTAACTGACTTCAAAATTGAATTTCTGTGCAGGCATAACAAACTCAATGCCACTCTAAATCGTGACCGACATCTTAAATTAGCATCGGGTTTAAAACGAATTAAAATAAATTGCAAATATCTGCAGTGCTAATGTGGTCAAGTACAAGATTATATTCCCATGTTGTGAGTGTGCGATAATCACATGGTTTGGATTGTACTAAGATGCAACCATTCAAAAACAATGTATTCCATAATAAATAAAAGGGCCCAATAATAAATCAACCATAATTTGTCTGCAAGGAGTGGAGGTAGTCAAGGTGGATGAGTTTAAATACCTGGGATCAACCATCCAAAGCAACAGAGAGCTGAAGAAGAGACTGCAGGCAGGGTGGAGTGGGTGGAGATGAGTATGAGGTGTGACAGAAGGATATTAGCAAGAGGGAAATGGAAGGTTTACAAAGTAAAACCTGCTATGATGGATTGCTTGGAGATGGTGTCACTGACAAAAAACAGGAGATCAAGCTGAAGTGGCAGAATTGAAAGATTCTCAGATTTTCATTGAGATTGACCAGACCTCAAGTTCAATGCTTTTGAGACAAATTAGAGAACCAAGGCTGAGATATTTTGGACATGTGCAGAGGAAGAATAGTGGATATACTGGACAAAGGATGTTATAGATGGAGCTGCCAGGCGGGAAGAAAACAGATAACGTTTATGGATATAGTGGAGGATGACATACGGAAGACTGATGTGACAGAGGAGGATGCTATGAAGAGGGTGACATGGGGGCAGATGATCTGCTGTGGTGATCCCTAAAGGGAGCGGCCAAAAGAAGAAGACTCAGTGAGCATAAAGAGAAACAGAAAGTTCGCTTTTCATTAACAGACTGTAAAAATAGGATGGCAGTTTGAGCTCATAAACTGAGTTTAAACTTTTATATGTGAAGGTGTAACTATAGGGCCAGTTATAAAATGGCAAGAAATTGTTCAAGCTTTGTCTAAATTAACTTTAATTAAATGATTAATATTTGCTAAAATAAATAAATGAATGAATGAATAAATAAGAGAAGAAGAAAAATGAAAAGGAAATCGAGTGTTTACTCTCGTGTGTAAGCTCATCAGTCATCAAGCACATCCACGCCAGGGGGCACCAGCGGACACGCGGCGGGTCTGACTTTCCGGAAATGGAGACACGAGGCGAGCCAAACATTTTCCACCGGCTCCTTCTCTCTTTGTCCATCCAGCTCCTGTCGAAGCAACATCAACAGCAACACCATGTCGAATGTTGTCGACACGAAATTGTACGACATCCTCGGAGTGTCTCCGTCTGCAACTGAAAATGAGCTGAAAAAGGTAAATACACGGGAGATAATCTGCGGGATTATATATTGCGTTTAAGCTTCAAAGTCTTAAAAGTGCCTCAATCAGGAAATGCGTTGCTATGCCAAGCTAACTAACATTAGCAGTGAATCAGGCTGACCGGCCTGGATATTCATGTGACAGTCGGGCTGTGTCGTTTATGAGTTCAATAAATGTTTTATTTTTCTTTCACAGTTTAGCTACGATCGACTAGAAAAACGTATGTTTTTCAATTTGTTAATGTGAAAAAGGTCAACCGAAACCAAGGCTAGCTCGTACGCATCAAACGATTGACCTCACGCTAGCTTTAGCTTAAGTGTTTGTCGCGAAACCAGCCAAACTAGTCCTTGATTTTGTGTTTGACAAACGGTGGAAATAGATTCCTAACACGTAGTGATCAAAATGAGCCGAAGAATCCAAGTTTGATATTTATTCAGCGGTTTTGTTTTTTTTTTAAATTTGGTTGGGGTTTTTTTCTCCCAACCGGCGTGTGATGTTTTTTTAACTGGCCATGCTAGACTAGACTAAATTGATGTTCACCGACCTCTTGTTTATTAGCACATTATCGGATAACTTTATTACGCTGTCATATTTTCATCTTAAACGTTATCGTTACCCCGTCCGTGCTTGGCGAGAAGATATGCTAATTAGCTTAGAAGCGTTAGCACTGAAATTGTCAGACATTTTGAGTTGCCTTTTTTCACTAAAGGGTAATTCCCGGGGATCGGTGCGTGGAAATGGTGAATAGCAGTTGTCGCTACTAAACCAGTTATGGATTACTGTTGGGAGAAAATGATTTTTTTAAAGCCGAGACAGAAAGAGCGTGGCCGGCCAGGTTTGTTCGGGGAGGGAGGCACGTGTGATTGCGTAAACCGTAGATAAGCTTCCTTCATGTGTGTTGGAGTCATGTCGACGCAAGTTTCCCGTAAACAACGCATGCCCAATGTAAAACTTGGTAGCTAATGAAGTTATCTGTTTTTTGTTATTGTCTAGGCATACCGGAAACTCGCAAAAGAATATCATCCCGACAAGAACCCTAATTCTGGAGATAAGGTAACTCCTCCGTGGCAGCCTCCACCTGGTTTACAGTGGAGCTGGTCATCATATGTCCAGATGAGTTATGCGATTATGTTTGTTTTAATTATGTCTGAAATTAAAAAACGTGATTGGGAAAACAATAAAAAGCTAAAAAAGTCTGTTTTCATTTTATGCACCAAATTCTAATGTATGTGTACTTAATTACTCTGTTTCGTTTATTGATTTGCAGATTTTCTTTCTTTTGTTTTTTGGATGTTTATTAAAATTAGTCCTTTGGATAAAGTGCAATGTGTTGCTATCAGTGTTATGTATAACTAAAGAAGAAAAATAGTTTAAAATGTTTAAGTAAAACATTTTAAACATAGAGAACATGTTCTCTCATAGAGATGTGCCTAGTATTTTGTGTATCTGAAGCTTTAATGTATCTTTCAGTCCTGTTATGACAGGAGTTACTTCCCGTTTTAGTTTTACTTTTGCTTTGTGGTGATTTCGCTTTAAGCCTTTACATTTCATTAAGGGTTTAAATTGTTATTGAACATTGAGCTGAAATTCCTGAAGTTGGAAGAGCCCTTTCCACAGCTGTGCTTAACATTCGCATTAGTTTCTAATGTAGATTTTGGAATGTTTATTGAAAGGTAGGTGGGGGGGGATTACAAGCCTCTCTTTCATCATCCCCAATATGGCAGTGAGAGATTTTCTCAGCAGGAAATTGTTGCCAACAGGAAGATGGCAACTTTAGAGTCTTAAGTCTGGAGGCAGTGTTCATAATAATGAAAGCATTTGAGTTTTGGAAATGGTGTGTCCTACCGAGAATATCCTTTACACTGGCTGTGAGATTAACTCGTAACTCATGCTGAACGTCACATTTTATCTTCAAAGCAAATGGAAGCTAGATGTTATTCTTTTTAACTATTAGTTTTCTTTCTAATTTTTTTTTAAATTGGAGACCTAAGAGTGTTGGTAAAGTTTGTATAGGTCAGTTGAAACTTTGAGTTACTGTTTTGACAGGTAATCAATTTGCTGTGAATTTGCTCTGAAGTCTTATGTTTTGGAGAGCTGAAATTGTACCCAAGACTTCTGTCCCCCTTGGGTGTTTTAGATGGAGCCAAAGGAAAATCCCAAGTGTTATTTATTTTTCACCAGTTTAGTTGATTGGTGTCTGCTTTCCATAAGCTTAAGACACATTTTTATTGGATCTAAGTGGGTCAGTTAATAGTTTTGTCAAATCCCAAAAGCCATTTTGAAACAGGCCGTTCCCTTCGTCCAGTTAATTTTATTTTATTTTTTGTCTTGTCTCCGTTTCTGGTCTTCTCAAAATGTAGTTCAAAGAAATCAGCTTTGCCTATGAGGTGCTAACTAACCCTGAAAAGAAAGAACTTTATGATCGCTATGGAGAACAAGGCTTGCGGGAAGGTGGCGGGGGTGGCCCAGGGATGGACGATATCTTCTCCCACATCTTTGGAGGTGGACTCTTTGGCTTCATGGGTGGACAGAGCAGTCGATCCAGGAATGGAGGTCGGAGGAGAGGAGAAGACATGGTCCATCCACTCAAGTAAGACCTAGCTTGGAAACTCAGATGTACTACATTAAATTGATTTAATGTTTTTGTGTTTGCAATTAATTAAAATTGCTCTTGATGTGCAGCACAACTATTTTATCTTGCATCAGTTGATATCATGTTTTTTTTCTTTAGGGTTTCACTGGAGGACCTTTACAATGGAAAAACAACTAAACTACAACTTAGCAAGAATGTACTCTGTAGCACTTGCAATGGGTGAGTAGTATAACCAACATCTTGCTGTTATTTCTGCTTGATAGTTTAGATATTAACAGTTTTAATCCTGGGATATTTGTTGGTTATTACAACAAATCCATCTGTGGCTTTGTGTGAATACAGGCAGGGAGGCAAGACGGGTGCTGTACAAAAGTGTACGGCGTGTAGGGGGCGTGGCATGCGCATCATGATCAGACAGCTGGCCCCGGGTATGGTCCAACAGATGCAGTCAGTGTGTACTGATTGTAATGGAGAGGGTAAGTGCCACAGTGATGTAAACCATGACTAAGCACTTGCGTGTTTTATTGATCTGCACAGATCTCTGATCCTGTGTTTTATTTAATCTGCCCCAGGTGAGGTGATCAGTGAGAAAGACCGCTGTAAAAAATGCGAGGGCAAGAAAGTCGTGAAGGAGGTGAAGATTCTGGAGGTGCATGTGGACAAAGGCATGAAGCATGGCCAGAAAATTACCTTTGGAGGAGAAGCTGACCAGGCACCTGGCGTTGAACCTGGGGATATAGTTCTTGTCCTGCAAGAAAAAGAGCACGAGGTACGTGGGGGGGAGTCTGATTCATGTTATCCTTTCCCTCGTAACCCATGCATACTCTGTAATAGGAGGTGATGGTTTTAACATTATTTTGAGCAGTCTATTCTCCTTTTGTGTTTTTTGTATGTCAGTTGCTAATTACTTCACTCCCATAAAAAGGTGAACTACTTCTAATCCAGCTCCTCACACCTGACCAAAACTTCCTGTTGCATTCTTTTGATGGCAAACTGTTGATTCTGTTTTCACTAATGGCCAAAATCTCATAGTCTCAGCTGGTTCGTAAAATGTATGTATAACACAGTACATGTGTGGGTGTGCAGAGGTGACGAATTTACGCACAACTTAAATAAGCATCAAAGAAGTGGAAATAAAATCTCAGAGACGTTGGAGTTAGTCATGCAGAATTTGTATATTTCAATTTTTTTAAAATAAGTTTTAATTACATTTTGATTTTTGTTTTGATTTCAGGGTGTTTTTTAAATAAATTTGGTTAGTTTTGGCGTGTTTATAAATGTTTCGTTTTAATCTTTACTTATTTTAACACAGAGGGTATTTATCTAGGAGCAGATTTTAACATTTTGGAATGAGTGTTATAGCAGCAGAGTGTCAGGCTGGTGTAGAGGTTAGTATTATCATTCCCTGGGGTGTTTCTGCATGGAGTTGGCATGTTCTGCCTGTGGGAACTCAAGCTTCCTCCCACAGTCCAGACAGACACGTAAGGTGAATAAGTCATTCTAACAGGTGAATTATGCTTCTGTGTTAGATCTGTGTCGTACCTTACGTCATAACCAGGACCCTATTATTATTATTATTATTTTTTTTTTTTCCTACAACATAACGTTGTAGGTAACGTTTCATGATTTCATTTTTAATTATGATGCTTGGGTTTTTACCCCCTCCCATCCCACCTGATGTGGTTTAACAATGCACTTTTTGCATACAACCTGGGTACATCTGTGAGCATTGTGGTAACTTGGAGCGTTGCATACAGTTTGGAAG
>NW_005187426.1:261017-269531 GCF_000239375.1 Pundamilia nyererei
TGGGCTCCCCAGCCTAAGGGTTCATCTTTCGGCATCTTACAATGCTGTGATTGCAGCCACACAGTGGACCAAAGGAAAAAGGATTTTGTGTAGTAGCTGAACACAGTGTTCCTGGAAATGAAGAAAAGGAGTGTTTCTGTTCACTGAAAAATCAGCGCTTATGATTCTACATGGTTGAAGTGTTGAGTTCCTGGTTTGCATTAACAACGCTTGTAGCTGGATGCCAAAAAGTGATGGGTGTCCTCTCATAAAATAAAGTTATATTGACATCATGAGTGGTGGATTGATAGGCTAATCAGTCTTGTGATGCTGATCTTTTTTTCAAGAGCAATTCAACTAAATGTTGTAATTTTAATAAAACAGACAAATCGTAATGAAGCTTATTTGTCGTAATGGTGCCAAATTCAGAAATATGCAAGCCACTTACCTTACTCGGCTGAGGTAAATAAAGACCCTGGTAAATGTTAAAGGAAATGGGTTGTGGATGGTTTTGGCTTAACTAGAACACCACCCAGAGCTTCAGGAGTGCCTCTGGCTCCTTCTCCCACAGGATGTCTATCTTTAATGTCAAAATATGTCATTCATAGACATCTGTAGCATAATGAGTTGGTACAGCCAGCAGCAACAACACATAAAACACTGATCATGGAACATCAGTACTCTTTATGAAATGGCACTATATCAAAAGGTCTGAAAATCATTTGAAGTAGTACAATAAAAAGTATTTAAGAAAAAAACTACTTGTCTGTGTATACAGGAATACATTCTGACAGCATCCTATTGAGTAAATTAGTAACTTTTTTGTGCTATACTTGTTTGTACTATTGATTTCTAACAAATGCTCTAAGGCAGAGGTGTTTAGTGTTCGGATACAATACAGTTTACAAAAATGTGATGGTGCAAACTTAATTGTTTTCTAATAATTAATAAAAAATAATTAAAATTGACAAAGCATTACAGTGCCAAAAAAAGCTAGCTTGTGGAACAGTGTGAATTTAAAGTACAAGGCCTCTACTGAGTGTTGCATTATGGGTTGATGTTTGTCTTGTTAATTCTAGCCTTTTGATAAGATATTTATTTGCCTGTCAGTTTAGTGTGCAGGAGTTCTTAAAGCTGTTGTGTAACGCATTTTACTGCAACATAAGAAAGAAATGTTACAAAACTCCAAGTTCATAGCCTCCCCCAATGTCTTGACTGCCAAATTACACCATGAAGAAGCATTGTCACACAGTCAATTATAGCTGTCACAGATGACGAGCTCAAAAGACACTGTCAGAGAAAATGATTCTGACCACTTTAAAAGGCTATCAGTCACAGACAAAAGCAATTTGTTCTGACAATTATCTGTTACCGTGTTTAATGTGGTTTTTATGAGAGAATAGGCTTCAGCGATGAGAACTCTTTGAATTATTGGAATAAAAAAAACTTTTTTTTCCCCCCCTAAAATTGACTAACCTCCACTTCTGCTTTAGCCCCAGCTTTATTCAAAGGTAATGATATACAGTGACATGCTTTCCCACACTGTCATATTTGGTATATCAGGAAATGATGCTTTGTTTGTTTGGTTTGTTTGTTTTTAAATCTGTTAGAACTGTGACGATTTCATCTATTAACAGATATTACTAACAATCTCTCTCTATTTTCAGACATATAGACGAGATGGCAATGACCTCTTCATGAACCACAAGATTGGGCTGGTGGAGGCGCTGTGTGGTTTCCAGTTTATGTTGAAACATTTAGATGGAAGACAAATTGTTGTTAAGTACCCTGCTGGCAAAGTCATTGAACCAGGTAAACATCCATTTTTAACATTGCTTTTCTTACTAAATTTGTCAGGAACAGACTGCATCATTATTCAAAGCCCTGACGTGGTTGCCAGATAAGTGTATTAGCCTAGCAGGTGTCCAGCTTTGGGCTTTATTGGCAGAGAGTTTCTATCATTGTAAAGATGTTCTTCACACTAACACTGGGGGGTGGGTTTACCCTAAATCCCCAGTGCTGGAAATACTGTTTAGAAAAATGTGATTAAGTCTAATTTTAAACAAACGGCACTCTTTTCTAGGCTCTGTCAGGATGGTGCGGGGAGAAGGCATGCCACAGTACCGAAACCCTTTCGAGAAAGGAGATCTTTATATCAAGTTTGATGTCCAGTTTCCTGACAACAATTGGATCAGCCCTGAGAAACTTGGGGTATGACAGATTTGTGCTTTTAATTTACTGTCTTTAATCTTCTAATTTTGATTTGTCTCATTATAGACAAAGACCAAAGCTCATTCTTCGTACTTAGAAGTAATTACAAAACTCTCCTTCATAGGCAATTTTTTTTCCTCCATATAATTAGATTAAGACATTAAAACTATATTCCAAACAGACTTAAGTCAGCGAGTCATTTACAGTTGAGTTCAAATATATTATTTAAATCTCTCTGAGGGGGCATCAGTGATGGCAGCACACGGAGGCAGTAAATAGATTTGCTCTTTTATCAGCAGCTTTGAAACAAGCAAGGAAAAAGGGAAATATTGGCAGCAGTGTTGATGGAGAAAGGCCACAGCACACCTTACTTTGAACAACAGCTGCTTTAACTTGAAAAATATACATGATTTTCAGACAGCTCAGCAGTGAGTTAGCTATCTGACCTGTAACACGTTCACATGTAGGACTGCTGTTTTTCTTGGGTGGAAAGCAATTTATATGTGTACGGTTAGTGGGGAGAAACCCAAGGTGCATGTTTTCTCAAAAGATTTTTTCTACTATGTCTTCAGAGTCCTTCACATAATCTGGTTTTGGTCTGAAGAGAAAGTATGACCTGTTTGTTTGTTGTCGTTCTTTTAAAGAGGGGGAAAAAGATATTAATTTCATTCAGACTTTAAATACGTGAGTAAACTTACATGTTCCTTTAAGGGATCGGCCCTTCTTAACAATTCCATTCAGCGATTTGATTCCTTCTTGTGATGAATGTGAAAGTACTTAAATTCTGTCACGCTTGTCTTTCTGGCTGAGGATGGAAGTGAATTTCTTCCTGAGACAACACCCCTTTTCGCTCTCTCTCTCTCCTTGTAGCAGTGCACTCATGACCCCACAACCTTCTGACACCAGAGAATGGTTAGAAATCCCAATGAAGCTGCCTGTTAAAGCTGTATTTTGAAAATTGTTTTCCCTGTGAAGGAGCTGGAAGACATGCTGCCCTCACGGTCAGAGCCACCCATCATCAGTGGAGACACGGAGGAGGTCGACCTGCAAGATTATGACGTCAGCCAGAGCTCGTCATCTGGTAACCGCAGGGAGGCTTACAATGACAGCTCGGACGAAGAGGGCAGCCACCACGGCTCGGGAGTACAGTGTGCCCACCAGTAATCTCATGCGCTTTCCCACTCTGACATATACACATACAGACACACACAACCCATGAGCTAGATGGGAGAAAATGTATGAGTTGCAGACTAAACAAAGGCAGGTCAGGCTCAGTAGCTCCTCAGACACAGATCACAATCACACTGACTCGTGCACAAGTTGTTGATTGTTTGAAATATTGTGCCCTTGAATCATTTTGATTTTTGTCTGAGGAACTAACACTGGTGCAGCCAGAGACAGATCTAGACACTTTAAACAGCAACTTTAGCTAAAAATTCATATAAAATATTTAAGATGTAATGAAACAAGTGGTCGCCTCAGTGAACACCATGTTAGGATGACGATCTTCTGTTCATACAGACTTCACCCAGCCACCTTTCTCTTCCTCTGTCATGGCTGATAGTCCAGTGTCCTGCTAATTGGAGCTCAAGATCAGTAAAAAGGAATGTTTCTTTGTGACATGGGTTCTGTTTTCATAGTATTTACATTAATTTAAAAGACTAACCAATGTGCAAAGACAAAGCAGCTGAGCAACGTGACATGCAGATCCTCGGACTTATGCATTCATGGACTTGTCGACTCGGCGCCATTTGTAGGATTTGTTTTCTGATTTTTACAGCTTTAGTTTCTTTCTAGGTTTTTACGTGTTGTTTTTTTTTTTTGTTGTTGTTTTTTTTCCTGTCTTTACTTTTTAATTCGAACAGAAAATTCATTAAGTGTGTATATCACTGAAGTGGTTGTTGGTAAGCTTCATCAGCTGCTGTATTTCAAGGCTGTGTGATTTAAAAATAAATAAATAAAAACCTATAGTCTGTACCTGTGCTGAGACCATGTGCATGTACAAAGCTTTGGTTCCCGCACTTGTCAAACATCCAATAAAGCAGCACACTTCTCAAGAAATGTCTATGAAGTTGTTGAATAAACTGTTGAAATATCATTCGTAGTGTGTTACATTGATTTTTGCAATGTTTTTCTTTTTGCCACCAGAAGTAGTAGGCTAGAAATAAGTTGAAGCCATCAGAGTTTTGAAATGGCTCACTAGGGGAAAAAAGTTGTTCTTTCTATACACAATGTGTCAATGACGAGAACTAATCCAAGGATCCTGCCAACTATTCTCTGGAGGTACTGTATGACTAAATCAAAAAACATTTCCATCCTCAGTCAGCTGTCATCAGTGAACGGGATCGCACACTGTCCTAAAAGCAGTCTGAGTGGAAAGACATGCCAATGAAACTACAATACTGTGACCTCTGTAGTTCTTGAAGAGGCAGCTGATCACTGCTTCTTCCATTAGTATTTGTGTACAGTGTAAACTGTTGAATGGGTTGAGAAGCACGCATATATACATGCATATACATTTCAACTGGTCATGCTGGTAGCTTTGGTTAGTGGTGCTGATTTAAGTAGTGTTGCCATTTAAGTGTCCTGTGATGTGGTTTATTGACTTCAATGTGAGGAACTCTTAGTGACCTGAACATCAGGCATCTATCGGCCCTTTCAGTGTCATTTATAGAGTGAAACAGCTAAAACCAAGCTATTTAATTAGTGTGGATCATGTCCTACCTGTGCCAATGACCCTTGTGTTTAACAAATCTCAGCTACGTCTTCTTTGTAATCATCAAACTTTTATTAGAGTTCAGAAAAACCTGTGTAAATGCTGGTATCTGATAGGTCACTGAGGAATTTCCTTCATCAGTGCTTGTTTTAGAGGGCTCCTGACATTTGTATTCTATTGGAAAATGCAGTAAGTTATGAGCCATCAAACAAATATGGAACAATGCAAAATAGTGATAATATTGAAGAAGTCACTTGTTGACCCATTAGCGGGGGGCCCTTAAACAGTTCTTTTTTTGGTGGTCATAGTAGTAATGCTAGCGAAGGAGGCAAGGGTTTTGTGTTGCAGTGTGGTGCAGATTAACAGAAAACAAAAATCTGTTTTACAGTTTTCCCAAATTTGGGGATAGTGGAGTATGTAGGAAATGTAAGAAAGTTAAAATGACAATCTAGTAAAAGTCTTTTATTTTAATTTTAACAAGTACATAAGTAATAACAAAATCATTTTATTTCCAATTTTGCTGTGTCAGTGTGAAAAACAATCGTTATTATTTATGGTTATCGTGTAAGTTTAAAGACAAGCTTAGACAGCATTTTCACATTGACTTTTCATTATGGAAAGGATGGAATTTTCTTTAGTGCTAAGTCAGTTTTAATTTATGGCAAAGATGAAGTTAGCTACTTCACTGTAGAAGCAAACCCTAAAGTGCTTAGTAAAAGGGTGCCGAACATAAGGCCCGGGGGGTGTAAACGGCCGTCAAAGACTCAAAATGCATCCAGTTGATTGCTTTGGATAGGTGCATTTTCATAAATTTGAGCCTACCCCTTTTCCTATTTATAAGGACCGCCCCATGGCCTTTCATACTTATTTACCAATGTATTAGACAGAATCTTTTTTTATTTTATTTCACCATCTACTATACTTACTATACTATACTACACTCTTGGTTTTATAATGACAATTTAACCCCCGAAATGTCAGACTGACAGATTTCTTTCTTCATACTGTTGACATTGCACTTGTTTTTGTTATATTATAGCATTAAACATGTAGTAAACTTCTTTGTACAAGAAAGATCAGTTTCACTGGTCCAGCTAGCTTAAATCAACGTCCATTGACTAGATGGACTTAAACAATGAATAACAAAATACAAGGAAACTTAGACCCAAACTAATAACAGCTACAACAAGAACTTAAGAAAGATTCACTTTTTTCTCAAGGATAAGGTTTGTCAACTCATGGATTATTTCTCCATTTTCTTTCTCAAGTTTCTTGCATCTTTTCTCCACATCTTCTAATTCTGCTTCATTTGTTTTCTGTTGTTGCTTTTGCACCTGGATTTTAGTGTTCTTGTTCTTCAAGTAGTTAGAAAGTTCCTGAAGTTCTGTGTTTTTTCTCAGCATTTCATTGATGCTACTCTGCATCTCTGAGCATTGTTTTTCCGGCTTTTTCTTTTCTCCCTCCAGTTCAGTTGTTTTGTACTTCCTTTTTGTTTTGTTTTTTCCTCTGAAGAACAAGTTTTTCTTCTTTCAGTTTCATGCTCCTTCTCTTGAAGTATTTCTTGATTTTTGAGCAGTGTTTCATCAAGAGTTATTTGGAGCACCTTGTATTTTTCTCATCTCTTCAAGTTTGCAATCCATTTCTTTCTGTTGTGTGTCCTGTTGTTCTTTTTCTCAAAGAAAATCTTTATTTCTGTGCAGTGTTTTGTCGAGCCTTAATTAAAGCACTCTGGATTTCCCCCCCCATGTCTTCAAGCTTGGTGTCCATTCCTTTCTCTTTTATCTCTTGTTGGTTTCTCTCTTGGAGCAGCTGTTGATTTTTGTGCAATGTTTTGTTATGCTTTACCTGCAGCCTTGGAGTTTGGACTGCATGTCTCTCTGCTCGATGTCCTGTTGTTTCTTCTCTTGGTGGATTTCTTTATTTTTTCCAGAGCTTCATCAAGCTTTACTTGCAAGCCTTCGTTGTGTTTCTCTGTGTTCTGAAGCTTGCAATCCGTTTCTTTCTGTTTCATGTCCTGTTGCTTCTTCTCTTGAAGCATCTCTTGATTTTTCAGCAGTTTCACTAAGAGTTATTTGGTGCATTTTATATTTTTCCTCTTTCTCTTGAGGTTTGCAATCCATTTCTTTCTGTTGTGTGTCCTGTTGTTCTTTTCTTGAAGAAACTTTATGTCTGTGCAGTGTTTTATTGAGCTTTATTTGGAGCACTCTGGATTTTTCCTTCATGTCTTCAAGCTTGCTGTCCATTTCTTTCTTTGAACTCTATGTCATGTTTTTTCTTCGCTTGGAGGATTTCACTATTTTTTTCCAGAGCTTGATCAACCTTTTCTTGGAGCTCCTGATTCTTTTTGTCTTGCACAGCCCATTGTTTCTCCTCAATAATACCTTCTTTTTCTTGAAGCTGGTAGGACTGTTTTTTTTTTCATTCAGCACTCTTTCACTCATTTTCTTGCCTCAGGGACATAATCTTTTCTCTGTTCATGAGATTTTCATTCTGCATTTCTTCAAAGCGCTTCTCCTCTAGTTGTACGTGTTCACCCCAAGGAAGAGAGCTGAGGTAAGGGTCTAGGGGTTCATCCCATGGAAGACAGCTGGGGTCAACTTCTTGTCTTTCTTGATCATTTCTCTGTATCTTTTATATATATATTTTTTAATTATTCAACTTTATTCAACAAAAATTTACAATGTATTTCAATCGGGAGACCCTTCAAATCCTCATTCAACTTATTCGTCTTTCAACTCTAACTACTTCCACATATGTTGACCCACAGATACCATTTAAACTTTAAAACGAAGTCAAGCTATTCAACTTGTATTTATCTTTTCAATATCTTTTATACTTTTTTATTCAGTTCCAGTTTAAGTTTCATGCTTTATTTTCTAATGTACATTTTAAACATGCTCGGCTACTTGCCAGCTTCAAAACCCCTGAAATACAGACACACAGAGACATACACTCACACAGAAACACACACATACATGTGCGCGCACACACACAGCGCAAATATTCAGTTTTTTTCTCATCTACATTTTAAACATCTTCAGCTACTTTCCAACTTTGAAACTTCTTCATCTGTGTGAACTTTAGCTTTCAACAGTTCTACACTTCAGCCTTCAGGTGAATGTTTCGTCCTATTTTAGCTCATTCAACATTTTTAACAACATTCAGCAGCCATTTCAGCTCAAAACATTCAACTATCAGCATTTACACTGCAGTTTCTTCAGAAAATGCATTTTCTAGTTCTAAATGTAGGGGAGACCGGGGATAGTTGTAACGTGGGTCAATTGTAACACTTCCAATTTCTCCGATCAGGGCTAAGTTTCAAATTATGTGACTCATCCTGTGCATGCCCAACTCAGTTCTGCTATCACATGTGAAAAATCAGCACATTTTGTCAAACACAGACAATTTAACACGAAAAAAAGTAATTTGTATGCCAAAAAGTAAGTTTTTCTACTTTATTTCAATTTCTAATACCATTATCTGCTTTGCAGTTAAACTCATCAAACTTGAATTATGTTATTTGTTTGTCTATGGGGATATATTCTGTGTAGGTCTTTAGTGCTAATGTTTTAGCCGTTGGCTGTAATGTTAGCTAGTTCATGGCTATA
>NW_005187426.1:269551-300834 GCF_000239375.1 Pundamilia nyererei
GAATCCACACCGAAGACACTGCTGCACTGCACTGTTTCTTACACTTTAAAGTTATGCTTTAGTGTCATCTCATATTTATGCTTCCGTTTGACTAAGCCACGTTAATCTCTCCTTTTAGTTGATTGATTTGGATAAATGTAACTTAACGGTGTACTGCTAATTATAACATTTTAGCCCTTCGTATTTTCTAGTACCTAAAAAATAAGATAAAAAAAATAAAAGGGGATAACTTTATATATCACGTCGCATTCACAGGAGAATACATGTAATACACTGAACATAGCAGTGACGTCATTGGACCCATGTATTTCACTATTCATAAATGCCCTTTTCGACAATTTCCGTCAGCGGCGCCGTGGCTTAGTTGGTTAAAGCGCCTGTCTAGTAAACAGGAGATCCTGGGTTCGAATCCCAGCGGTGCCTTTTATTTCTTTCTTTTCAGTTGTTTCTTTTGTTGTTCAGTGTGCACCATTTGTCATAACTTTACATTTACATAGTACTTTTCTCTCAGCAAAACACTTTTCCAGGTGTATGTGAAACTCAAAATACGTTATTAAATTAAAAGGGACTGTATAATTTATTTTAAAGTCCAACTTGCAGTACAAGAGTTTAACCACACGAGGGCGAAGGTGAAAGGGCATACTCATAAAAGAATCAGAGCACAAGCGGGCGAGAGGGAGAAGATTGTTATGTATCTTTCCTACCAGAAGCCGTCTACGTAATTCTGTATTTCAGTTCAATATATAAAGTTTCATCTGGAGAAAGAGGGGACAAGGCTTAAGAATTATGTGAGCCACTTTTTTTCATTTAAGATGTGGAAAGCTGAGTAGAGTCAGCCAAAGTTAGAGCGGAAGTAGTCTTCAAGAAAACAAAAAATTTCTAGCTTTGCATCTCAACTGTAATTTTAAACTACAAATCCAAACCCTATATAATCTTGATTTTTATATCTAAGACTATAGTCTATAAGACGTTTAGTTTTATAATGCTGCAAAACTTAACGTTTGCCACGAAGCCTTTATTTTGAAGGGAGTAACAAGAAGCCGCATCGCTAGTTGGAGCTAACTTGATCGTAGCGTCTTGGCTACCGCTGCAAAAGAAGGACACAATGCCTTTTCACGGCAAGGAGGAGCTCTAGCTGTGTCCAGGCTGAACGCAGATGCCGGAGCTAGTGTGGATCGCACAGATGTGGAGCGAACAGCGAAACGCGTGTGGGAGATAATAGCAGAGGTCCCCGCCGGACCATGGGACTGACGGTACTGCCCCTGCTGCTGCCTCTTCTCGGGCTGCTGTGGCTCCGCTGTGCTCTGCTCTGTGCAGGTGAGAAACAACAATGCGTCTCTACACCGCTGTGATGTTTTAGACGGAGGCTTGTTCTAATTAGTTTAGAAAGCTCTGCCTGTGATGTTCACGAACACATGATGGCATGCACAAGTGATCCGCATTGCCCGGTGAAATGTAAGTGGCCATGCTTTTCTATTTCTTGATCCGTGTTCGCATCTTCACGGGAGATCCGATAATTTACAAAGCTCCTACTATGATTACATCAGTGACTATCAGAGCGGAGCGTCTCTGTGTTCACACCCGAGCAGCAGCAGTGGGTGTTATTTTGTCTACTACTGTGTGTCTCTGATTAAGTGATCTGATAGATGAAGACGGTTTGTTTTCATTGTTTTGATTGGATGGAGGGAGAGCACAGAGGCTATCGTTGTGCAGAAACCTGCGGGATTATTGATCTGTGGTGGGTAAATGATCACGGTTAGTGTGGAAACATGGACGCGCTTTCGCAAATGTGATACTGCTGCTATCGGCATTACATCACTGCTTCTCTGCAGCCAGTCAACCCCACGGTCCCCTCCTCCCCCCTCCATTGTCATACACTGCACTTAATTGGCATTTAAATAAAGAGGAAGGCTGCTAAAGGAACACAGAGTGAGAGTTTGGAGGTGTGTGTGTGTGATCCAGGTGTTAACATTGTGTGGGGTCGAGGGTTCTGGACTGTGTCTTCATTATGGGGACAGAAAGCCAGTCCACATAATTCAGGTCTTCAAAAATTAAGATAAAGGGATATGTTCAGGTTAGGTTTTTGGGTTAGACAAGTTGTAGTTAGGGTAAGATCATGAATGTTAAGTCAGGGTGATGTGAGACTGAGGAGAGAAGAGATTTGCACGATTAAAGGGGAACACACCATCCCAACTCAGGAACCTTCAAGCTTTGAGGTTGGCTGATGTGTCCAGTGTGCATGTTGTCCTTATGCCTGGTGCTCCAGCCTGTGTTGCTGTCTGTTCCCCTGTGCTGGCAACCTGTCCAGGATGTCCACGAGTCTAGACGGATAAGCGGTTTAAAAAGCAAAAAGTCAAAAAAAGAATTGATGTTTTCACACATAAAGTTCTAGGGTGATTGAAGTTGCATGCACAAATACACACACAAGCTGCAACTGCATTCAGTATCTCCACATTTTACCTGAGCTCATGATTATGTGTGGTTTTTGAGAACAATGCAGATTAAAAACTGAAGGGCTTAATGCTGAAGTGCAACCTTAATCCACTTGTTTCTCTCAGGTACGCTTCACTGTAATCAGAGCAGGAAATTAAAAAGGGACATTTACATGCCTTAAAAGCTATAAATGCAATTTCAAACGTTTTTGTAAAAAAACAAACAAAACTTAATATCCCTTTATACACATTTCAGTGAAAGTTTGGCATGGTTTACTCCATTACATTTGTTTGAAAGCTATTAAACTACAGGTTTGATATATGTTAAGCTAGAAAACACACAAATATTATCAGCACCACTGAGGTTTACATCACCTAACCCAAGGTAGCTCCTAAAAAAAACTACGGGAAGTTTTTTCACATCTAATAATTCCAGCGTGATGCTAATAATCAGCCACGGGATCGACATAATAATCTCCTTTAAGGAACATTTTACAGCTGATCTTCATTAAATGTGAATGTAGCGTCAAAACCTATAGATGTAGTTTTCCCACCACTATACCACTATCTATTAGTGTGTCTTGTGTTGTTATGTTTTGTGTATTCACCTTTCACTGATAAAACACTATTTTAATATTTTGATGACTCTATTGGCGTCTGAGCTGGAGTTGTTCTTGGCTGCAGTGCATTTTGGAGTCTCTGGATGTCATAGAGAAAAGGTTTGCTCCCTGAGCAACTATTGTTGGTGAACTGTTCATGTTCTGTAGTTTAAGCATAAAACAGCAGCTAAATCTTATTTTTTACATCTGTTGGTAAACCAAAAATAGTGAGTTAATGTGAATTTTCTTTCTCTCTCTCTTTCTCTCTGTGATCAGATTTTTCCAGCATCTGAGTTTGAAAGTAGATGAAACACAAACACAACATTCAAAATGTGCTTCAGTTCTCTTATTCATTGTACCAAACAACAGCATTGTGTAGCAGCTTGATCCAGCCCAGTATGTGTAGGTATTTATGTGTGTGCTAAGTTAGTGTGGATAGTCGATATCCGCACTTAAACGATTCCTCCCTCCGCCACCCTGCTTCACTCTGCTGACTTTACTGATTCATCAAGTAAGCCAGAAACAAACAGCACTAAGCAGCAGACTCCCTGCTGTGTGTCAGCGCTGGATCATAGTTGAGCTAATGTTCTGTCTCTGTGGTTTTGGTTAATTAAGAGGCTTGTTAGACAGCGTTTCCTTGCATGTGTTTCATTCTTTCTGTGGCATTAAGCAGTAATGCGATGATTAATGCCCCTGCTCTATATTATTGCTTTCAGCACAAGAATGAAATGAGATACTTCCCATTCCACATTTATGTTGCAGATTATGATGCCGGTAACTTGATCGCTGCGCCTTTACTTAGAAAAACAACAGGATTCAGTGCCTGCACACCACACAGAGGTTTGCGTGTTAGTCCTGGAGCTTTTCCTGGCCTGCTCACACATTTGTGTTGCTCCCTGGAGTAATGGTGTGATGGCAGCAGGAGATGCTGTTGCCTTGGCTGCCAGTTTGGCTGCTGCTTCTGTTTAAAGCTCCATCTGATCAGCGTGGAGCTTCCCCACAATGGCACTAAGGTCATTTGTCTTGTCAGTGAATCGTTTAGTGTTTTTTGTAGCGGTCACAAATAAAAGAATGAGGATAAAACGGTTTATAGAGTGTGGAAGCCAACATTTTGGTAATGCTCGATGTCTGCCAAGTGTTCGTGTTCTTAGTTCTGATGTGCACAAGGAGCATTCAGACCGACCTCCCTAATATGTATGCTGCCATCCCCCCCTGTCTTTTTTGAGACAGGCTGCAGCGAGCAGGTGGAGATCCATACAGAGCGGAGGGGTGTGATCTACAGCCCTTCCTGGCCTTTAAACTACCCAGCTGGGGTCAACTGCAGCTGGCATATTCAGGGGGGTCAAGGAGAAGTTATTACCATCAGGTAGAGTCCCTGAAACATACGCTGCATACATATGATATTTCTATAACCGAGTCACCTAAACTCATGTTCCATGCTCCAGTTTCCGTAACTTCGACCTGGCGGAGTCAGGAAAATGCATGGGAGACTGGCTCCTGCTGACACCTACGTGGAAGAGAGAATCCAGGCTATGTGGCTCGGTGCTGCCGCAGCCCTTCATCTCCACCAGGGGGCGTGTTTGGCTCTTCTTCCACTCTCAAGCCAACAGCTCTGGGCAAGCCCAGGGCTTCCGACTCTCTTACATCAGAGGTAAGCTGGAGAATATTTGCATATTGCTTATCCACTCCATAAACATACCAGAGTGCGTGAAAATATTAGAAATACCTCTACAGTTTAATCCATTAGCAACACCCAGGGCCACCTGCAGTATTTTATATTTGAACATAAGCATCTGTTCTGGGACCTCCCCATGCTTCTATGCGCATACGTGGAAAACACGAGGTGAGTAAAGTAGCAGCAGAATCTCTGTGCAGAGCAGAGCATGCATCAGTAACAGCAGTTATAACAACATAGAGGTCAAGATGCAGCATTAAAACAGAGATTTAATAAAGCCATAATAAAGTTTTGTGAGGGTTGAATTAATAGAGCTGTTTTGTATGTTTACACAGGGTTACTGCTTGGTTTGTTTTGATATGATCATCCATAATACTAATGCATTTTTTTTTTGTTATGGTTTGTCTTTTTTAAAAAAGCTGAGAAAAGCCTAAAACCTGTGATATTGATTGCAGTTGGACATGGCAGACAGATGAGACTGGCAACTATCTCTTGGGGGGGAAAAAGTGATGTTTTAGCAGCTAACCAGACATATTCTTTTTTAGGTCACCTAGGTCAGAGCAGCTGTCAGTCAGATGAATTCCTCTGTGGGAATGGGAAGTGTCTTCCTCGCTCCTGGAAGTGCAACGGTCAGGATGAATGTGGGGATGCCTCGGATGAACGCAGCTGCTTGCCGACTCCCACTGAGGCGCAGCCGGGCCTCTGCCCCTTTGGCTCTCTGCCGTGCACCGAGGCCCAGTCCACCCGATGCCTGCCCGCGGGCCTGCGCTGCAACGGAGCCCGGGACTGCCACGATGGAAGTGACGAACTGGGTTGCCCTGACACTACTTGTGGCAAACGTCTGGGGAACTTTTATGGCTCGTTTGCCTCTCCCGATTTTTTCCGTGCGAACCGTAGCGGCGACACTGAGCTGAGATGCTCCTGGTTGTTGGACACTCAGGACCCTAAGCCCATTGTTTTGCAGCTGGACCTGCAGCTGGGGCCTGGAGATTTGCTGCATGTCTATGACGGCCTGCTGCAGCGAGCGGAGCATCTGTTACAGGTGTTGTCATATCACAACAACAGGCGGCCCGCCCTGTTGGAGTCGAGCCGGGGACAGATGAGCGTTTTGTACATGGCCCAGCCTCACAGTCCGGGGCATGGTTTCAATGCTACATATCAGGTACTGAGATTGGCTAATGTTCATTTCATTCATCGTTTATTCTCATCTATCCTTTGAAATTCTTTCAACCTCTTTTTTTTAAAGTTGTTTAAAACTTTAAATTTGTCAAAAGTTACAGTGTTTTTCTTTTTAATTCCAAAGTAACTGATTTAGAAACAGTAACTGCTCTTTTTTTTTTCAGAAAACACAGTCAGTTAAGTATAGTACAAGTTGTCCCTTCTGTGTCTAGACAGTGATGCATTTCTCCTCCATCCTACCAGGTGAAAGGTTACTGTTTTCCTGGCGAGCGTCCCTGCGGCAGTGATCAGGGCTGTTACTCTGAACGCCAGCGCTGTGACGGCTACTGGCACTGCCCATCTGGTCGAGACGAGGAGGGCTGTCCGATGTGTCCAGATGGAGAGTTCCCCTGCGAGGGTGGTACAGGAATGTGTTACCCAGCCTCTGAACGCTGCAACAACCAGAAGAGGTGTCCAGATGGGTCGGACGAGAAGAACTGCTACGATTGCCAACCTGGAAACTTCCACTGTGGGACTAACCTGTGTATCTTTGAGACGTGGCGCTGTGACGGCCAGGAGGACTGTTTAGATGGAAGCGATGAGAGGGACTGCTTGGCAGCAGTGCCCAGGAAAGTGATCACAGCTGCCCTGATCGGCAGTCTGGTCTGCAGTCTCCTGTTGGTTATTGCTCTTGGCTGTGCCCTTAAACTGCACTCCCTCAGGAACCGAGAGTACAGGTGGGCCCTCATTCTGCCACTAAATGAATGTTAAGTCAGAGGAACGCTGGGATGGTGTTGATTGTTGCAGCTGCCAGAAACTGTAGAAGTGAAAGTATTTTTGTGGGTTTTCAAATAGTTTTCCTGATTTTTCCCTAATCCTGCTCTGTTTTTCCCTTCCTCACTCCTTTACAGAGCTTTTGAGACGCAGATGACTCGCATGGAGGCCGACTTTGTCCAGAGAGAGGCTCCTCCTTCATATGGTCAGTTAATAGCCCAGGGTCTTATCCCTCCGGTGGAAGATTTTCCTGTATACAATCCCACCCAGGTAACAAATTCGCGCACACTAACAAACACTGGCGACGCTGCATTTAGAGAGAAATAAACTTCAGCGTGTTTCTGTTTTAATCCCCCGTCATCCAGGCTTCAGTGTTACAGAATCTTCGGTTGGCAATGCGCAGGCAGATAAGGCGTCACTCAACTCGCCGCTCCACTTCCTCCTCTTCCAGACGACGTCTAGGCCATCTTTGGAATCGCTTGTTCCGTAGTGGAGGACGAGGCAGAGGCCACGCCCCACTCCTGGATCCCCCTGGACCCACGCAGATCACACTAGGGCTTCACAGCTACCGGACTGTCGGGGAGCAGGGACCTCAGAACAGGGCCATGTCTGCAGGTGGGTCTGACGTAGTGGGTGTGGACCTGCCGGAGAGCCCTGCATCGCCTCTCTCCTTTCATTCAGTAGACAGTCCAGAGGAGGAAGAGGACCTGTCACCTGTCAGCAGAGATGGCAGCAGGGCTGCAGAGTCTTCACCTCCCACTCCTTGCCAGAGTGACTCCTCAGTACAAAGTGGACTTCCTCTCTCCCCCCAGGAAGCCTCTGTACCCCTGTGCCCACCCCGGGCATCTAGAAAATTGGTTCTGGAGCTTGCAGTTAACCTGAAGGGGGTTTCCTTAAGACGTTACTCCCCCTTAGGACCTTTGTCCCCTATTTCACCCCCTGTGTTTCCCAGCAGTTCCCAGACACCATCAACTCAACCTCAACCACAGGGTTCAGAGGTGACTTCACCCACCGAGCCCTTATTTTCCTCTGTGAAACCAGAGGACAGTGACAGCCAGTTTACTGTGAACGTGCCAAGCAGGGATGAGACGAAACCAGAGGCAAGAAGCAGCCTATGCAGGTTCGGCAGAAGCATCAGTGAAGAGGGAGGAGATTTAGGAAGGGAGACGTTGTGCTGAAAAGTTTAGGATGACGCTCTCCTCACTGTCGAGAGCTGGCAATTGCAATATCAGTTCTGATAAAGTGTCCTTGAGATGTGACTCCACCAGAGTCAGAGGTGAGAACCTGTACTTCAGCCTTTCGTTTGGAGGGGGTACAATATGAAACTCAATAAATATCACTCCATTTCATTATTTGAATGCATAAAATGTGCAGTTGCAAACAATCATGCACATGCAGTCTTATCCTAAGACGAATAAAACCAGCATTAGTCGTTCTTCCTGTAAATTGCTTTCTAAATCTCATGCCAGAGCTTAACTACTTCATTTAAATGCAAACAGATAGCCCCAATTAGCCCGTTATGATATTTACCCTGAATTTGTTCCAAAAGATTAAATCCAGTTTTGGCCACACGTACTAATACAACCCACTACTGGCAAAATGTATCTGAAATGCCAAAACAGCCTTTATGTCTTTACCCAAAGCCATTATGCACCGCTACATACTGTGAGCCATAACAGCCTAATGAGTGAACACACAAATTGATCTGATCGATCCTCTATTCTTTCTTGTTCCCTTTTATTGTTTATGTTAGTTGTTATTGTTTTATGACATCATTAATATGTCACGGCTGAGTGCATCGATTAAGGATGTTGTTGCTGAAATTTTACATTTTTTTTTTAAAATATTGGCAACAAATCCTGTGATTTGTCCACATCAACCTTCTTAAAGACATAACAGCAGTAAGGAGAGAAATCAGACAAAGCTGTGGACATCGAACAGAATAACACACGAGGTGCACTCGTGGAAGCAGGAGTTTGAAACTCTTATGTATTTATTCATTATTTAACACATTTTTGTAATTTCCTTATAAGATCTTATTTTACACATTGATAAATATGATGATAAATAGATGGAATATTGAGCTGAATATTGACTCTACATTTCCATGAAGAGTCAATATTCAATATTCAGGGATTGTTCAGGGATTTGTTCTTCATGGTTACATAATAACAGACCATTACAGATATCACTGGTTGATTTTGGTCTTGTTGTGCGTTTTGTTGACAGTAAGAAATGTCTTGAAATACAGCTTTGAACCGTGTCAGAAAAAGGTTTGATATTTTTTTTTAATAGGTTTTTATATTTTCCTGTGGAGAGTTTGATGAAAATAGCACACCTGGTAGTCTAGGTTACCCTAGTGCAGGCTAGGATAGTTTCTGTCTGAAGGCAGTCATTAAAGCTAGTTTCCCCCTGTTTTATAACCTTGTGCTAAGCTAAGTAGGTGCAAGCTATAGTATATATTTATAATTGAGAATTTGGAAGCTTATCTCCCAGAAAAAATATCAACTTTTCCTTTAACACTTGTGCAGTGTCACTATTGATTCATCAGACATCATTTTGACCACTTTTAAGAAACATCAAGAACTTATTTATTCACTTTTATCAATTGTAGCTTTAGTTTTTATCTTCATGTATGATCAGTTTAATATAAGCCAAACTTGGATGAAGATTTACAAAGTGAGTCCAAGAATATTGCCTCTAACTCTGTTCAGCCTCTCATCCTTTTCATAATAAACCAAACCTGTCCCGTTAAACAAAGTCGATCCTTTTAAATGAACCCGACTTTATATATATATATAAGAAACTTTGGAAAGAGGAGCTTCACATGGAAATACTGTTTGTTCACTGTTCATCCCAGTCGATGACTGGGTCACCGTGGATGTCTGGACTGCTGGTTTATTCTGGTGGAAATTCAAATCTATGCTGTGGAATTTTCTAATACTGGACGCTTAAGCAAAGACCTCTATTTTCAAGTCTTCAGTGGAGACCTGTACAAAGTTTTGCTTTACGTTTCTCTTTCTGCCTTGAAGTTATTGCCTGTTTCTGGGCTGCTTTTTGACACTGGTAACATTTTGCTAATCACTGTTGGACCTATAAAGAATGTACCAGTCTTCTTTTGTTATAAATATCAGTGATTCCCCCCTCCCACTTGTGCTGCAGGATATTTATACTAGAAGAATAAGAAGCCAATAAGTAGTGTGGGTTTGGAGCAAAAGAGAATTGACCAGAATGCCGTTTCGTGTGGAAAAACTAGATCGTTCCTACTGTTTTTTTTTCTTTAAAATGAGCTGAATGTGCCATGCTACCCTACAAGTTTTGCCAAGAACAGCTGCTATATGTTATGTGCCATTAGAGATATCTCCATAGTCCTTCCAACTAATTTCTGCCTCATAATCTGTTCTCATCTCCAGTTCTTTCTTTGAAATATCAAAAAATAAGCTAATTTTATTTATTTATAGTTTTACAGATGTTTTACTTGTGTTCTCTTGTACGTCTATTTAAAACACATCCGTCCTCATTTAGCTTAAAGTGAAATCGTTTAGCTGCTGTCTGGGGAAAAAAATGCGTATCTTGCTTTGTGATTTAGAGACATGCATTAAAAACGCCTTAATGGGGTTTTCCCTGTTGTTGCAATGGTCAAGGAGGGTTTATGAATCAACTCTGTGGTTTACCTGTTTGAAGAGATTAGATTTGTCTTTGTCTAGACAACACTCTTTTATACATGTCATGTGATTGTTAAATATGACTGATCTGGAGGTACAGTGCACTAATATGTCAGAAATCTCAGCTCTGGGATTATTACAGCGAAGAGTAAGAGAAAGGGAACCTTTCAGGTCTTCTTCCATTGTATTTAAGTAGTGATTTATTCAGGATGTGGTCATCAGCTTAAGGAGAGTCATGGTAATTTGGTACAATCTTTAGTGAAATTGTGTTACACTGACTGCTAATGTGGTTAGGTTGATGATTATGACCTGCCAGTTTAGATAAGTGTGTCTTTTCTGTTCCCTGAATTTCAGCGTTTATGCTTTAGCAAAATGTCTTCAGTATGCTTTAGTAATAGCTGTACGTTTGTATAGTTTTGTGCACAGGTAAGCACACTGGATTGTGACCACTGGAAAGTAAAGTTCTGCTGAAAGCTTCTGTCTGATAATATCATCATTAGAGACTTGAGTTTGAAGCTTTGTTCCCTTCACAGGCTGAAGATGATGTTTGTTTCTCACGTTTTGAGAATTATGTTTGTATATTTTGTGCTGCAAGAGAAATGCTGCCATGGCATTGTTGGCTTTGCAGATCCAAAATTCTGTTTAATCTTCTGCTTATCATAATTTTCCTGTGCCTGCAATAAATAAACTTCAAAATTTATTTTCTGGGGTTTTTTTTTTCTCTTCTTTTTTTAAATTTTTTTTTTTTTAACTCGTCACCAAAAGACCAGTGAGTTAATGTGATGTGTGAGCGTAATGTGCACACAAACTATCCTCATTAGATTGTGCAATGAAAACAAAACATATAATTTGCTTTTCTGTGCTTTAAATGATACAATAACCTGTAAGCTGTGGTGGATTGTACCTGGATGAGCTACTACGTCACTCGCATTCTGGTTTTTCATAGTAAAATGTACTATAGTAAACTGTTGTTGGCATCAAACTACTCAAAGTGCAACCACCAACGTACTACTGGTACATAGTTTATTTTGCACAGTAGTTACCTTTGGCTGATCTTACTTCAAACTGTGAGGTGCAGAGCCACTGCAGGTGGGCCATGAACAACCAGAGGAAAAACAAAACCATTAAAATATGTTAAGAAAAAAAAAATTGCGGAAACTTGCTAAAACCTATTATAGCAGCTGCCAAGCTTCCGAAGTGGGTCATGCCAGAAAAAGCTTGAAAACCAACGACTTACTTAATTAGCACAGAAATCCCCATTTTTGACCTGATGGTGCTAAAAAGGGTCCCACAGAGGAGACGACACACCGAGTTTCTTCGAAGTCGCTATATTTAATGATCAATTACATTGTTATTAATTTACAACTTCAGTCTTTTACAAAACAAAGGTACACCCATTATACAGTATACAAATGTACCACAACATGTTTGAGGAATGTCATCTTTGTAGAAGCCCCTGGTGCGTTTTTAAAAGTTTATTTTTGTCACACAGTATTTACAGCTCTCAGAGCTAAAAGCACCGGGACATGGCAGGACAGACACGAGTCTCTTTTCATGGAGTTCCCAGCAGCTACGGGCTGAGAAAGGGACTGCATGTTCAATAAAGTTCAAAGCTGCTGGTTTACTTTTCATTTTAAAAGGCCAAAGGCCCCAACCTTCATTTGTTTGTTATATGTACAACATAAAAGAGATATTAAGAGAATACTCAAATACGATAAGGTAGCAACAACAACAACAATATCTCCTGGACCACAGTGAATGCAAAATTACTGAGGTTGCAAGTTTGACCAGGTCTGGGCCATAATACATCAACAATGTTGACTAATACAGGAAGTCCAAGAGGTCATGGGATACAAACAGGATGTTAATCCAACTCTGTGATGTCAGCAGTGTCATGTTAAGTCAGCTGATCAGTGGATAAGCGATATTGAGTTAACGGTCATTGTAGTGGCTTTTGGGGAAGTGAGAGCTCAAGTAAACATCCACTGCCAGCCGTCTGTCAATCATTACAGATTCTGTTAGAGTTATGCAACAACACATTAGTGCTCAAATACTGTATCACAACAGGTCAAGAATGTAATAACTGTTTTGGCTGGTCGAGCACCTTGAGAGGTTTCACAGTGGGAACCCAGAGATGAAATCACTGCTGAAGCAACAAAATCCTGCAAGAACCAGTCATGGTCTTGCCCGTCTTTTAAAAAATAACTGGGAGAGATGAGTGTCTCTAATAAAAAGATTAAGGCAGCAACAGCATCTCTCATGAGGGAAAAGTGATATAATCATAATTCTTTTTAAAAAGTCGGTGGAAAGAAAATAGAACAGCCAGATTCTGTAGCCAGGCAGAGATATAGACAGAACAAATTACTCATCCACAACAGATCAACAGTGAGCATCATGTGAGTAATTAGTAAAGCAAAGTGCAAAGTAGCAGCAGTTATAGAGAAGTATTGCTAAGTGCAGAAACTGCTTGCATATTTATCTTATTCCATATAAGACATTACACACTCCAAATACCCGCACAACCAACACACTATACACACGTCTATATTTCATAAGGCACATTAGCATGCTGGAAGCATCCTGGAAGTGAAGCAGAAAAAAACTTGGAACAGAATGGAGATTCTTTGAGTAAGAAGGGAAAGGATAAGGATCTGTATGAAAAATAAAACTTTGCATGCTGGTGATGACAATGGATGGACAGCAAAACCAAAAAGTTAAAAACACATGCACTGGGTAAAATGGGCTCCATGCCAGCCCAATCCAGTCCACACCTGTGCAAAAATATATGACACTTTCTCTTCGTGCTTCACTGACCAAACAAGAACACGTTTAAGACGAAAACGGGAAGTATTGACGTTGATGCAAAAGGGGAAGTCCTGGTTTGACTTCACTCCTCAGTCAGTAGCTTTGGCAGTGAGGGGCTCAGTTTCTGAGGGGTCATCCTGAGGAAACACCACATAACACACCTTCTGGCCCTTGTACGTGAGTTTTTCTGCAATACAAAAGACATCATAAGCAGTCAGACTCAGATGGAATTACTGCTGACATAAATAGTTAATATGTTCTGTACGCTGGCAAAAACCAACTCACCAACTAATCTATAGAGCCATTTGGGTTTCTCCTTCCACTGCACACCCACAAAGTATACAGGGACTCCAGTCAACATGATAACCATACCCAGGCCACAAACCACTGGTTCAGAGTACAGGCTGAAGCCCAGCAGCACAGCCCAGAAGATCAGGTAGCTGATCGGGATCAACAGGTTCACCTACACAGAACAAAAACACATTTGTACAAAAACCCTTGCCACTATAAATATGTTGATTTATCTGCAATGAACATAATTATCTTTTTCCTTACCTTTTTTTTCTTTTTACATTTGTAAACCCATACCGTCTCTAAATGTAGCATCCAAATATATAAACATGTACATATATTTGTCTGGGATATTATCAAAAACTAATTTTTGACATTTAATTTAATGCTTTAATGTATTGCAATGTAATACTTATTTGTTTGTTTTTACTTTTTATTTTAATTTTCAGCTTTTATTTGACAATAAAAGTAAAAACAGAGAGCGATTGGAGGGAATGGCATACAGGAGAATGAACGTAAACAGAAAACAGGAAATAGTGGATGTTATTTGTGCACTAACTAATGTCATGTAACTGCCATTTGTGACACCAGGGGGCGCCAAAACAATATGCATGCTAACTCATTGTTTAATGACAGAATCTAGTGGTACACAAATCAGACTGCTGGGAGCTCTCAGTTTCCTTTGCTAAATGCACAGATTACTGTGACACATTCATTGCAGACTACTTTATATACTACTATATGAAAATTAGCGTGTATGTCTACATCACCAGTCTGTACATTACACTGTCTTCTTTGTTTTAAATGCATTAAAAATGACACACTGTTCAGAGCCTTTGAATAAACGTTTTTAAAAATTATTGATTTGATGTAATGGGAAGCTTAATTTTATAATTAATTGCCTTCGTTTAAAAAAATCTAATTATTATAATTGAATTCAAAATTAAATACTTTTATTTGAATCTGTCAGCTTTTTAAGCTTATTTCAAATTTCTATTTTTTTCTTTCTGCCTTACATAATTTTCATATTTAAATTTTTTTTAATTCCTCACTATAATCTGCTTTTATTGTGGTTAAGTTATACCTCCAGATAAAACAAGTGCCATACCTTTATAGGTCTAGCCAGGTTGGGCCTTTTCTTGCGGAGGTAGAGAAGGCCGGCAATGGTTACCCCATAGGACAAATAGTTGATAAAGGACACATAGTTGATCAGGTTGTGTGTCTCCCCAATACACAGGATGACAACTGTGGCAAAGCACTGTAGGACAGAACAGGTTCAAACAAGAGAAAATTAAAGCACTGAATCTTTGTTTTGAAGCTACACAGCTGGATAAACCTGTTAGAGTGAAACGTACACAGAGCAGCAGGGCAGGAATTGGTGTGCAGTTTTTTAGGTGGATCATTGCCAGCAGATAAGGAAGGTGACCCTCTCTGGCGCCAGAGAAACACAATCTACCGAGAGACATATTTACACATGTTATACACGTTAATTTGTGGAAACAGCGGGCATCAGTAAAAATAAGTAAAAATTAGGGTTTGGTGTGTTGTATAATGCAAGGCAAAGCGTTTGTGCTGTACCTGGAGGAGGTAAACAAATATCCATTAATTCCTCCAAAGGTGGACAAAGCTACAGAGATTGGCATCACCCAGGAAAACATTCCCAGCAGTTTCTCCCCAAATGTCTGAAAAAACACAAAACGTGATTGTCCAGATGACCGACCTGTTGACTAAATTAATTATTTATTAATTCATCAGTCCCCTCGATTAATGCACTAATTGATTGATTCACTGAAAGATTAAATAGCCTTTTTAACAGCCTGCCTGCATACCACTATAAGACTATGGTTATATATGCATGTAGGTACGATGTAGGTACGAGATATAATTTTTTAAAGTATATTTTCAATGTTTTTCAGGAGTGAACTCAAGGTCTCGATCCTTGGTATGTCATTGAAATGCAATGACTTGTAATAACAACCGATGAAAAAACAACAACTTTCAGTTGCTCCCTCTCTACAAGGGGCTCCACAACAGGTGGCTCCACATGTTTGATTTGGCAGACGTTTATGCTGGATGCAATTCCTGATGCAATCCCAAAGGGGATTAATGTCTCAGGCTGGAATCAAACCAGCAACCTGCTACTTGCCAAACTAAAATAACCATTAATGATGCAAAATAAAACTGTGTGCGTAAGCAGTGACTGAAGTGACCGCTGCTCGACATGTGACAGGATTGCAAATACACAACTGGAGCCTGGAATGTCTGTTGACTTTAGCAGTATATGAGCTGAAACAGGTTTGAATATACAGCCTGAATTCCAAAAATGAGGCCACTGTGTGCACTGTAAACAAAAGTAGTTTTATGATTTGCAAATCTAATAAAACAACATTTTCACAGTAGAACATAGAAAACGACTCAAATGTTCAAACTGAGAAAATGTCCCATTTTAAGAAAAATACTGGCTCATTTTTAGTTTGTTGGGAGCCACCCGTCCTAAAACCCGTTGCTATGTTTTCTATGTGCTGCTTTGAATAAAATATGGATTCATGAGTTCAGTTATTGCATTCTGTTTTACATTTTCCACAGTGTCTCAGCTTTTTCAGAACTGGGTTTGTAAAATATCCAGTCATGGCGCTGGAGAGCTGCTCACCACTGCCACAGCATTAGAGCTGAGGAGCTCCTCTGGGGTCATGGAGGAGAAGTAGGCAATGTTGGTCATAGTGTAGACGAGGGTCACCAGTGGGATGGAAATGTAGATGGCACGGGGCAGGTTCCTGATGACAGGAAAAATAATAATGATATGGGGCAGAACTTAAGAAAAACTTGTGGTGTGTCTGCTAGCTTTGCTTATGCATATCGTACTTGCGCGGCTCTACGACCTCCTCTGTGACGTAGTTGAGGAAATTCCAGCCGCTGTAGGCAAAGGAGGCCTGGAGGAAGGCCAGCGCTATCTGTCCCACTGAGGGGTCCTGACTGAATTCAAAGGCCGCACTGGGCTGCAGGGCATCGTAATGACCTGGATGAAAGATGAGAAATATAGAACGGGCAAATAAAAACCGTAAAATAATTGTTGGTTCATCACTAATCATTTTAATACAATAAAACCAGAGAGCAGATGAAACATGTCCAAAGCACAGAAATTACTGTTACCAATTACTGAAAAACATTTTTTATGCATGTGTGCACATGTCTGTGTGTTTACCTCTACAAATTTGGACAAGTCCTACTATTATAATGAGAACTAGCGCGAGAAGTTTTCCTATAGTGAAAATGTCCTGGATCCTTGTCGCCCAACGCACACTGGAGCAGTTCACCCAGGTCAGGAATACTGCACATATACACACAAACACACACAGCAGAAAAATCATTAAAGTTTTATGTAAAAAAAGTTAAAGGTTTATTCACAGGTATGTGTGTATTTCATGCAAAGCATCACGTCAACAACACATTTAAAGTGTTTTTCAGGATGAACAAAGTTAATCCTTTCATGCAAGCACTGGATTCTTGATTGACCTCAATGCAGTGGGTCCCTTTAAGCGTTAAGCGCATAGACCTCATATATTATATTCCTCATGAGCTAGGTGTGAAAAGAGACTGTAAATAAAGGATGGATATAGATCCCCATAGCTAGGAAAATGAAGATGTGAGTGTCTTAAAATTGTAGAATGCCTCAGAGCCCAAACTCTTCTGCAGTGATGTAAAGTTGCATGGGCATTGACTGGTGATCTGATGGTTATTCATAACTTCTAACATATTGTGTATTCAGTGTATGCTCACCGTACTTTTAAAAGATTTGTGCTTGTGATTATGCCCATACTCAGTACACAATACAAACGTGTTAGGGATGATTGAGAGTCGTTTTTTACTTGAAATGGTGCATGCATTGTAACTGCATGTGCCACTTTCAATACACTACAGCACAGGTGTCGAACTCCAGGCCTCGAGGGCCGGTGTCATGCAGGTTTTAGATGTGTCCTTGATCCAACACAGCTGATTTAAATGGCTAAATGACCTCCTCAACATGTCTCCAGAAGCCTGGTAATGAACTAGTGATTTGATTCAGGTGTGTTGACCCAGAGTGATATCTAAAACGCACAGGACACCGGCCCTCGAGGCCTGCAGTTCGACACCCCTGCACACTATTTGCAAATTACTCTCTCTCAATCCCTACTTTCTATTTCCTGCTTGTGTAAACTGCACATGTGTGGCCCTGCTCTCCTCTAGGCTGCTGACCTTGACATTATCACTAAGTTTTGAGGGTATTTTTGTGAAAGCCAACATAGTATCGAATGGCCCAATTCCAAGAGAGCCAAATCAGCCAAGCACAAATGTCTCTCAGTTGCACTTACAAGCAAAAGAAAGAAAACGGAGACCTACAAATACGTCAAACAATACTGCGTATTGTTCCTCTAAACTCCTAGGCTACTCAGGGACTAGGTATTTTCTGTCTTCTTTTTTGTGCTGTTCTGAAAGCACTTCAAGTGCTCTACTGAGAAGAAAGGCGCTATGTAAGTACCAGTCCATTTGTCCTGCGGGTGCAGATCAGATGCACGAGCTACACCTGCACAGTGTGCTCATTCTTTTACTCTGGCATCCTCGTCTTCCAGGCTCTTTCCTTCATTCTTCCAAATACTCTTTAGATTTGTTTTGCTCTCCGAATCCAATCCCACCTCTCCTTACATACTTAACACTACTGGCTCAACAAATTCATTATCTTCCAAATGACAAAGATCCTTGTTTAATTAAATCCCCATTTTCTTAGGTACTTCTTGTGTTGTCTCTAATTTCATGTCACACTCTTTGAGCCAGGCTATAACATGCTTATGACTTCCAAACATTTCTGATACTTTAAAGTCGTTTGCCCAGAGCTATGCACAACATAATAGTGACATCCAAATAAATCACATAAAAATATTCGTGATGGGTTTATTGGGTGGAAATCAGTGATAACTTTACAAGCAGGATGAGAGTTGTCAGGCAGGAAAAGCTTCCCAGCCAGGGTATGTCCACTTTTTTGTCAACTCCAGTTATCTTCACAGCGTCTCTATAGTCCACTTATCTGTTGCTTGTGTTTCACATGCCCTCAGAATTGCAGGTGTCTTAAAATGAGAACATGGAGATTAGGAAACGGTTGAGCCCTCGGGGTGTATTAAAGGAAGATAATCTAGTTATTCATTCATTTCATTCTTTTTTTTTTTGCATCTATTCTTTTTTTGGCTCATATTTCACCTTCTCTCTTCTTACACTTCTTTCCTTCTCTCTTTTACCCACTAACACCCACTCTAGTGACCTAGCAGTGACCATGTCATCCATCACTAGGGCTAGAGTTTTCCTCCCACCACAGAAATCTGAACAAACTGCTTCCGCTGGCAGAGGCACAGACGTATATACACACACGTGTGAATTTTTGGCAAGAGGTTTTGGAGGCACCGGGCAGAGCTTTCTCTCCCCTACAACACTGCTGTGTTTTATAGTCAATTACCCTTGGAGTGTTACATGAATTTCCGTTTCTGTGTTCCTGCATGAACCCCCACTACGACCTCCCCCAACTTTCCTCTATTCTAACCCTGACAGGAAGGAGGTGCCAGTGGCTTTGAATGTGACAGTGCAGGTAAATCTGTGTCCTGCTGTCACTGCTTCTATTGAAGGCTGCCTCAGCTCTAGAATACTAACTAATTACCACTTTAAGTCTTAATGGATTCTGACCCCAACTCACTGCAGATTTATCAGCAGGCTTTAACCTCAGGAACGCCTCCTCCTGGTCCAGGATCTGGACTCAGGAGTCACCACACTGGCAAAAACTCCCCAGTCCTGTCTATACATCACAAAATATCTGATAACAAAATCTTCAACGAGGAGACCTATGAGATCTAAAAAAGGATGCTGAAAGTTACAGATAGAGAGGAAAGAATGTAATTACATATGTTATATGGAGGAGATTAAATGGGCTTTGAGGAAAAATTCTAAATGAATAATGAATAGGGGTAAAACAATTCTGTAACCAAGAACAAAATGACTATGCAAGCATCCACAATACCGTACCCCAATTCTTGTGCCATGGTACACTTGTGGAACTGTTGGCTTCATAGTTTTTCTAGCTATAAAACATTTGTGATTTTGTTTTCAGCTGTAGAATTAGCAACATAATAAAATTAAATCCAAAATTCCTCTAAGGCCATTACAGAGCTCTGTGTAAACATGACATTCTTCTTGGCGTTTGATGCCTACTATACACTGGAAGAATCATGTCATTTGTCCAACGTGTGACAGTTTTTCCATCCCCTACAACGATAGTGGCATTTTGTTCTTCTGAGCCACTCTGGTTTGTTCTGTCTTTAGGGCAGCCGCTAGTCTGATGATTCACCATGAGCCCTCAATCGAATTTTAAATGAGTTTTGTGCAGCATTCAATAAAACATCCAGTGTGTTCAAGGATTCAGAGGAAGCCTGAACTAAACTCGCTCAGCCACACTAAAATAGAATTTGTGCATGACGTTTTTATTCTGAGCTAACATACTTGTGTGCTTTCTTAATTTGTGTCTACGTTATGCTCATAGTTGTTCTGACTCTATGGGGGGCTCCATTTTCCAAATAATGAGAAAGAATTAATACACAGTTGATACACGAACGTTTAGAGCAGTAGTTCAGATTGTAGTACACATAGTAAAATAAATAGAAATGGTATTTCCACTTTTACTGAAAACAATTTTACAGTCTTCTTTTTTGAAATAAATTGAAGTCAATGATCCGAACCAGTGATGGAGACATAACGTGAAACTTCTCCCTACTGTACCAACACAATAATGGACTAACACAGACTTCTTGCTGGAATGTATTCTCTTGGCCTTTGAAATACAAACATCACATTTATAGTGACTGTTTTGTGGGATTGAGTATAAAATTAATGATGATGGCTCCATAAGACAAGTTACAGTGTTTTACAATTTAAAGAAATATTTAAAGAATACGGGGCGAATGTGGCTCAAGAGTTGGGCGTTCGTCTTGTAATCGGAAGGTTGCCGGTTCGAGCCCCGGCTCTGACAGTCTCGGTCGTTGTGTCCTTGGGCAAGACACTTCACCCGTTGCCTACTGGTGATGGTCAGAGGGTCCGGTGGCGCCAGTGTCCGGTAGCCTCCCCTCTGTCAGTGCGCCCCGGGGCGGCTGTGGCTACACTGTAGCTTGCCATTACCAGTGTGCGAATGGGTGGATGATTGTGTATAGTGTAAAGCGCTTTGGGGTCCTTAGGATCAAGTAAAGCGCTATGCAAATACTGACCATAAAGAATATAAAACAGTGTTGACTGCTGGAAAATGAATTTTTCTTTCTTTTTAGTGAAACTGATCAGCAGATGACAAACTAAACTGCAGGATAAATGAGCGTGCATGGCTGTGCTGCTGTGGGCTGTCGAGTGTGCCTATTCTTAGAAGAACACAGCCAGCTTACAACTGGACCTGTCTGGTTTTCACCAACACACGCACGCCTGGGTCACCCTGTGACTCTTGAGCAGTATGCTCAGCAGGAGAGGAAGGAGGGGGGAAACATAACTAGGCTGACTCGCATTCATAAACCCTCAACTAAGAAAAGTTCAGTGAACTTAAGAGCACCCTCACGAAGACTCAGCACAGCAAGAAAATATAACACATTAATTCTGGTGCTGGAAAGTGATGAAATATTTACTTTATCCTTCACAGGTAACTTGAACTTTTTCTTTTCTTATCCCTTCCTATCGACTACCTGTGTTGCCAATTGCCTGATATGATGCTGCTCATTTACATGCACCTGTCTTTGGTTTTTAAGGTGGATGGAACTACAATGAAAGGGCTTCAACTGTACATAGATGATTCCTTTAGGGTTCAGAATAACATGTTTTCCATCTGTCATCAGACGTCTGACACTTTCTCTCCTCACAGACTGATTGAGTTTCATAAGATATGAAGCTTGCATAACTGCTGATCACAGACGGGTGACTACAATCTTTCTGTGACTTTAAGTCTCAAGTGTGATGCCATAGACCAGATTGGAGGACAGGGGTCGAACCAGTTAGCCAATAGAAACATCAAACATCTGACTCGAATGTCTGGCTGGCCAATGGGGACTTCCATCATTATTGATGTGAAAGGTATTCTGCGCTTTTCCTATTTCCATGGTGCCCTGTGACAGTAACAATGCACAATAGTGTAGACACACCCTCTCATTAGCAGCGTCCACAAAGACTGGCACCATTATGTATTCTGACACTGATACTGAGACACACACACAAACACACACAAACACACACACACACACACACACACACACACAAACTCATACCACACTCTAGAATACAACACAAAAACCCACTCGCACAGTGTCCCTTGCCCAAAGTAGGCAGCAGTTGTAGGATTCTGTTGCCATAAATAGTAGAGGGTACTCAGCAAATGCTAAGCCTGACGTGCGCACACACCCACATACGAAGCCAACCATCCCACTCCCCGTCTATCCTGTTTCCCCTTCTCCATCCGGTTCTGACAGGACCAAACTGGCTGGTTTGTGGATCGGATACATGCAAGGTCTGCTTGGGCCACTGGCTATTTAAATACAGATACCCCAACTGATCAGATTAGAGGCTGGAGATAGAGCATAACATTTCTTGTGGAATTATCAAATGACAATGACAGCCCTGAGCACACTGAAGTGTCACAGAATCACATTTCTTTAAGCCACCGCAGGAAATGGATTTGATTTGGTTTGATTAGTCTGGTTTACTTTGGTAAATGCCCAAACTTGCCTAAGATGGAAGAACCTTTTTCCTTGTTATTATTTGTCTTCCAAACAGTCATTTATAGGAACATCGTATATAGGAGCAACAGTATTTTGGAAATATATGTACAAGTGCAAGTTAAAATAGATATTTTTCTTTAAGATCAGTTGCTTTTTATGTTGCTTTGGAAGCTTGGTCTGATGTTTACCTCACTGGGAGTCACTCTGGCTCATTCAGTCAGATGACTTGCATGTTGAAGACAACAGCAGGTCTGAAGTGTGATACTGTGAACTAGTTTGTCATGATGACACAGGCATAGGCCACACACATGCAGTCACGCAGAAGAGCAACAAATCTGTCAACCACTCATCTGTTTATTCCATGCCACCTGAAAAATCTGGCCAGCAACCAATCAGCTTGCCACTATGGAAATGCTAAGGAAAGCATTTATCCATTATTAATCATTAATCATAAATGGACAGTCAAAATTCAGGCTTATCAGAGTTGAAGTAAACTCAGAAAATGTTGCGTTCCTGAGGTGGAATGTTAAGCACTCCCATGGTGTATTGCAAGCTGTATGAATGTCAAAGCTATTTTGC
This sequence comes from Pundamilia nyererei, assembly GCF_000239375.1. Taxonomy (NCBI): domain Eukaryota; kingdom Metazoa; phylum Chordata; class Actinopteri; order Cichliformes; family Cichlidae; genus Pundamilia; species Pundamilia nyererei. The sequence continues at coordinate 292,289 of NW_005187426.1, forward strand.
TCTCAAAAACCTGAGGGCAACAACTGTATTCTTAAATACATAATTAGCAATTTTACAGCAAGTTGTGGCCTGCTGCTGTAGAACAAGATGACTGACTGTATTTCAGAAGCAAAACAGGAAAGAAATACTGCCAAGGTCTTGCATTTGAAATGCTGACCTGAAGAATTCCTCTGTGGCAGAGTGTGTGACTTTATATTTAATAAAAAGCAAAGAATGTCTCCTTATCTTGTTCTTGAAAAAAAAAAAGATCTTTTACTGCACTGGATGTTTCAGTTTGTTTGGAATCAAGAACCATGTGCTTAGCATTAGCAACAATGTTTACCCTGGCAGGACAGTTCTAAAAACTGTTCAGTGGAAAATCAAAGAGAGATAAGACGTAAAGGACAACACTAAACTAGAATAAACATTTACTTAAACTATCATGGAATAGATAAATAGAGTTTCTAAGGCTGCTGGTGACTCACAGACACAAATTGTTGCGAGAAGTTTGGTGGCGATGAACGGAGGAAAACAGTGCTGAAAGGCCGGCTGCAAGACGTAATTGGAGAAGGTGAGCGCAATGACGGCCAACGTGGTTGGGTACATGATGAGGACAGCGCTCCATAACAACAGGAATCTAAAGGATGAAGAGACAGAACGGGATTTCAATTTAGAATAAAGTTCAGTGTAATAACTTGAGACTAAGTGGAGAGGGGGGGGGGCAGTCACATGTGGGCAGTTATTTTGACAAGGAAGGGACTTTCACTGCTCTTATAACATTATTCCATATTCAATAAACTGTATAAAAAATAGACATAGCTGCCATGATGTCATATTGGTGACGCTTTTTAAACAACTTGAGCTGAGCATTTGCACCCAACTCACTGGTGAACAGCTGGTGATTGATTTGTTACCCAGTGATGGTACCCTGGATAATCCTCCTTGCTGACTGTAAAAAAAAACATTAAAAAAATAACTTATTGTTTAATTATGACCTGAAACCAGAAACTAGACCCAGAAAGTGATCAGGAAACGGTTTACTCTGGCACAGAACAAGACAGTTGAAGACCATTAAGTCTTTCTGCAACCACAGAGGTTGCAAAAAGGTTGGTGGTTTCACTTTTCAGACCTGGATGTTAGGTCAGTCTTTTATACTGTCTTTGATTCCATCCCAGCTTTACAGTCACACCTAAACTTAAACCTGTCAGCAAAACAACATCACTGTAGAAGTTGGGTCTTTACTTAACCTCCTACGAGCTGGCCCCACATATGTGGACATCACATTTTAGGTTGTCTAGACCACAACACTAAATTTTGCTCTAGCACATTAGCAGGAGCTTCAGCGTTCCATCTGTAGCTGCAGAGGATGTGCTCAGGCAAACACTCAGTGTTTGACACTCGTTTTTTGACAGCATTTAAAGCAGATTTTACAACCACTGTTGTAACTTAGAAAAAAAGGATGTACTTGCATGCATAAAGCACTTACTAAATGCAAGCCATACTTGGTTATCATCAAGGAAGCATTGACCTGATGATTTTATTAAATTAAAAACGTCAGGGGACCAAAGCCATTAAGCACATACTTTGGACATGTAAGGCTTTGGGGGAGTTTTTTTCAAACTCAAGTAACTCCAGAATTTTACTATTGGTGCGTTGGAAGTTGAAAACATAATGAAAACTTTAATTCCACCTCCAGACCTCCAGAGTGAGTGCTTTTTGTTGCTTGTTCCCTTCTTTTTCTTTCTGTGTTGGTATTCAACTGTAATTCAAAAACTCCTACACTAGTTCTTACTTTCTGCTGTTTTTAACATTTTTGAGTCGTTTGCTGCTGCTCCTGTGTTTAATCCTTTGTGGTACTTGCTTCATTCATAGTTGCAAAATAACCGAACAGAGAAAGTCAGACTGAACTACTTTCACAGAAATGCTTCTGAAGGCTGGCACAGTATATAACAAGTTTGACCTTCTCAGACTTAGAATGGCGCTCTATGATCAGCTGACACACCACATGACCTCTGAAAGTCATAAGACGCTCACAGATGATTGGTTCAAAGCCAACACGCCCATTGGACTGTTGCAATATAATTCATATGAGGAAAAATAATTCAGGGGGAAAGACGCAACAAGCTGCTACTGCAGTTTAGGAACATCTGTATTTTAAAAAATGCATCTAGAAAAATGACAACGACAGTACTTACCCTACTAGACCCCCAAAGATTTCTGTCACATATGAATAGTCACCTCCAGACTTTGGGATGGTGACACCCAATTCAGCGTAGCACATGGACCCAAGGGTGCAGATGCCCCCTCCACAAACCCACACGATGAGTGACAGTCCCACTGAACCCGCATGCTCCAACACTCCTTTAGGTGAGATGAAAATCCCAGAGCCAATGATGTTCCCTTAGGAGAAAATATTACAGTGATTATTTATACATAAATATTCATCAAAGACTTCTTTTTGTGTGTAACACAAGATTTGCTTTTATTGGTTTGTGCTCCCAAAGCTGTCACACTTCAATTTAAAACTCCAGACATTTAGAACAAATGGCATTTACCATTTATCTGTAGTTTGGTGATGATTTGGTCAGATGTTTATACATTCAGGTAAAAAGAAAAGTAACAGAATAAAGAACACAAAGTAGAATCAAAGCGATTCCAAAAGTCTTATTAAAACTTTGGCTTGAAGGTCACAATACTCTAACAGTAGCTCTCCAAGCTATTTTTGCTAACGTTGGACAACACACATCTGTAGTTAAAGAGAAGGAGAAAGTGAAGAGGAAAGACTAGCACAGCCAAGCCTGATGGGAAGTAAAGAAAAAACTCTTTTCTTTCTGCAGTAAGGCATGTGACTATTGCTTTCACTTAGTGATTAATGTAGCTATATATAGTAATGCTTTGACATATGACTGCATGGTATGCACAGCCTAATCTCAGTGATTTAAAGCTGCTGTTTGTACAGTGTTCTGCCACAGTGGCTACAGGCATTCTTCTATTTTTCAGCCATCCATTTTCTTAACTGTTTATCCAGTTCAGGGTTGTGTAGAGGATGGAGCCTATCCTGCACAACTCCCTGGAGGAAGCAGCACTCCTCAAAGGTAGTAGTGTCCTGCAGAAGAACAATGTACCCCACCACAATGCAGAAACTGTTTAGGGATGGCCCAAGGAACAGCCAGACCTCTAATTTCAAGATCCCACTCAGATGAAAATCTGTAGGATGAACAAAATCTGATTCATGGATCCATGGAACCAAGTGGACCCAACAGATCTGATGCTAACATTTCAGTGTTAAACATCACAGAACATGCATAAAGGTGTTCTGTCTATGCCCTGATTGTTCAGATCTTTCAGCAGAACATGAGAGACCAACACAATATCGGTAGGATATTTTAATACTGGTGATAATACAGGTGAAACCATCCATAAAGCTGCAATTTCATTTATACAAATAACTAGTATATTTAATAAGATAATAAAGTAATTTAGTCCAGGCTCATTAAAATGTGACTCATTAAAAATCAGGCTCAGCTGACTCCCTAACAAGAACAAATAGAGGTTCTCTGACAGCTTGGTTGGCTCAGGCACATACTAATAAGCAAGTTCAGACTCAGTCTGACATTTACATGCCCTCACCCCTACCAAAAAAACGACAAAACAAAAGCTAGCACACATAACAAAGTAACCAAACAGCAGCTGTCACAGCAAAACATTGTTTGTACTGTCCTTCAAGTCTTTGTCCTCTTTGGAAAAGTGTGAGAAGAATTGAGTCCTCACAATAAAATATGACCCTGTCAACTGTAAATATTTTAGAAACTATTAAAACCCAGAAGCAAACTATGGCCCCAAATGCTCCCTAATGATGCAGATCCAGCAATGAGATCTGAGGAACGCATTTTTCATTGTCTGATCTGATTGTGGAGGCCACTGTGAGATGCAGAGCTGTTACATAATGCAAGTGTTGTGTTTGTTATGTCATAAAGTTTGGCACTACAGCTGAAACTGTTAGTCACAGGCCTACTGACCCTCTCTGCATCATATCCCAGCACCATCTCTGAGAAATTTTCTCAAAATGACCTCACATTGCTCACCATTTTATACAAGCAAATACTCCAAATCTCCTGTGCAAAAGGGAAAATGAAGAATGTCTCATATTATGTGGGTTTTTTTGTAATGCTGCATGTATAATACCTCCTAACGGAGGGGAACTTGTACTACTACGATAAAGCGGTGAGCGATGATGAAGCTGGTGGCATGAAAATAGTGATTAATGTCACGACTAATAGCAAGTGAGCAATTGCAGAAAAGTATATTCAGTGTGGTTAGAGATTAATAATACAGGACATTTGATAGTTGTGGAGTATTGTCTAACTGTAAGTGTAACCAGTGGTAATCAGTAGCTACCTGAAGGCTTCCCTGCTGACAGCTTCAGCAGTCTATATTACTAGAACAAGGCATATGAAATGCAATGTGAGTAGGCTGTATCTGGTGGGTAGTAGCATGACTCAAGTTGCCTGTGTGTACTGGCTATACAGGCTTCCCTCCATCTGTGCTTGTGGCAAGAGTTCAGCATTATGCTAAGCTGATCTGAGCGTTTATTTTAATCTTAAAATATTAATGTAGAAGAAAAATGAGCAGTCAATCGTCATATTACCTGAAGAAATCCAACACCAGTTTCTTAAATGATTACAGACCTGCCACATTAACATGTAATTATGAAAATCTTTGTGTGTGTGCAGTATGTAAACGCCTTCCCAATGTGATCAGCTTAAACGCTTACCAGCAAACATCCAGGATAAGCAGGGCTGCAGAGTATGCACTGTGTCTCCATCTCTTTTCCAGCCCGGAGCACTTACAGGCTTACCACTTACAATGCATTATCTTTGTGGACCACATTTCTGTGTTTTTGATAGGTTATGACACAACACTTGTTGATCAGCACCAGTCTGTAAAGAGCCTGTGATCAAATTTCAGAGAGATGCAAAAGGCTCTCTCATTACTGATCGTGGTGGAAAGTGGAAGAGTGGTGACTCTAGATTTCCTTAGACCAAAAATCCCACACTCTCTGAAATGGGATGACAGGGATGACTGGTTATGTCTTCTTATTTGTGTGAGTGTCCTTGCCTTATATGAGCAACATGAATCCAGAAAGTGTTTCTCAGTACCAGGAGAAACTAGAGCTCTGGGAGAAAGAAACTCCAGCGGTCAGTTCCATACCCAGGTTTGAACCCAGGACACTCTTACACCCCTCTGTGATGCAGTGGTGATCTGCTGTGCTCACCTGCTAGTTTATTTTGAACTTGGCAAAGGACTTTACTTCATGCCAAATGACCACTTGAGTTGTTGCCCACCCGATGCACCACTCACTATGCAGGCAGCGGAGCTCTTTGTCTCACACACTCATTCAGCTGCACTGCCAGATACAGGAAGTCTTTCACACCAAATACATTAAATCTTTATAATACTTTAATATTACTTCAACTCTGATAACAAAATAATTTCACAAATATGGACTAAATAAAGCATTATACTGAAAGAAAAAAGTGAGTCAAACGCAAAATTTGCAGAAATAACATTAACTGCAATTACATCTCATTTCTATCAGAGCACATTAGATGTGAGCATGGCTATGAAGATGAACTGTTGAACTGAAAATATTTTTAAAAGGCAAACTATTAACTGGTTCCTTTGTAGCCTCTTGACTGTCGCAGAATTCCACCTTTCACTGAACTGCAAAAACCATTTGTCCCAGTGATAAACATTTCCCTTTTTATTTGTTGGTTAGTAATTTTTTTCCACTCATTAAGACTAATTTTTATATTTACCACAACAAATGTACAAAAATGAGGAACTGTTATTGAAGCCACTGATTGCCACTGCCAAAACCCTACCCTGCAACATGTGGTTCTGAAATACAATAAAATATTTTCGTGACAGGATTCATTGCAGATTGAATTGAACACTAGAATAGTGTAGAAGTCTATAAAAAGAGTATATGTTAAATTTACCGACCATTTCCTTATGTACACTTACTGTAAGGGATATGTAAAATGCAACATCAGATTTTGGAGGAAACTACAAACAGCACTGCAACTTCCTGGATTTTGACAGTTATCCAATTTATGCAGATGCACGTGTAAAGTAAAATTCATTGTCTGCAGTATAAGCGTATTTTATGATGTAACTGGTATGATAAGGTTACTGAAATTAACGATATTAATGCCTTGGTTTAGTCAGTAGACTATCCGAGGACAATGCTACAATGGTAACAGTAAACTCTCCCACTGAAGCACGTGGGAGATGTGCCGGTTCTGCGTGTCTGTCAAGTTCAGCTTTAGATCATCCAGCCACGTATGCACGCTCATATTCAGACCACTCAGACTGATGCAACAGTTTCCACACAAAGCTCAGAACCCTGCATTCATACATCAGAGCGTGCGTGCGTAACGGCGACTTTCCAGCTATTCATTCTTAGAGTCAGACAGTCACGAACCACGTCTAAAAGAAAAGTCACATCTTAGTCTTTATAGTGTCCGTACAGCAAATATAATACGTAGAATAAAAGAACGGACTAGAATAAAAGCTCATACGTACAGTGAGTGACTCACACTGTGTGTAATTATACTCTAACCTTGACAGAGAAAGAGTAACTGTACATCAGCCACATTATAAGCTTCGGTCACGTTTCCTCGTCAGTTTTTTCCTTGTCGCAGAATTCATCACTTCGAAACACTCTCCGTGAGTTGAGCACGTATAACAAAAGCTGTCACACACTCACCGATGATAATAGCGCAAGCGCTCAGAAGTCCAATTTCTTTTTTCAGGGTGACTCTGTCGCTATTGGAGGAGTCTTCATTCTTCTTTCTTTTCTTTTTGTCCTCCATCTCCTCCGCCTTGCAAATGGGCTTCCTGGTAGCCTCGGTCCGGTCCAGATGCTTCCGACTGAACCAAGCTCCGCTTTACGGGCTGCCCTTATAACATCCCACAGATGAAGCAGGAAATGCGCATGCGTACAATGCGATCCACCTCTCAAACCCCAACCTTGACTCAGGTAAGTGAGTGCTGGCGTAGGCAATAGGGAACCAGTCCACTTTAAATAAAATTGTTCGATGAATGTGTTTGTAGAATATTGTGGTTAGATTTGTGAATCTGGACAAGCACATACTTTACTTTTTTCTTTACATATATTTTGCTTCGAAGGGGTCAAATATTTTAGTTTCGCAATAGTTCTCCAGGCTTTCTGGAAGTCTTTAAAAAAACAAAACAAAAAGTTTTGTTGGACATTTTTTGACTAGTCTTGAGACTGAAGAAGTCGCTTGGATGAGTGAAAACGCTACGTCCAGATGAACAGAATCAACTTTTTGGGATTTCCCTACCTCGATGATTGAGCATGAATCAAAACAATGGTCCCCAAACATATGCAGTAAATGCAGTAAAAATCAACCTGGATAGAAAAGCATATAGTTGAGCACTATCTGTCATTAATGACATTCCTATATGCGATCATCTTGACAGAGAACTGAACAAAAGGCAGCCAACATCCAAGGAAGAGCTCTGGAATGTCCTTCAAGAAGCCCGGAGATCTCTTCCTGAAGATTATTGAAAGAAATGACAAGAACACTTTCACAGGGAGCTCAGGCTCTATTGAAAAATAAAAGTGATCATATCAAACATTGACCTTTAAGCTCATTAATATTCCACAAACTATTTTTTCCCAATAAATTTGTTATTATATTATTGTTAGTATGTTTATTGAAATATATAAAGAAATGGTTTAGCACTTTTGTGCTAGACTGTACTCATGAGGTGAATACTTTAAATGAAAGCCTGTCCTACTTTGGTAAAAATAGTCCAGTGCAAGCAACCTTATTAGTCCCATCAGAGTCAATTAGGTGAAATCCCTTTCCCTACAGACTATTGTAATTTGATCCTCTGCTCATTCCCTTTGTGTATAGAAAGGTCACCACATATGTAATATCACATCAGTCAGTAGGTATTAAACTTCAAAATGTCCCTGATCAAACACTAGCTATTGAGATTAGATTATTTGACATTTACCGCTAACTTACACACGTGTTGTGTACTAAAATCAGCAATTAACATTAAAAAATGTAAAGAATTTTACTGGCAAAAGTCCAAACACAGAAAAAAAATTAAGAAAGGGAACACAAAGCAGAAATCCAGAGCAAACAGAATGACAGGACACATGGAAGGCAACAAGAGGAGCTCACAATAGGCAAGAGGATATATGGAAAACAAGACACAGGCACAATGGAGCAATAGACCACAAGTGAAAAACGATGAAGACAGAGTAGACAATCAAAAAGGAGGGAAGGCAGGCAGGGGAAACAAACAAGGAAGAAAGAAATGCATCAAATCACAGAAGATACACAATGAAAAGTAATTCCAAAAAAAGAAAAGAAAATTAAAAGGCAATGCTTGTGACAGCAGAAAAATCAAAACTCAGTAACGTCACGTCATCATCTGGGTCGTGGGGTTAAGAAATCCATCTTCAGTCAGACTGTGAATTTAGCATTGGTGTAAATCACATTTTTTGGTTAGGATTTCACCCA
>NW_005187426.1:300870-302789 GCF_000239375.1 Pundamilia nyererei
ACCTGCTATAAATGTTATTAATGTACACATATGTACAAGAGCATCCAAATCCAGGGGATAGTGCATGTGCTATACTTACTTTAAGGCACTTTCTCATTCACCTGTTCACACTCACACACACATACACACACACACACACTCCTGAATTTGTGACTGTACAGTGTGGCTTGCATTCAGACACAATTTGGGTTTTAGTGTTTTGCTCCACGACAATCGGGGCGAGTGATTAAGCAGCTCTGTCCCTTGAGTGTTTCCATCTGAGTTTCTATGTTTCACATTTCTAAGGACTCTTTACTTGTGTATTGTCCCCGGTTTGTATGTTTGGATCACACCAATAAAGTCATTAACTTGTAAAAACTTGATTTAATCTTTAAAATTAAATAAAATGTAATTTATTTGATACATTTTGTGTCATTGTCACTTTTAGATTATTGGAAACCCATTATTAGGTGACCTCTGATGTGTTGGCAAAGAACATGCCATATCATACTAAGTCTTGTTAAATGTTGAAGTATTATTATTGGCACTTAATATACTTTGATAAAAATGTATTAGTTTGACACGTTGCTTGGCTTGACTTTTCAGCAGCCAGTCTTTCAGCATATTTTATTGACTTGTTTATATGAGATTGTTTATTGCTGGTAATCAAAGATTCTTTTCTGGTGCAAGCTTGAATTTTCCTCCACCACAAAAACAAAGACCTTTGAGTTATTTTTACAAAGCTGGCAGCTGAAAACTAAGAGACATAAACAGACACATTATTGCTGTATTTTAGGAGTTCAAAACTTGCATAATTTGAGGATTTTTGTCATGTAATTGTGAGACATCAAGTGGAATCGTAAGATTCCCTTGCAAAATGCGACATTTTCAATTTGACTTCAGCAAATGATCTAAATGATATAACAGTGGGTTATTTCACAGTGTTCATTAGAGTGACAGCCTGGGGGAAGAAACTGTCTCTGTAGCGGCTGGTTTTTGTAAACACTGCTCTTTAGCGCTTGCTTGAAGGCTGCAGTTTGAACAGTTTATGTCTGGGATGTGAGGGATCTGTAGCGATGTTTTCTGCCTGTTTCCTAACCTTGAACCTGTACAGGTTCTGGATGAATACCACCAATGATCCTCTTTACAGACCTGATTGTCCATTGTCCGCTACAGTCTGGCCCTATCCTGTTTCATCCAGTTCCTCTGCACCTTTCCTCTGGTGTTTAACTACCTAGCAAACTTAACTACAGTTGGTCTTCTCTGCTGCCAGTGTGAGGTTTAGCCATTTAAGTAAAGACCTCTGTCCCTAACAGTTTTACAGCTTACGGTCAGAAGCAGGGTTTGTTGCAGATAAAAAATAAAAAAATAAATCTCCTACAAAGCAACTAGATGCTTGCTCGGTTCACTGGGTCTCAGTACATACATTTTGCCACCAAGGTGTGTATGCCAGGCTTTCTGAGGATGTCATCACACCATTTTAAGGGCGCAAACTGCACATGCAAGAGAATCCAAGTAGAAAAGAAAGTTGTATGATGAAAACAATACACCACAAGTGTCAACAGCAGCTCTTGTGCACATTTACAAGTGATTATATTCAGTGCCTTGAGATGCAAGAAAAATATGACTCAAGGAATAGTCCACCTCATGGTTCAGACTGAAATCACTCTCTTAGGTATTGGGTGGATTATTATCAGTTACTTTTCTGATCCTTTGTATTTCCATGGAGCCTAGCCAGCAGACTGAAGTCTTTACTTTACAGTTCTTCACTATTTTTTTCTTTTTTACAATTCTAAAACATTATATTTAAGTAATGCAAATTCACAGCAGCGGTGGAAATGAGCTTCCTCCGAAGGGTGGCTGGCCTCTCCCTTAGAGATAGGGTGAGAAGCTCAGCCATCCGGGAGGGGCTCAGAGTAGAGCCGCTGCTCCTCCACATC
>NW_005187426.1:303229-321846 GCF_000239375.1 Pundamilia nyererei
GCATATACATGCAGGGGGGAGCAGTAGATGAATTATGGTTGGTGACAGCTAACACTTATCACTTGTAAGCATGCAGCTATTTCTGTATGTAAACATACACCAATAACTACATGCTTACATGCTCAACTTAAACAGTATATATACTAATATGATAAATGATACCAGCGAAGGATTTTAACACCTTCTTCACTGTTTTGGTCACTTACATTGGCTCTTGTCAACTCATTAAAGTAAAGATGAATTAAACAAACTAATAGAAGATGTGTATCATCCATTAAGATCCCTGGTGTATGCAAAATAACTAATTATGTATGTGTGAGTGTTAAATCTATACTAATGTCTATAATATACCTACCAGTCCACTGAAGGACACAGGTGAAAGAAATGGTAATGATGGCTGAACTAGGAGGCAGAGGAATACTCCGACCATATCTATGGGAGCAGTAACAGAGGTATGGATGTTACTATCCATCTACACCTCCAAGGAGTCACCAGGGTCATAAAAGGGTCAGGGTCTTAAAATTAAGCATATATCTAACTGTTTTTTGAGCAGGGAAAACCCGCGGCATTAATAATATTCTTAACTTTTTTATCTGAAGAAAGACATATTTACAAATAGATTTATGCTGTTGCATCAGGAATTGAAAAGTTTGATGCAAGAAATCAAACCTCTTTAGGCGTTTGAGTTTATTTGTTTTTAATGAAAGTATTGACAATGTTTCAGGTGGATTTACTGATCCAATAAATACACAGCTTACAATAGAGATTCGTACTACAGCCTAAAATAGAAATGGCTAAATAAGCACAAAAAAACCAAATACACATCACTTCTTCTACAGTTTAAGGAGTTAAGTCATTAAGCTGCGGCAGGCGAATGCTAACGAATTCAAAATTAATTTGGAGGCCGGCCTCCCTCTCCAAAAGGAGGGCCCAAACAAAGAGAGGAGATGCTTTGTTGGCTACAGGAAGGCAGGCAGAAACACTGGCTGCAGTGTGATGGCAGGAGGGGATGAGGAACAGGAGATGGAGGGGAAAACAGCCAAAGTACTGCAGTGGCATAAGGGAGGAGCTGTGTTGCAAACAAATACATCACGGCATCCCAGTAGATGACATGCTCTACCGCCTGAGCTACAGCCACCCCATAATAAGACGATTAATGTACTTTTGGTTCACATATCACGACCCACTGACATATTTGTCTGAAATATTTACGCTATACTTGGCTTACGGTTGAATTAAACAATACAATTTACATCTCATAAAGTTCATTCTGTTCATCTGGATGTAACGTTTTCAGTGTGAGAAATGTTTCATTATTCATCTGAGCCAGTTCTTCAGTCTCAGCTGACTGCAGGCTTCACCAACCTTAAAAACATCACAGTTGTATAACAACCAGTACCAGCTTCATAACAATGAGTCACAGCCTCATATCATTTTGTTTATATGCAAATTGTCATGACAGCTGAGCAGAGTTGGGGAATGGCTGCAGTCACGCCAATACATGATTGTGACTGATGTAATCTTAGCCCCCTCCTCGGTTCAGCGACAGTTGCTCAGCGATGTGCACTGTAAACAAACCCATATGGATTAATGTTTAAGGTTTGACACAGCAGGTAGAGCCATAAACTAAATAATATATATAAAAAACATTAGTCATCGTTAGAAATTTAAATATGACCCGATGGCTTCGGATAACATTTTCTAAATTCTTTTGCAGTATATCAATAAGACCCAGTTAAACTTACATTTTACTGGGGTATTGAATCAGCCAAATTGTCTCAGCCTTTATATTTCTGACAGTTCAATAAAACATTTCGGTGGTTTCATCTTCTCCACTACAGTCACATTTCCCTATATGGTGTTTCCTTATTATAAATAATGGATAATGTGCCAGCAAACATGCCCATGTAGGTCCACAGTAGGTCTGGGTAAAGTAAAGTTAAAGTAAAGTAAAATTTTATTTTTATAGCACACCTCAAAAAAATATCACACACTGTAAAAAAAATTGTAATATAAAAGTATTTTACTGTATATTTTACAGTTTTGTACTGTTCTTCTAGAATACCATTAAATTTACATAAATAGACTGTGATTTTACATTTCAAATGTGAATTAACGTAACGATCAAACATTTCTTTCACTGAAAACGCTACATGCAGATAAAAAGAATCAACTTTTTTGGATTTCCTTAACTGGGTTTTAGAGTGTGCATCAAGATATGGTTTAGTTTCCTCAGTAGTGACTAATATGACCTCAGTGTCACATTCCTGCAGGCAGACTAGTACAAGTACTGCATATAGCATTCCACCTATCACCTACTTTAATCGGTAGTCCCCACTCTGAATATAAATTATATTTTTCACTTGTTTGTATGAAATGTTGTGTTTGTTTTTAATTGCTATGTTGTTATGTGTTGTATGTGTTTTGACTTTAGCTGCCCTGATGCCAGGTCTCTTTTGGAAATGAGATTTTTACCTGGAAAAATTTTTAAAAATTGCATTTTTGTCAACTGTCTTCAGTTGGATTACAATGAAATGTTCATTCCAAAAACAAACATTTAGACACACATAGACTTTATTTAATCCAACTCTGGGGAAATTCACTTGTTACAGCAGCACAAGGGACAGGAAGAAAACGGGAATTATATTAGAAAAAGACATATTAGAAAAAGTAGAGCTAACCCAAAATACTATACTATGTACACATGATTAATATACACAGTAAAAATACACCAAGATTTTCTTTCTATATGTACATAGAGTGCAGTGCATTGGGAGTGAAAATAATACACATGTATTTTTATTTTGCTTTATTTATTTATTTTACTTTTTGTACTTGGTTGTCCTCTGGCTTCATGATCTTTAGCTGATTTGGTGTAACTTTTGAAACTTCACTTCTTCTAACAAGTCCTAAATCTGTTTTAACATTCATTCTGAAGCTAAATATTATGTTTTAGGAAGGTTAATTTTACTTACGTTTTGGCATGTCATGTCAGAGCCCTGTGATGTATTGCATGGATGGATGTCAATATTTGTAATGTATTGACTCAACTCTTGTACAAGATTTGAATGTAATAGTAAGGCTAGTAAACTACAAGTAGAGGATAAACCAAGGACAGAGATGCAGAGGGAGGAGACAGGTAGAGAGGGAGGAGAAGTGGAGAGAAACAAAACAAGAGGGATGAAGCAAGAGGCACCAGAGGAAAAAGGGAGGAGAAGAGGCCACAGACCCAACAACACTTTAGTGCCGAGGACAAACTATCACTCTCCCTCATTCTTTCTTTCATCCAAGCCTTGATCTATTCTTACTGTAGAGCTTCTGGAGTGCCTGCTCCAATAGTTCGCCATACTGCCCAAATCACAGATCATTTGTTAACAGGGAACCCAGAGTTCTTGCAGTTGGGGAGCAGGGCTGCATAGCAACCCTTCAGCACTTCCTGTTGGGCCGGGGGTTGAACGCCGGTGCCCGTTGTTCACTGCCGTACCCCCTCTGCCTTTAGAAAAGCAGCCGGGAAGTAGTTGACTTACAAACGGCTTTGTGCTTCATAGTGAGGAGAAGAGAAATGAGCGGAAAGGCAAAGCACCCTCAGTTCACTGCAAGCTAAATCAAACAAGGGACCCTCTATATGATAATATACATTTCTGAGGGCTGACATTAAGATTTTCAGAGAGATGGTGCTCAGAGCTAAGTAATGTAATGTAATACATTTAAGATTGTGTGACAGTGTTGGTAAATGGCGTGGATTGTCCATTTTCAGCAGTAAAAAAATGTTGTGAGTGAAAAATGCAGCTCTGTTTTTTACCACTCTGCAGACTTCTGTGATTACAGCCAAAAGGCTTTAAGTGGTTCAAAAGCAAATACAACTCAGCTGCTTATGTGGGTCAACTCACATAAGCAGCTCAAGCTATTTACTTGAAATACTGATAGAAACTAGTGACACAGTGGATAAATGTGTCAGCAAGACAGCACCATACACTGTTAACTATGTAACTTAAGAAGACAACATTTCTGACCAGAAATGTAATTACTGCAGATAGCCACATTTTTATGTATTTACTTTGTCTTACTCTCAAAAGTGTCATTTCTTTGCTAATAAGGGTATTTTCTATTAAGCAATATCACTGTAAATAATTATAGCAGTAAAAAAGTGTAATATTTGTAAAATAATTCCAGTCAGTATTATTTATGTAATACATGTAGAATGTAGAATTATCTAGCACATGCTTCATGTTGCAACCCTGCAAACATGTTACTTTGGGGCCTGTATGAGGCCACTGTGGACAAACCCACACAGTCTCAAACGGGGCAGCCCATAGTGTATGCTGACTGTGGGCAGCCCACACTAAGCAGATACCCAAAGTGAGACCCATGAACCTGGGTCTGTGGGCAGCCCACAGCTAGATGGGGCTCCACCCAGGTTGCACAAATGGGCCCCACATTTCACATCAGTATTGCCCATAAGAAAAAAACTCCTGCCCACAAAGACCACGCCCCAATAAGTGCCCACATGTGCTCCAAATTTGATGTTGATATTTAGCCTGTAAAATTATGGATTTACATCTACAAACCCATAACTCTGCATCCCCTTAGAGATAATTTAGAAACAAAACAGAGCTCGCTTATTAAAAAAAGAAATTTTCTGGTGGTCAAAATCCCCTTTACGTCGTTTAAAAATATTTTAGCTACATTTTCCCTGACTTTTTCATTTCGCTTTGCAACAAGAGACACTTGGCAGTTAATGATAACCTTTGGATATGTGTTTAGTGAAATATGATCGTTACAGGTCCTTGTTGTTAGTCACACCTGCCACACCTGTTTTTGCTGAGTTGTTTGAAATGAAGCAGTGCTCCTTCAGAGTCATAGTAACAGCCTGAAAACAACAACAACAACAACAACAAACAAAAAACAAAACATAAAGAAAAATGAGACAGAAAATATAAAAATAGATAAAAAAATTTAATAACTAAATAAAAAGATCTTTGGAAAAGCACCTTAAAGTCATTTTTCTCAAAGTTTTTCTAATGTATGTATTGATAATATAGTAAACTGAGATAACCTCATGACTCAGAACAAACACCATGGCGTATAAACAACTACGGAAAACTATAAGATTAAAAAAACATATTGCATAAAATAGACATAGTTGTTGATGAAAGAAAAAACAATATCTCCATCTAGTGGACTGTATTCTTAGGTACAAGACCCATCCACCCTTTAATTTCCTCCCATCCATCCATCCATCCATCCATCCATCCATCCATCCATCCATTCTCTTTCTCTTATCCAGGTCAGGGCCACAGTTGGACTGGAGGCTATCAGACTTATCATAGGTACTCTGGACAGATCTATCACAGGGCTGTAAAGTGCAACAATCACCACTAACAACAATTACAGAACAAGGAATTGTTACATATGAACAAAGCTGGAAACAACAAATGTTTACAACATAAGAAACTGTGGGGTGCTGGTTTCTTTCAGAGGATTTAGAGAAAGTAAACTACACAAAAACAAACAATAACAAATACACAGTAACAATAGCTTGGAGTAAATTCATGCAAGCCAACATCAATACAAATGTCTGGTTTGTCTTCATACAAATCCCTTAACTATAAAATCTGTCTGCAGTTTAAAAACAAAAACCCCAAAGATATAAATAGAAAGTTCCTTGTAAGCTGTTGGCTGGGTTTCAGATGCAGAACTGGTAAAACAAGCCCCTGGCTTCTGTTAGTATTGCATACATGTGCCATCTGACAGCTACTGACAGCAACACTACAACAAATCTTGCTGAGGTAACTTTAAACAAGACACAGGCAAAAATTAAAGTTAACACAGGGACTGAGTTTTAGGACACACACATAATCACACACTGCTTATTGTAACGTCTGTTTTTGTATTTCACATCATCTTGTTTCCCTGAATGCCCCCTTTCTGCCAGCCCACATGTCAGTAAAGGAAACTGCGTTCACTATTTTATTTTATCATTTAAAAAACAGATAAACTTCAAGTAATATACTTTTGAAAGCTGTGATATAATATGGCGCTGTGTTGCATATTCAAATTCATACAGTTCGGGAATTCTAAAACAGAAAAGCCCAAGGGTAACATTTTTCTCTTTCAAAGAAAGAATCTTAAAGAAAGAGACACAACTGTGGCAATCATTCATGTGATAATAGTGATGTAATGAAATATGTGTCAGACACTGATTTCTTCCAAGTATTACATCTTAGACTTAAAGATATACAGCCTGTATCAGCATGTGGAAAAATAAAATGAAACAACACCACCAGGTGGCCTAGTAGGCTGTTAGCCACATCATCTCATGTTCCGTTTAAAAAAGAAAAAGAAAAAAAAGTTTTATTCTAGAATAAAGCTCATGAATGACAGCAGCTTTGTAATTTTTAGTAATCATTCCCTCTATGAGGATAAATAACTCATATGGCTCAACAAAACATAACATAAGGGATGTCCTCACTGTAGTACGCAGGGGTTCAGGTTTGTTAGTTTTTTTGTTTACGTGTTTTCTCACACATTATTATATCCTTGTCCGGTGTTGGTGTGTAGGACATTTTTAACAACAGATCTGTTGTCAAAGTCACATTTCCGTATTGGTTTATGTTGAAGGAACTATTTTGCATAGTTTTACATAGATAACTGTCACTCTGCAAACCATTTGCTTAGAATAAAAATAGAAACTGAAAAACGAACGACTGTTATGTTGAACTAATACTGCTAGTATTTTACAGTGTTACAGTACTTTAATACTTAATGTGGTAATGTAATACTTTTGTATTAGCTCAACATTTGATTTTCTTTGGTCAGACAGATCTGGGAAATTTAGATGAGGGTGGCACAGGTATTAATAGAATATAAATATGACTTTGAGATCGATACAAGAGTTAAAAGACCGATATATTTTCTTGTTTTTCTTTTCACTATTACACGCTTGCATAACAGCATTTCATCTTATATCTAGCCGTCTCACATAATGCACTCCGCAGAGCCTGAACTAAACAGGTGTCTTCCGCTGAGCTTCTTTTGGGCCGTGAAAGCACCACCCATTCAGTTTGTGTGGGCGGAGCTTCTGGTTTCCTACTGGAAAAATCTCTGACTGAGTGAAGAGAAGTTAGAACAGCAGGCATATTGGTGGTGTAGAGAGGTTCTCACCTGTTGTTAAAAGCTGTTAATTAAAAAAAGAAAAAAAGAAAACTTTTTTCTCCTCTTGAGGTTCTCGGAGTGCGTGCCTTCAGGATGACGGACGCTCTTTTACCAAATGGCATCAACGACGGCGGCGGAGACAAAAATTATTTCAAAAAGGTGAGTTTTTGTCTCTCGTCCTTCCACTTTGAGAACAAAAGCAGGACACGTATCCCCACAGTAATGTATCCAGCGTATACTGTTAAGTTTAACCTGGAAAAATGGTGACTTAAGGTTAGGCTTGTTGTTGACGTGCTACTGTTTTAACTTATTAAACCGAACGTTTAATAAGGCCTGTGCTAATGTTAAAGACAATTAACATTTCCCAATGAACTCCCCTTTTTATATCCAACTTATTGTTTCCGCTTCCCACTTAAAGAGCAATTAGTTGCTCTTTAAGTGGGAATTTTTCTTCCATTTTCATCTTTTCCAAAGAAACCAACTAATCATGGTAAATTATTCTTTGGTGTATTAGATGTAATAAAAATCGATAGGTTGATGCTTGATTTCAGTCTTTCGAGTACAAAAAGCTGCTCCTTATCTGTCACCAACAGCCGCAGCAGAAACCACAGCATTGTCAGCTTCAGGTGTCCGTGGGTGTGTGTGTGTGTGTGTGTGTGTGTTACACCCAGAATAGCTGTACTTCGTGCACTTGTTGATACTGGGAGCCGCGGCCAAATATCCCACAATCAACATAATCAACTCCCTGTTTGTTGTTAGGGAGGTGTGAGGATGATTGATAGTTAAAAGAATTTGTTGACATTCCTGGTGGACTTTGGTCAGTTTAACCTTACTGCCGAGGCATGAAGCAGGTTGGGTTTGTTTGAAGAAAAAAAAAAAAAAGAAGATCATTGTATTTAAGAGAAATTGATAGCCAAGTAAAGCGCAAACCTTTGGTCTTTTTAATGATTGTATCTCACAGTTCCTGGGAGGTAATCTGAATAACCTCATCAGCAGAGTGATGTAAAAGATACATATTTAAATTGGGCTTGGTTAAAAATGCACCCCTTGTAGTGTAACTGAGACAGTTTCATGCTGTAAATAGGCTTGTGAATTGTCATGGCACAATAATTGACAAACCCTGCATGAGGACCAGCAGAGAAACCTCTCCAACTGGTTTCACCTTTTCAAGTACCTGGGGTTGTAGCATTTTCCAGAGCGCCTAGTCTGTCCAGTTTGAGGTCATGAGAAAGGCAGCTGGCAGTGAGAGAGTGATTATCTAATGTGTTTTTATTGGCTTGCCTGACTGCCATGCTGTGGTCTGTGTCTCATTCTTCTACATTTACACTGGTATCCACAACTGAAATGTGTTTTTATAGAAAAAGCTTGTTTAGATGGACATCTGAACACAGCCTTTGTTTCTTTCAATCCCACCAAATCCCCTTCTGAACGCTGTCTGGATTTAGGCTCTGTGTTGCACTTCCTCTGTCTATAAAAAGGTCAGTGGGAGCTGGGGTCTGGCACTGCCACAAGACATGATGGGAGACTATAGAGCCTCCAAAATATTATTATTATTATTATTATAAGGCATTTCAGATATTACAAGCACCTATTTTTTTTTTTTTTTTTCATTTTAAGTTCTTTCTTTTAGTTCGGTGTATTTCTGTATTCAACATTCATGTGTTTTACTTTCATGGCCTTGGCATAAAAATGCTTGCACATTTGCTAAAACCACACAATGAGTTCTGTGCCCTCATTTTGTCACGCTGAAGAGATTTGCAATTTGGAAACTTTGGGTCAAAATTTAACTAAGTGAAGTCGAGTCGATCTTTACCTCCATTTTTGAGCTTCTCTCTCACTCTTGAGTGAAAATGAGTGTAATGATTTACAAGGCCTCACCGGCTCCAGTGGATGCTCCAGGGAGCTGTTGTGGTTCGGGGCTTCCGTCCTAGCCTTCCACCGTTTCACCTCCAGCTGGCTGGTGTCCGACTGTTTGGGCTGCAGAATGGAAAGATGGCAGAACAAAAAGCCGAATAGGCATGTTTCTTCTCCTTATCCTCCTTGGCCAGTGAGAGGATTGACGTAGCATCTGGCCTGAGGGTGTCCTTCAGCCAGACCACAGACACAAATTGACAACATGTGTCCTGGTTCACAAACCAGACAAGCTCAGCTGACTTGGAGGCACACTTAGATTTCCTCAGTAGACTTTTGTATTGGAAAACGACAAATGAGATCAAGCCATAAACAAATATTTACCCATGCAGTAGTTCCCGTGAAATAAATGCATGTCTTTGAATTGAAACAAGAACACACTGTTTGACAGCAGTATGCACACTTGGAATGGATTCAGAGTGAAGAGTCATTTAGGGAAAATACAAGTTTTCAACTTGTCATTATTCATGTCATCATTAAATGATACCGAGCAGGAGCTGTGAGTCTGTTGCTACCAGAACTGGGTCATGGCTGAAGCCTCTCCCTGGCTCGTTGCCAGTCCTAATCAGCACTTGTATAAACCAACTATCCCATGAATTAATGCTCCACATGTTCTTTATGAAGAATCAGTTATATAATACCAGATTGATTTGCTGTTTGATGGATATGGTAATGGACTGCGCTGCCTTTGTGTTTTGCTCTAATGAAGTGTTTTGAACACTTGTAGAGAAAGACTGTTCTGTTCAAGTGTGCCAGTGGGTAGGAGGGGCTCAGTTCAGTGTGCGGATCAGTGGGTTAGTAAGGGCAGCAGCAGCATAAGCAGCCAAGTGGTTTAGTTCCATGTGTCACTTAATAGGATGTCAAAAAGTTTTGTAGCATAGTAACAAAGTATACGTAGAAAAATGTCCTGCTATGGTTGCTATCATACTTGAGCCACTCCTTTGTCCTGGTACATACTGCTGCTGGTGATGTCACGATTGACGTGACCGGACAAAACGTCTTCAGCCTGCCGTCATTCTACAATTATCTGTTGTGTTTTGCCACACCCTTAATAGTTTCAGTACTCTTCTATTGTGTAGTTAACATGACTTGGTTAATCATTACGCCCTCAGGTGGTTCAACTGTTTGAACAGGATGAACCAAATAACTATGGCAGGCTGGTTTCGAGAGTACATTATACTGTGACTAAAATATTATGCTAAATGTGACTATTGTTGAAGCCACTTGACCTGCAGTGCTGAAATTTGTTCTCAAGACAAATACCTTTGCTTACTCATTTTACAGGAAGTCTCTGAGATCAACATTGACGTGAGACTTAGTTATCTGTAAAATATCTGGCAGGTGTGACAGAGAAGCACGTACATCCATAGCCTTACTTGGAGAAACTGTAATGAATAAGAATATTTAAGCTGTTTTTGTGGCAGACATAACAAAACATCTAATTTCCGGACAGTCTTGTGAACTAATTAAAGTGTTAACAAAGTGTGGGTTCTGTTTTTGTTACAAAATATAACTTTTGCTCAACATCTTATAAGGTGAATTAAGTCAGTTTAGGTAGTGGGAAGGCAGTGAGAGACTGTCACATTATCAGTGAAGAGATGGTGACTGCATTCAAAGCTTTACTACATTACAAAAAGTATTTTTACTCCTAAGTTTATATTAATATTTTAACTTTGGTATTATGCTGTTGTTGCTATGGTGATACTACACATCTCAGGTGTAACTAATTTAGTTTTTTGAGGAGTTTGGCTGTTAGATTCAAAACCTTAATCAGAGGTACAGGGCACAGATCATCTTCAGCTGTTATGTAGATATGTTCATTTGTATTGTACAGTGTAACAGTAATTTAAACATTACTCTGAAATTTTTGGTAAAATTTACTCAGACTGTTTTCTCCCCTGCTGACCATGATTGTGGGAATCCTCCCTGTTATGGAAAAAAATTAAATAATCGAAACTTGTGCCTCATTGTTGACATTTAAAACGGGACAGAGAAATTAAACATATTATCCATTTATTACTTATTACAAAAGAAACTAAAGCTCATTCTTTTGCTGACCTCAGAGTGAGTCAGATCATTTCAGCTTAGATGTCCCATGCTGATCACTGTAATCTAACTAGTTTTACTGTGCTGACTAGTCTCTTCACATCACGTTGTTTTCACTAACCAAAATAAACCACAGACCACACCTCTGCTCTTCAGTGAGTCAGTGAGAATGAATTCCTGGTGCCAGTTTATGTGAGCTGCTGTGAATGACAACCTTTTAACTTATTTAGATTGGTAAGTTTGTGATAAAGTCAAGGACACGTAGTACCGCTATAGTTCATGTGGGTCCATTATGTGTAGTCATGGAAAATGACATCAGGTACCTTAATTGATACACGTAATTACATAATAAGGTGAAGCTTTTTTTCTTACGTCAAAAACTAAAAATGATGTAAAAGCCCTAAAATTTTAACAGAAAGAAAAATGTTGAAACCTTAAGAGTGTCAAGTATTTTATCACATTGAATAAGTAATAATAGATCTTTTATAGTAAATTGAAGCTGAAGTTTTGAACGTGCAGAATCTGCTGGGAAGGCACAAATTTTTTGGTATCAGAAGCTTTGTAGTTGTCCAATTTTTACAGAAGAGCAAAGAGGGAAGCTACTGTTGGCATCCAACAATGTTTCTCTCTAATATGTAAAACTGTTCTATTGTTGCATTATGTTTTTCTGTTTGTTACATTTTTAGAAGATGGGTTTTTTGTTGGGGGTTTTTTTTCTTGCTGACTCATTTTTCCTTCCTGTGTTTCAGGGTTGCAACCCATTCGCACAGACTGGACGAAGCAAACTGCAGAACACACGAGCCAGTCTTAACCAGCAGATTATCAAACAGATGAGGATGAGGGCTGGAGCTGAGAATCTGCTCAAGTAAGAGCAAAGTGATACATGCATCCAACTTAATATATGGGTTTACTGTGTGCATGTGTGTGTGTGCTTGAAGTAGATATGTTTTTTTTAAGTAATAGTTGATTCATTCTAAAGTGGAAATATTTAAAGAGGAGAGCAAAGTCTATGATGGGTTTAAGAATCCAAGCACACATGTAGTTTTGCATATGTTACATCATTGTAGCTAGCCTTTGTCACTGCATTGCAGGGAACTGTTGCTGTTGATATGTCTGGCCTCACTTTTGTCTTTCTGTCATGAGCTGTTGTGAATTTATACTGGTAAGAATTGAAATGACACAGGGTAAATGGTAGTCAGAGATAACAATCTCGCAGAGGAGCATTCCTTGTAATCTGAAAACAAAGAGCTTCAGTGACATGTGATTAAGGAGGGTCTACTGAACTCTTTACTTTACGCTTTACTTTTATCCATTTTATTATAGTGATTATAAGAAATCAAGAGAGCAAGATGTGAGAAATTAAGCCTAAAACTTTCCCCAGCTGAGTTTACAACTCTGACAGCCAGGATGTTGTTTAGTGGTATGAATGTCAGAAAGCACCTTGTGATGAAAGGTTGCTTTTCTCTAGAAGAGTGAATCATTGTCTTTCATCACTGTGCTCATGACTGTGATGGCACAAGATAAGAGATCTCTTTCCTTTTGTCTGATAATACTGCTGTACATGGATACCACAGTTATTGCATGGTCTTTAGGTCTGTCTAAGCCTGCCGTCAGCCTCTGAAGTCTGCACATTCCTTTAGTACTTGACATATTCTGACCAGGCAAGGTCGGAGGAAAATGTGTGTGTCTGTATGTGTGTCTCCCTCTGCCAACCCACCTGCAGCCCAGAGAACAGCATGGATTTACTTCTGAGTTATAGGTATTCTCTCTGCTCTATTTTTTTTAAAGATCTTAAATCATATGCAATCTAACCCAAGGTCTACCTCTGCTCTTCCATCTCAGTGTGTGAGAGTGTGCATATCCTGGCAATCTTATCCCACTAGGACACCCATTATATGCTCTGCCTGCTTTCTTTTCTTCTGCTTTGCTCTGCATTCCTCCCTTTCAGCAAAAGTCAGTCTGGTCAGACTGGTTTTCTTCTATTCTTGTCTCTCTTCTCTTCTCAAAATTAAAACAGCAGAGACCAAGACAAGATAAAAAAAAAAAATCTAAATTTCCAATATTGGAACTTTACAGACCATCCTGCCTGGTCAGTACTGAATGAAGCAACTGTAAACTAGCAGGATAAAGGTATATTAACCTGCTATACAGGCCACTTGGAACAAGGGGTTTAAGGTTATTTTTTTTTATTTGAAAGTGTTTTCACATTTGCTTTATAGTTGCAGATGGCAATCATAGCAGCCCTTATTGTACTAAAATGAAAATGTATATGTAAAATTGGTGGAGTCGCCCTTTAAAGCGTTTAGTTATAAAACTCCACCAGCTAGCTGCCCCCAAGGTTAAAATACAGCACACTGCCAATCTGCCAAAAGTGTAAAAAAGCTTTTCCAAAGAAGTGGATAGAGACAACCACAGATGCTGGCATACAGTTGGATTCCCACACACTGCAGGATGATATTAGATATTTAAATGACATATTAATAATAGCCTCTGGGCTAGCAGACATCTGTTCTGTCCAAACCATAGGATCTCTTCCTCCACTAC
The DNA here is from genome assembly GCF_000239375.1 of Pundamilia nyererei. NCBI lineage: Eukaryota > Metazoa > Chordata > Actinopteri > Cichliformes > Cichlidae > Pundamilia > Pundamilia nyererei. Next base: position 316,886 of record NW_005187426.1, read on the forward strand.
CATGATCTGTTCCCCAGACCAAACTCCTCAGAAGCCCTTCAGCAGGCCAACAGGAAGTGATGCAGGCTGTGGTAGAGTATAAAGTGTGGATTTAAAATCCAGCATGTGGTGACCTTTTTACAATGTGCCTGAACAAAATCCAGACTGCTGGATATTATTAGCTTCATGTCATACAAAGGGAATCCACTGAACCTGACTGTGGTTAATTCTGGTGGGTGGTTATTTTGTACCTGCTTTTTTACCCTTAGGTTAAGCAGGTTTTTTTTTTCCCCTCCAACCCCTGCCTTGTAGGACTTCATTACTTGTGACCTTTCAGGTCTAAAAAATGCAATCCTCTGTAATTACAGGGTAGAAGGAGATCAGGTGGCAGATACGTTCTAAACAGTCTCGAGACTGACAGGTTGTAGGTGACGATGGGTATGTGTGAGTGTCCCATTAATTATGACTGACGGGTAACTCGTTAGGATCCACTGTAAAACGTAGATAAACATAGTGTATGTGTGTGTGTTATCTTGTGTCTCCACGAATGCACGTTAATTGCAGGTTGTTTTCACATACTGACAACGTAACATAAATTCTACATAACAAAGGTTCCATCCACTCTGTGCATGCATGTTAGCATTAACAAACATGCAGCGGTATTGGTGCAGGGTTATCTCTGCTATGCAGCAAATGCTCACACCTTATCCATTTGTTTGTTCCAGACTTCCTGCATGAACACACGTATACAAAGCTGTATGCAAATGGAACATTTAGTGCACTGATCCTTCTAACTTAAAAAAATGCGAACTACATTTTAAACATTTAAATGTGTGTAAATAATGATAATTGTTGCAGAAGCAGATGGTGACATGGAAGTTGATGACTAGTGGGATTCAAAAGGGGTCTCCTTTCTAGGCGTATTTCATTCAGAATGGTTAGGCTTTAAAAGCAGGGAAATCTGAGACTAACATTTACACACACGTGTCCTTGACCAGATCCTAGGTGACCTCTGTGCAGTCCTATTACAGTAGTGACATGTACATAGTCTGAGACATCTGTCAAGCATGCGTGCCGAAGAGTAGAGCAAGTGTACAGTGGGCCGCAGTGACGCAGATCTGTGGTCCAGAATACCAGAAGAGACACGCTTGTTTTAATAATCAGCTGCAGTGAGGTTTGGCTGAGCCAGAATGGATAATAACAAGGCTGATCTGTTTTTTGTTTTTTTTTTCCTTCTCCATTTTCCCCTTCAATCTTTCTCTCTCTACAATCACCTGTTTGCAGGGCTACATCCAATAGCAAGGTGAAAGAAATGGTTCTCTTGGAGTTGAGCTACGTTAACTCAAACCTTCAGCTTCTGATGAGCGAGTTGGAAGGTCTCAACAGCTCTGTGGAGGTTTACCAGAACAACCAGTAAGTACAAATGTTTCTCCTCTCTTTTCTACTGCTCCAGTTCAAGGGTTTTAGAATGAAGGAATTGTGAACTTATGACCTTATTATTCTTATGACCTCACATTAGATGGTAGTATTCTTGTGAGTAGCAATTCAGCTGCTGGCAATAGGCTATAATTGCTTACAATTTTCAGAATAATTGTAGTTTTACATTAAGTGCATGTAATGAGGCTGTGAAATAGATATCATGCTAAAATGTCCACACATCTCCAGGAGCTCAACGCAAAGGATTTTGGTCCCAGTTTTCTTGTGGTGAGGTGACCACTGATCCAACCTCGCGAAGAAAAATTATGAATTACTATTAAAATAGAGATGTAAGACAACAGACACACATTCACAACCTACAAGAGACAGATGGCTCTGGCACGCTTTCAAACGAAAGCCTCTTGATGACAGAGGAGGAAAAGGTGGGGGTGGGAGTTTAAGAAGGAACCACAAAGACAAAGTGCAAGACAGTGGTGTTGTTGTTAAACTGGAATATCAGGTTTTGCACAATGCACAGAACAACAAGGAAACACTGAGTTGAATTTGTATGCAAGCCAAGATGATCATCTGGCAAAAAGCATTCTCTCACTCAGTGTGACGGTCAGGTGTGTGTTGTATGGGTGTGTGACAGTGAAAGATTCTAGTATTTTCTTTCCAAATGCACCTGCCATATTTATAAGGTTTGGATAAAAGGAGTTGATGCATGTTATCATTCTCTCACTCACGTGTAAATGAAACTTTGGCAAGACACAAAGGACTTGATGAGGAAGTGGTGACAGATTTTTATTTGAAGATGCATCTGTTTGTGCTGCAAATAGTACACTTCCTCGTGGCTACGAAGTAACCAAACAAGTTTAAGCCAGTTGTGGGTAAAGAATATTAATTGGGTGACTGAAAGTAATCATGGGGTAGGTTTTATTCCAGAAAGAAATGAAACAACTATGGAGTCTTCCATTTTGAAAATATGAAGTGTAATCATTATTAAAAAACAAAAAAACATAACTGATTTAATTTTGACTGATGAGTTTGTTCCATCGGAAGCTTCGGTGGCATTGTTTTTAGCTCACCCAGTACCTTGCCCACTCCATTCTGACCACTTACGTGTGGTGATCAGTGATACATGCTCATTCTCAAAGAACAGTGTGGCTGGTAGGGTTGATGGTATCAGAATATTTGGGTGTCTTATTAGGATCTCTCAAGACGTTACTGTCAGTGCCTGGAGGTAAATTCATGGTACACAACTCTGTGTGTAAAAACAACAACCCCCCAAAAAAAAAAAAAAAAAAAAAAAAAAAAAAAAAACACAACTAAAATAAAATAAGAAAAGAATGCACACCCAGTAGAGGTAGAGCAGTCTATGCTACATATGATTTGTTATTAGGGTTAGCTCTATGTCCTTCCATCCTTGCCCAACAAAATACTGAGCAAATTAACAGGGTTGTTGAGGTGACAAGGTGTAATGCTTCTAATATCCAACTGTGTATTTCCTATTCTAAAAACTGTTGTAGCGATTTGTTGAGCTAAAGACCTAGTTAGGGCAGTGTTGTAATTTCTGACATAAATCTGCAGATGACCTTATAAAACCTAAAATGCCAACTCATATTGGCTCCACAGTAAGCCCAGATTAGTTTATTTGGTCTGCAGACTCTCAGTGCTGTAAGCACCAGGAGCCTTCAACCTGGTTGTAATAAATTTGGTTTCCTGTCTGCAGGGTACCAGGCAGGGAGGACAATGAACTTTGCTCTTAGGAATCTAGGGAGGCAAATATTGAGTGTATTATGTGTTTAACACTCGTGTTGCTTGTGGTAGTTTGTATCTTGCTTAAATGCAAAAAAAACCCTTCTCTTTGTGAACATCAAGAAAACCTCACGCATCAGCCACTAAGATTATTTAGATCCTCCAAATTCACCAGCTGCCTCTCAGTATAATTGTTAGTCCCAGCGTGATCAGTCTCATGGGATCAGATTCATTAGTGCTGGAACAAACAGCCTCTCTTCAGTCTCCTTATCAGACTATTAGAGAAGCACCTGCTCACGGCACACAATAGGAAACCTCTGAAACTGTCATTGTGGGTCTGCTTAAAATAAAACCCATTTAGGTCCATAGTGTTCTCATCGTCAACAAGCGCCTTATGCACAGGTGTGTGGGAAGCCTAAACTGGAGAATATTAGATATGTTGAGAAAGTCCTTTCGTGTCATTGCCTAGCAGGTGTCTCATAGGGATGACGCTGTACAGCCACAATGGAGAGTTAGCCTCCTCCTCTCAGCCTGAAATACAACCTCACTCTTAAGTACAGAAACACAACACCTGTCTCCAACAGTCTTTCCCACTAGTCCACTGTCCTTTGTATAGTGTCTTTCTGTGGTTATTTCTTAGATTCAGCTCCTTTGTGGCATGAGGCAATGCATAACACAAAGTGCCATACAGTCTGTGGCCTGATGGCAGTACATGTAATGTACATTTGTTTGTTCTGTTCTCTGAATTGCCCTATTGAGGGAAAAAAAAAAACCTGGCTCATCACTGATAGATTATGAAGTAAAAATGAAATGGACTCACTGGCACTGCTCATTATTTCAATGTATGAGTGTAAATGATTCGTCACACTACCAAAGTGTTGCTGATTTGTCCAGTTCCTTTGTGCAAAGTTCATGAACTTTCCTAGAACATTTCTGAATCAGCAGAATTAAAATGATTACTAATGAAAACAGTAAGATAATATGTCAGCATTGCAGGTCACCGTATTCATTTTTGCTGAGTAAGAGAGACTAATTTGCTCTTGTCTATTGTCCAGAATACACAAAGATATCAGATGCTCAGCTCAGCTGTGACCTCTGACACCAATTGCGAATACTTTAATAATTCAGTAATAAATATCATCAGAGTTTTAGAACTTCAGATAAATTTAGTTAATATTAATAACATCATTTCATGAAGTTAACACTTCTGAACACATAAAATCACACGTTTTTAGTTTTATAACATTATTTTAATATACGTTTTCATCTGTCCCTCCTTAAGGGAAGATTAGTATTCATTAGCATCATCCGGTTGCTAACAACATATCCAAACTGAGTACACACTGACTTCTTAGCCTCATTGACATGTTCTAGTTAAACGGGTTAAGAGGTCTTCTTAGTCGGTGTATACTAAGAAGTCAGAACAGATTGCAACAGCCTGAAACCTTTTGCTTTAAACGGTTTAAGAAGTGCTTGGCTCTGTGTAGCTAAACCCACAGCTTCCCTTGACTACTTGTTGTCCGTTTCCCGCGTGTGTGTGAGGAGCGAGTCTCTGAGAGGCTTGTAAAATTTTCCCTCCAGATTCCCTGTGAAACAGATACACTCAACCCCCATGGACCCATCTCTGCCAAGCCAGAGAAAAGTCCAGAGTGATCTCATCTACAAGGACTAATGGATTACACTGCAGCCTCTCTCTCTCTCTCTCTCTGCCAGTGTTACTGATGAATGAGGTTTTCCTCTGGCACGTCAGCATGCCAGAGGAATGCTGTCTTATCACTGAGTGTTGAACATCTCGTGTAAAGAACAGT
>NW_005187426.1:322105-344032 GCF_000239375.1 Pundamilia nyererei
GGTTATAGTCCCTCAGCGCTGATAACAAGCTGAACTTGCTTTCCATCTGTCACTAACAAGGACCCCCATAAAACCAGAAAATTTCCAAACCATTAAGGTTGTAGCTGACATCAAAACAGTGTGTTTTATGGCAGCCTCTGTTTACTATTTGCCAGGCTGCAATAATCGGAGGTTAAAACCTGCTAGTAGCTAGAAGAAAGACAGACTGAAGCAAAGCTGCAACTCCTGAATAATTAATCAACAGTGAGGGACATGGGAGGCCTCATTCACCTTTAAATCCTAACAGATTTCTCACAACACCATCTGCCTAATCCTTTTGTACAGTACCTCCTATGAAACTAAACTTTCTCAACAACAAAGCTGTCACTAATGGGACTAGTGTGATTTAATATTTACTAATCTAACTGTGTTGACCTCATATACCCACTAAGGCTTGGTGTGCTTTCAAAGGGTGTTTCCTGGATATATATATATTCACACAAACCATAGAGACGTCTTTTTAACCATCAATCTGTTGCACTGGTATATTTTCTATTTGTCCTTACTTGTATTGAATATTTTGTCCCTTTTTTTTAAAAATGAAAGGTCCTGCTGTCCTGCTATCATGTGTTTGCTTTGTTGTGAATTTATATCATATGGATTACACAGATCAGCTACATATTTCTCTTTGTTGCCTTCAGAGATTCTGCCAACATTCCCCTCATTGCTTTGGGCCTGAAGGAAACAAAAGAAGTTGACTTCTCTACTCCATTCAAGGTACAAAAGAAACCTCAAAAGTTTCGACTTGGCATTCTTAAACTGTGTTGTGCTTTCAGAAATGCATAGTTGGGTACATGCAAAACACCAGTTTTGATCATCAGTTAAACAAAATTGTATTATAATTTCTGTCAAAACAGGAATATAGGTATGGAGCTACAGCTACAGCTACTACTACTACTACTACTACTACTAATACTAATAATAATAATAAAACTGATTGATATTTGTAGGCAGTATTTTCAGTTTGCATGTTTACATATATATCCTTGAAACTAAGTATCCTTGAATTACGTATTTCAGTCATATTGTCTGTCGCATGTATGACTGCAGCCATGTTACATTACTATGTCATGTCACTGAATGTTCATTTAGGACCAGGACATCACCTGATCAGGAAAAAGCTAAAAGTGGGTCACTAGTTATAAAGACAAGTTGAACTCTCGTAAACGGGGTAAGCCCGCTTGTAAATGTCATAGTTGGCACGTTTATGTTGTGTCGCATCCTGTTTCGGATTGTTGACGGGCATGTGAGACGTTTTCTGACAAAGATCTCCGAGCACGTTAATTCTGCTCTACTTCTTGACTGAAATCGTGCCTCAGTTTTCATGACCTGCGGCCTTATTCAAAAAGCTTCCAAGTACAAAGAGTTGCTCTCATGAATAAATTCTAAGAAACCTAAGTTCTCCTGACAGTAAAGGGTGTATTCCAGTAAAGATAAAGGTTATTCATCCATATAAACATTTTCCAGTTAATCCTCCTTAATGGGAGTATTCACAATATGGCTTTAAATTTGATGGAGCCTCTCCTACATGTGGCTAGCTCAGAGAGAAAAGAAATTCTCTCCAGCATACACAACTGAATGCTTAACTTAAGCTCCTAAATGCTAAAAAGAACTTGTATTTACATGCTGATTTATTTATTTTTTGTCTTTCTGTCTTTTATAGGACTTTATCTTGGAGCACTATAGTGAAGACGGGAAGACTTTTGAAGATGAGATTGCTGACTTCATGGACCTGCGACAGGTGTGTTTAATATACCCATTATTCATGTCTGTCACGGAAAAAACCATGAAATCCTTTGACTTGAACTTTTATGGGCTGGGTCAACTACAAAAACATATTTCCTGTGCAGTTAGCTGCGGAGTTCACTTCATTTTAGTTTACAGGTAGAGTGAGAGATCATTCTTGACATTTCTGCCACCTACCAAATACACTGGAGATGATAATGATCGAGTAGCACAGAAAACAGATGGTCTTTTGTGTTCGTTCACCACTTGTGAACATGTGCTTTTGTCTTACATATCCTAGGCATGCAGAACACCAAGTCGAAGTGAGGCCGGGGTGGAGCTGCTTGCAAAATACTACAGCCATCTTCCTCTGATAGAGAGCCGATTCTTCTCCCCAACCAGACAGACGGGCATCTTCTTCACATGGTACACTGCAGTCATTTCCTAATTAGCAAAACGGACAAAGCAAGCAGTGCAAATGTCACCTTGTCTTTCTAACCTCTGACAGAAAAGAAACAGGTGAGACTATATCCAGTGACTTCAAAGTAAGCAAAGAGGTGCCATGAACACCTGTGCTTTCCTGAAACCATGTCAGCTGGTGTGGCTCGACTGGAAACTTCCTTATGAAATAAATAAAAAGGAAACATTTGACAGCAGTTTTTGGGTTTTTTTCCCCCCTCCTGCTGCTTTTTCGTCATGTATCAAGCCTGGAAGAGAAATCCTGTTTAGAAAGCAAAACAGTAGACGGCTTGAGAGACATATTAACTTATCAGTGATATCAGATGACAAATCCTGTCTTGGATTTTATAAGAATTCCACACTCAAGAGTCACAAAGGAGTCTCAATGAAGTGCAAGCATTCTTTTCAGAGAGGTTTTATTGCGTGTTAGTCATGCTACTTATGTTAGTCATTGCTACTGAATTAAATTGAAAATTCTAGCAAAGATAAATGCACAGATAAAGAGCTCAAAGACTTTAAAGAGCTTTAGCTGTGAAGCAAATTTGAAGCATTTCAAACAAGTGATATAGACAAGAATATGATATACATGCTGTTACATTAAAATGTAACAACACACAAAGTGTGACAGAAAGGCTGTTATATTGCTGCTAAAAATATTTTTCACTTCATATTCTTTGGACTGTTTATCTTCATGAGTTTTTTTTTTTTAACACATTAATGTTGTGTTTACTTTCCTTTAGGTATGACTCCTTCACAGGAGTGCCACTATGTCAACAAAACCTGTCACTAGAGAAGGCCAGTATCCTTTTCAACATGGCCGCCCTCTACTCTCAGCTCGGTACCCGTGCTAATCGACAGACACTAACTGGCCTGGAGGAGGCTGTTTCTTCCTTCCAGAAAGCTGCAGGTATGCAGAGACGTGATGAACTGATGATCTGCAGTCATATTAATTCTCTCTTTTCAGCCTGTGTTAAGGCCAACAGTCAGACTTTTGTTTCTTAAAGTTATGTTTATCTTTGTTCCTCTATAGTCTGAAACACTGCTACCGAAAGCTGAATCTTTGAGTAAAAGGAGCAGATATAAAAAAAAAAAGAAAAGAAAAGAAAGCCAAGATGAAAAAATAAATAGTGACAGCAAGAACTTCTTTTAACTGCTGAAAAAGCGCCAGGCACAGGGTTTCATTCAAAGCTAAAGACTTTTTTTTTTCACCCTCGTGCAGTGCTTCTCTGATAACACAGTTCTCAGAAAAGTATTACCACTGCAGTACATTTTTGTTTTTAGAATATTGGCCAGCTTCCACCCTGACTTCTGTTCCGTGACGGAGAATGAATGTAGATGTTTCTTGTCATGTGGCTGAGCTCCAGGAAGCACCAAAAACATGAAGAGACTGTCCAACCCTCAAAGGTTTCAGAATGTTTCGTGATAGATTTATGACTTTGCAGTGTGGGCAGTATTGCTCTATAATTATAGCTCTGGATATTGCTTCAACTATGTTGCTTTGATGGCTTTAATTTAGGCTTGTGTGAAGGAAAATAATTATGTTATTATGAAGAACATTGTGACCAAGAACCTGTAGTAATCCAAGCTGGGAGTTTACAGGCAGGAATGCTAGGTGTAGCGCAACTGCTGCAGGGCTCTTTAGCCAAGGATGCAAAAGGTGATGTGAATGAGAGAAGCCAGCTACTGTAGGAGTTGCCAAGTCTTTATGCGAATTGTACTGAGGCATTGCTCTGTTATTAAGCTGTCTGCAACTCACTGTTGCCAGGTTTTTATCTGGCAAACAGTAGGCATAAATTCTTAGCTGGAGTGGACATGGCCTTATTTCTTCCAAAGTAACTTGTATCTATTATTGTACGATCTACTGTACAGTATAAAGCACCTTGAGGCAACTGTTGTTGTGATTTGGCGCTATATAAATAAAACTAAATTGAATTAATTTAATGTTTATTTCTTTGCTCAGTGTTTAACAGACAGACACAGATATAGTTAATCTTGCTGAAATAATATTAACAGCAAAAAGGCACTGGTCTACCTGTGCACCTTTTAAAACATCTGTCTAAAAGGGTGTCAGTACTTGGGGTTAAAGTACCAGCAGAACCACATCTGTTGTTTTGTGGACTAGCAAAATATATGCTTTCTTTTAATTAAGTAATTGATAAAAAAGAGAGAGAGATTGGGCATCCGCCATATCTATTAACTATAATATCAAACTTTGACAGTAAATTTTTGACAGTAGAAGTCAAATGTGGGCTAGCCATGATACATAAATACTCATGTTCCAGATATAGCTCATGTCAACCAAATCCCAAACGAGAGGTTCTATTCTGAAATTACCATTATAGCCTTGGAATTACATGACGACTTAGATTACATGAAAGTGGCTTTTGTTATGTAGCTGACCCAGACTTGAGGCTGGAAAAGAGAAAGCAGGCTTTCTCCCTGCAGGCTTCAAAATAGAACCCAAAACTGGAAATTTTCCATGTAGTGTAGGAGTAATTTAGTTTTGTTTTTTTTTCTTTCTTCTTCTTCTTTTCTCAGTTAAGTCTCTGATGATTTAAATAACTAGCACTAATTGTAGTTTCCTTAGACTAATTAGATTTCAACTTGTGCCGACTGCTCTTTCCTGTCCAGGTGTCTTGAATAACCTTAAGGAGACTTTCACCCACACTCCCAGCTACGACATGAGTCCAGCCATGCTCAGTATGCTGATTCGGCTGATGCTTGCTCAGGCTCAAGAGTGCTTGTTTGAGAAGATTGCACTGCCTGGCATCCGAAACCAGTTTTACTCTCTGATGAAAGTTGCACAAGAGGCTGCAAAGGTAAACTTCAGAAAAGCCACACATAGTCCTCACATTATATACAAGTAATACTCTTGTTCTTGCTCCAGACTTACAAAGATCTACTGTACTTAAAGTGAATGTAAAGTGATAATGTCGCCACAGTTCTTTTTATTTTTTGTACCTGTCTTGGTGCTTTTAATGCACTTTTAAATGTAACTCTATCATCCTCTTCCTGCCAGGTCTCAGAAATCTACGATCAAGTCCATCAGTGCATGATCCAGACACCAGTAAAAGACAATGTGCCATTTTTCTGGTCCACCATGTCACAAATTAAAACCAACCACTACCGCTCCATGGCACACTACTTTGTAGCTTCAGCACTGCTGGACCACCAGTGTAAGAAGAGATTCAATTTTTTGATTCAGTGGGATTTGGGAGGAAGTTTTTATTTCTTCATAGATACATATAAAAAAAATGCTGTTGTGTTGTTCTGATTAGACAACACAAATGTATTCTTTACCTGAAAAAACTGTTTATGTTAAAAGACTGTTAATACATTTCTCCTTTAGTAAGTTTTCATGCGGGTTGTGTGTAGTAGATATTTGGCTCTTGGTTGTTAATGTGTACAGCAGTTCAAGGCTGGATGTAACAGGATTTGGGCTGCCTCTTGAGCTCTCTGGAATATCTGATCTCTTAAAGTGCTGTATGGGCCATTGGGTTGGTCATGTCAGATTACGTCCCTGTACCACAGCCATCTTGGATGCTTTTATATAATGCCTCTTTGGGGATACTCACAAATTGTCTGACACACAAAGAGATCCATGCATGCAAACACACACACATACATGCACATGCACAGAGATACACACGATTGTAAAGAGTCCCAAAAAAGACAGCAAAAGAGGTCATGATGAGAAGGGAAAGAAAGACAGCTGAGGTGATTTAAAAATAAAAAAAACAAACAAAAAAAACCCCAACTAAGTGTAAGTGCTGTATACTTCTGCAGGATTAACAGTTATGTAGACTCTTACTGCTCTTTACATAAATAGATGGGACCAAGTGAGAGAGTGTGAGGGAAAGGTGATTTTCTTATCTCCAGCTTTATGTCAACTCCATAATGCAATTTTCTACTGATGTGCACTGTTTCGCTGTATGTTTTTATTCTTTTCCTTTTGTACTTTACATGTACATTTGGAAATGAATAAATCAAAAACAAAATCGAGCAGAGTGGGTGGCTATGGTTCTGAGAGTGGGACGAGACTGAATAAAGGAAACAACGAAACGAAGCAGCTTTGGGTTTGGCAGCTCATTAACAGATTCCTGTGTGAACACGGAGAATAGAGCAATTAACCACTGGACTGTAGAGAGGCCTTGACTACAGAGCAGGGCTGAATTGAGATTGCTGTAGTAAACAGATTAATCACAAACTATTCCAAATAAATTCTCTATACTGTCTCTGCTAAGCAGAAAACTCAGGAAGCTAAAAGATATTTCCGGATGCTTTTGGTTTAATAGATTTAATTAAAACTTTAAAATCCAGTGAACCAGAAAAGGAAGATTGAATGATGGAATATATGAACAAAGATTGCATTTTAAAAATTCTTTTAAAACATTCATTCATATAAAACAGTTTTCCAGTTGCTTAATTTTTTTTTTTTCTTTTCTTTTGCTCTCTGTGTGTTCAGTGGGTCCGGGCGATGATGAGGACAAGCAGGAGAAGACCTTGTCACAGGTGTATGATAGCCTTCCTGAGGGATGCACTGCTCTGGACATCTTAAAGAACAAAGATGAACGTCAGCGGATTGGTAAAATAAGCACAAAGCGAAACAAAATAGCTCTGCCTATTCATCTCAGTCCCTCCTTTCCTTTTTATTGTCTTCTTCACTTTTCTTGATGAATTTTTCTCCTTCTCTGCAGGTAAAGCTCACATCCGTCGTGCCATCTTCGGTCATGAGGAGGCTTTGAGGATTTATGGATTGTGTAAGAATACCAACAACTTGGAGGTCCTGCAGGAAATTTTAAAAGCCAGTCACCAGCGCTCAGTCAACAAGCACAGTGAAAATGAAAATGAAGAAGAGTTCACTGATTATTCGGAGGCCCCAAAAATCATCTGTGAGTTGTTTTTGTTTAGTTTTTAAATAATTTATAATAATAAGAGTTAAAATATATGCAAGGAAACATAAGTTTGTCAATGATTTTAAAGTTCATTTGAGTCTCCAATAAATGTCACTGAGGTGAAAGCTATTCATCCTCTGGTAATCACAGAAACCGAACAGTCACCTTAGTGTCACCACAGCTAACACTTAACACTAACAAAAGGCACTAAAGCGAAGCAAAAACACTGTGTGGATTTGGGAGGACCGTCTCTCAGGAAACGGCTCATAAAAAGGGAGCTGCATTGTCTGCCACACCTGCTGCAGTTAGCTTTGATAAGTGGCATTTATTTCCAAGTAGAGATGATGTAATGTTTATACTGCCAACTCCCTGTCCATCTCTCTTAACAGTTGAAATGTGGTTGTGACGGTAAACATTATAGAGTGATAAATTTATTTTTGTTACTCTCTTTTTATAGCTAAAACAGAACACAAAGCAGAGATGGAATTTCCCGCAGCTGCAAAGGTGAAAGTCATCGACTTTTTCCAGAGGCTGGTACGTGGGTTACTAACGATTTACTCGCACATTTCATACATGGTTGTTGGTCTGGTCTATTCATTAAAGGACATTAAATGCCTCTGGATTTGTGTTTTGTCCTAAAAAGTTTCATTTATTTATTTTATTTTAACACCCAGAGTGTATTTTTTGTTGTTTCTGAATACACCCAACCAAGGATGAGTCTTCTGGAAGCTTTGGCACATGAAAACTCCTCTGATGTGTTCAAACCTTTCTGGACTCATGCAAAACTAACACTAAACATGGACAAAGGTGCTGGTCCTTGCTTTAAGTCTGCTCATGGTTAATGTGGTATTTTAAAGGGAGATGAGAAAATAGAACTTTTTACAGTTCACTGCTTCTGTTGAAGGAAAAATCTCTACTGAAGTTGGTGAATTTACCTTGAGATTGAAGGTTGACTTCATTTTCCTGTAACTCCCAAACTTTTCGCATTCCAAGTTTGGAGTCTTTCATGCTAAATGCATTGAGTAATGTTCCTGTACCTTTCATGAATGGTGGTGGTGAGAGGTAGGGGGGGATGGGTGACTAACAAATGTTCTCTCTCTAACCCTGGAATCTTCTGTTCACTTTGTTTGAAAGGGATGTTTAAAAAAGCTGAAATCATTCATAAGGGGGGCCTGGGTCACAGCTGACATTTCCAGTAGTAGGTGAATAAGTACCTGTCTGGTGCCAGTTACAAAAGCAGTCACAGCAGCAAGAACATATTCCCAGAGATATGAAGAGGAATGTGGGACTGAAAAGCTTAATCTGGCACCATCTCGCTGAACAATCACTCTGGTGATTACTAAAGCCAGTGCGATAAGAGTCGTCTTGGTACTAGGTACAACTGAGTGTCAGGATTCAATGGAGGAGAGATTTTCCCAGCAGATAACAAGTGTGTTAGAGACGGGCAGCCTAAATGGAAAGTATTATTGGAAATATCAACTTTCAAGGATAGATGCAAAACACCTACAGCATTTTGAGAAGGTTTTCCATGAGTGTCAGTTTGTTCAAAGGATTCACTGCCTTTTTGCCTAATCATACAGAAAAATGACATCCTTGCTAAAAAAATTTCAGTTGTGTGAAAGGTACCATTAATTCTTCAGTCATATGACTTCCAGCTCCTCTGAATTGAAGTGGTAATACACAAGACTGTAGCCACCGTTCTGGCCCTTTACCTGCCATTTACTGCTACAGTAATATTGCTCAAATATGTGAGTATTAAGGGCTCAAGCCAAGACATTATATTGGATTTTCAGTTTCCCCCGCAGCATTCACTGAAATCAAACTCAACAGGATATTATCTTCTTAAGTCAAGAATACCTGTAGCCTTATTAATCCCAGCATCCACATTCTGTCTCCGCACAGGGCCCGCAGTCAGTCTTCTCGGCCAAGCAGCGGTGGACTGCCCCACGGACAATACGGATTCGCTCAGACGACAGAGACCTGGGTTTCACACTGAAAGGAGACTCACCGGTTCAGGTGGTTTCACTGGACCCTCTCTGTGCAGCTGCTGTGAGTTAAACTCTATTTCTTACCACTGAATGAACAGGAGTAGATATACAGGATTTTAGGTGACTGTCAGTGTGGTGCTATGTAACAATCAACATTACATGGTTTATTAACTTTCTGTGTAATTCATAATTAATGCATTAGTCCTTTGGAAGATCCTTTTTTGAAATTACTCTGTTAAATTATGATCACGCACTGGTTTGCATATCTGTTCTCATCTTAATTTTACAAGGTACATTGTTTTTAGAGCACAGGAGAGAGATCTTTTGGCCACTTTTGGTGCTCTTGGCAGATTTGATTAAAAATCAGATGCATAGGTTTCTTGATATTAATTACAATCATGACGTAGCTTTGTTTGCTGTGGAAAATCTAACAGCTTGAATTTTCAGTTGTGCTTCCATGCAGAATATCAAATACGTTTCGATCTTATCTACTCAATGAGCCTTTGATTAAATAAAGTCACTCTTGGAAGCCTAAACAGGATTTCAGCCTCAAAGAATGTTTGGAGGCCTTCCCCTCCTCCTGTTTGTCAGCTACTCTGACTACTAATTTAATTAAGAATCAGGGAGTATTTACTCTCTACAAGCCAGCAGTCTGACAGCTCATTAAGAGGTGCTGACAAAGAGCAGACTTTTATTAGGCCCTGCAAGCTATGTAGAGAAACAGATTAGTAGTCTTGCATAAGATAACTAGGTCAGACTATTCATAACTTTAAATACTGCATTAAATAGGATTTTTATTTAGAACTTGCTGGGTCATTAGTGTTTGACCTATCTTAGGTGGACATGGATCACATTATAAGGTAGACACATGTGAAATCATGTTAGTGGAGTGCTCTGCAGCACGCTAATGATGAGTTATGCCTTCTGAAAAAAACAAGGCGTAAAAACCCCACCCCCCCAAATAACCCCCACTTTAGACTAAACTTCAGTTGTTTTTCGGCTGATTGTAGCTGCCTCAAGGGAGTCGAAGGAAAGTAGTTCAACATGACTTGTAAATGTTTACTCTTCTACAATATCAGGACATTTCACCCTGTAACTCAATTTTCTTTGTCATGTTTTTTCCCAGGCTGATGGCCTCAAAGAAGGTGACTACATTGTTGCTGTGGGTGACACAGAGTGCAAGTGGATGAGCGTGAGTGACATGATGCGACTTCTGAAGGACATGGATGAGGAGGGGATTGATATCCAGGTGGTCAGCATGATGGACAACAGCACTGCCATGGTATGCAAGGCCCTCGTTTTGTCCAATGTGTTTAGGGAAAGGTTATCAGCAGGTTTGTTTGATTAACAAATGGTGATGGCAGAATTGGTCTTTGTGCAAAGTGATTGCTCAGTCCAGAGTTTTAGATTTCTCCTTGGAGGTATCAGTGTAAATGGTTTATATCATTTCCCATGAGAAACAGGACCTTGACTATGACCTACGTGTGTGTTTAAAACAAATTACTGCTGTGTGAGTTCACCAGCCAAGTAGCCTAAACATGTGGACAAAGAGCTAAAATCATTGAGATTTGGAAAGAAACAGTGCCTCAGTGAAATTAAGAAACTATATGAAAGTATGTTAAAAAGTAATGCACTTCTACAAGTATTTAAAAGGTGGTAAACTTCATTAGGTTATGTATTTATTCTGTACTTGTTTTGCAACCCCTCATAACTATTCGCAATAATAGTTTTTTTTCATGATTTCGGATATTAACAACTGATCAATAACTCATTGACTGATGAAATAATTAGGACTGTTTGGTATGCAGTGTAAAAAAAAAAAACTCTGCAAAATCCTGACTGACACTTTTTTTTTTTTTTTTAACTAAATGTCATTTTCATTGTCTGTACCATAGCCTACCAAGAGTGCAACCTTCTGTGGAAACTTGCCTAAGACCTACTCCATGATTTGTCTGGCCTATAATGAAGATGACAAGAACTCCAAGTCTCGCAAAGTAGCCAAGAAGTCATCATTCCTCAGCTGGGGTTTAAAGAACAAGATGAAGAGTGCCAGCACCCTCAGCCTTCCCACAGCAGACAAGGCCGGCGCTCTGCCCTGGAATAAACCTTGTCCCACCTTCCCCAGCTCCAGCTCCTACAACAATGACAGTGGCCTCTACTGAGCTAACTGCAGCTGTTACTGTCTGCAGTACGCATATTGAGCCCAGTATACAGTACTGTGCTGTACCTATACTGGACCTGTTTTGTGTACTATCAGTGACCTTTGGTGTTTCCACTGGAATACTAAGCAGCAGTGTATGTAGTATGTTGCTTTGGAAAGTGGCTGTGCCAAATACTGTATATTGGTGGACGTGATGGTATGTGGGTGCTTTCCCAGCACAGTTCTGTATCTGATGCAAGTTGCACTGTACGTCAGACACAATAAAAAAGCATTTAGTGCCATTCCAGTATATGTACAGCACAGTAAAACTGCACTGTCGGAAAAACTAAAACGTATACACACACACACACACGCACAGATCACTGAGACTGGCTTCTTAGTTAAGCTGCGATTTCAGTGTTTTGTTTTTGTTTTTTCTGAAAAACATGCTCCAGACGAATCGAAGAAGAAAACAAAGTGGTGCAAACACACCCAGCCCCAGTTTCTGCTTGACTGAAAGGCAGTGATTTGATTGTGGGTTAAGCACTCCCTTGTTAGTGCCATTGTGTACAGAGCTGTACACAGTGAGCATAGCTGTGCATACTGTATGTGGGAAGGAATCCTCTCATTGCCACAGTTTTGTAGAAATCAGTGGCTGCTGATCAGTTTCGGGATTTAAAATTCATGGATTTTATGGATGTAAATTTAATAAACTATGTTGCAGTATGTTAAACAGTGATTGAGGGAATGCTAATTGTATAGTGGAGGTTTTTTTTATGTCTGGGAAGAGGGGTGTGATGAATGCAATATTCTATAAGCTGCTAAAAAAAAAAAATCATGTGTACCATGGCTATGTATTACTGTCATTTGTATTTGTGAGACAGTCTTTGAGGACTGTTGTTTCTGCTGAGTGCCGTTCCTGGGACACAGTTTTAAATGCACAAATATTGGTATTTTAAATTTGCTTAATGTACCAGTTATGCCACAGACCAATATGCCTCCAAGTTCCAGAAATACAAGGATGTATCATTTACCCTTGTGATTCATCCTACCCGCTTCCCTAAGAAGAGCATGACCTGTGTTTTATTGATGTGAATTTTGATGTAGTTAAAGTTTATTATGTCTGTAGAAGGGAAGAATGTGGGCAGACTGATGACTTTCCTGCATCACTTGGACAGCCAGTCACCCTACAGTGACTCTGATCAAATCCCACATTTGGGTTTCTACTCTTTATCTACCTGTCTTTATCTTAGTCACAGTCCCTATTTTACTGACACTTTGCCGTGTTGGACTTTCTCTTTATCTACAAAGTAGATTCTTATACACATTTGATAATCAAATTATTTATGTAATAAAAAACACAAATATATATTTACCTGTAAGCTGTAGGTTGTAGAGCTACTTTGTGAATGGTCAAGTTGTGAATGTTGTTTTGCACGCGAGAGTCCTTGGTTTGTTTCTTGAATGAATGTATTTTACTAGCCTTGCTTAATCCATTAGCGAACTTATATATTGCTGCATTTCAATGTTTTAAATTCTAAATGTTTTTAAGCAGTTTCACTGAGAAGACGTAACATTCTTTACTGTTTACCTGTTACTTTCTTTTAAGTGCCATTTATGCTAAATCATGAAGGAAAATGCCTCACCGAGTGTGTAACAAGTCTGTGCAGTGAATGCTTCATATTTTGTTAAGTGTACTAACAGATGCAGAGGATCATCTTTTTTACATATTTGTGTTCATGTTACAGTGCCTAATAATTCTAAATGCCTTAGTGTATCTGCAGAGGTTTATGGTACCTGGTTTTTCTAAAGCTTTCAGGTTGCCTTTGTTCCTTTCTGTGCTTGGTCCTGCATAGCTCTGTGTTGATAAGTCTTTGTATGAGTTCAAATGACAATAAAAAGGAATAAAACACATGGGAAGATAAAATTCTTTAATTCTGTCTGTGGTTCCAGTTACCAATCAGGTCGGGAATGCGTGGAATGAGTCTTGACCACATACAAGCCAAGTCAAGACTCGTGCTTTTAACTATTGAACGTCTAGCCCAGGATCATATGACATCCTAATCCACAGAAACTGAAAAGAAATACCATGTGGTTAAATTTTATTCACAGATTTTCTTCATCTCTGTGATTTTAGTTCCAACATAGCCCTGGAAAGATAAAATTCTCTCCAGCTTTATGTTAATCAGAAAAGTAGATATTGCAGGAACCAATGTGTTGACTTTAGTCACTATTTGTCTACATTTCCTAAGGCAAAGTTGTTTTGTTTGCTTTTTTTAAACTAAGAAGCAGAACAAAACAAAGATTACACTTTTTCCCCATTTATTACAATAACTCTGTTTTTCATGTTGGAAAGTAATAAAAAGGTTAAAATTATACTTATACAATGCTTTTCTAAAGCTGTTCCTTTATGCTTCAAATGACAAAAAACAGGCTAAAGATCTGACTCACACATAGCTGTATTTTATTGAGGAACGTCTCAGTTATTTAATGGCTTTATGGTTGTCTTCTGTATTTGGTTTTGTGTTGATTGGGTGGATTTTATAGTTTGACGTATTTCCTATTGGTGAGGAACTGTAAAGATTGCAATTGGGATACCTATAAACGTAGCCACTGTTATAATATAGTAGATAAATAGTTTGGGAATTTAGACAGAGCAAACACAGCAGGCCTTCAGATAGGCGGCTAATACAGGTGGGAGAATGACGTTTTATTTACTTATCCCTACTTGGAAAAAAGCCCTGTTCTTCAAATTAAAAGTCACCAGCAGTGAAAGAAGAAAAAGAAAAGTTTTTTCGGGGACAAACGGTGTTATTTAAATGGGCCAACATCGTCCCCTGTTGGCCAGGCTGCGAGTTGGTAAGCAAGTCGTTGCTAGGTGGATCAAAGCAGTCTCTGATTGGCTTTTGCCTTCAAACTTAGCCAATCAGCGTTACGTTTGGAGCACGGTTCCTTCTTGTTGTGAAGCGTCTAGATACAAGGAAACTGCAAGCAGCCATCCTTGTTGAATTTAGTTAGCTTACGCATTTTCCTTTCTCGGCGAATTATAATTTCTGATTTAATTGTAAAACTGTTTTATTGAAAGAATACTTTGCAAAAGCATTAAATAACATTAACCTATATAGTAGACGGCAACTGTAAAACGTATTTCCAGTATGTTAAGATTTAGCTTTAGGAGGGAGAAAGACAAGGAGTTTGTAAGTTTCCATTCTTTTATGATAGATATTAACCTTTTGTAGTTTGTCTTATTATTTTTGTGTTTTTTAAGGCTTTACTTATGGTTAATCAATAATAGTATGAGTTCTTTGTTTTTAAAAAATACTGCCTCTAACTCTTGGTAATGAGTATTTAATTGGTGGTATTGCTTATTTTTTAAGCTAGAGTTTGTATAAATGGTGAATTGAGGGTTTTTTGTGCACTAGCGATTGCTCTAGCATTACTTAGTAAAATTTGAGGATAAATATTGGTGCTGTTGTGCCTTCATTACGCTCATCACTGGTCGTCAGGTGGTCATACTGTGATTCTGTAATAAATCCCTTTACCCTTCCCCTGCTGTTCACCCTGCACAACATCTGTGTTGTTTTGTTTTTGTTTGTCCCCCCCCTCAATTTTGTGCCATCTTATATAAACCCTCCTGAAGCGTTGTGTCTGTATGTCCCTCTAACTCTTCTCTGTGTGTTGCGTAGAAGCATATAGCTCATGGTTTGATCCCTGCTGCCTCCATTGCTCCCAAACCAGCCGTACCTCGTACCCCTCCCCCTCGCAGCCCAAACCCTTCACCTGAGAGACCCAGGTACCTAACACTTTCTGTTTATCGCCCATAACCTCCAACAGCCTTTCATGTTTCATGTTTCTACTAAACTGTCATTTAATCCACAATTTCATGTTTGCTATGAGCTTGTTAGAGGCTATCGAAATGTTGATTATTTCCACCGTATTTGAGGTTATGTTCTGTCCTTCCGCAAGCTGGGCTTCATTTGTTTTTCTACCGGTTATTACAAAGAACGTTAACAAGCAAAATATCATGAGACTTTGTGTAGCGATAGATCATGTGTAAAGAAAAAAACATTAAATTTTAGTGCAGGTCCAAGTCTTTTTAATTAAATTGAAAACTAGAGCACTGGCTTTGGTTAATGATCTGCTCTGCTTGTGCCGTTGTTGTTGTCATAAATGATGCATTTATTGATAATTGTCATCATCCAAACTCGATAAATAAAGTCAAAAATTGTAGAGTGACTTCAAATTTGCATGCGATGCTTTCCATGCATTTCATTTACTTTTCTGTTACACATAGTGTCTCATAAAGTATGTGTTTCTATCTACAGGTCAGCTTTAGCAGCAGCCATTTTATCATCCTCACTCACTGGACAGACATGGGCCATACCTCCTGCCCGGCTGATGTCTTTATCCGAGAGTGGTCAATCAGAATCCTTCACATCTGAGCCAAACATCAGCACAGCACTTTACACAAGGTAGCCATCATATAGGAAAGGCAACAGTATTATGTCAAGATTTGTGTCATCACCAGTGTGTCAGAAAAATAAAATTCATTTTCTCTGGCAGGAGTTTTAAGAGAAAAAAACTGTTCATAAAAGTGGCTGTATTAGTTTGTGCCTCTACTAAGATACATCTAATTGTCTTCTGCTGTTATCTTACATGCTTAACTTCCTCAGAGACAGATGGTCAGAAGATTTGGTTAGCCGGCCACGTCTGTCCTCTCCTGACCAGTCAGAGGGGGAGTTGGAAGACAAGGAACAGGAAGTGGTGGATGAAGAGGATGGGGAGGAACATGTCTACCACACTCTGGACCGAAGGCAGAATTCTTCACTCACCGAATCTGTCTATGCTCTGCCACTAAAAACTAAGGTGAGGAGCTGCAGAAAGAGCTTGTATTATGTGCATGAAGGTTTCTCAGTAGATTGTTCCATGCTTCTAATACAGATCGCATAAAATACCTGTAAGAGGTGATTAGTGGTTATAAGACTAGAGGCTAAATGGGTGACTGTGTATTTATTAGGTGTAACCCTAATAGTGGCATGTGTTACATTTAGGTGAGGCAGTTCCAGGTGTCTCTTCCAGAAGACAAGAACTCTCAGAATAACTTTAATCTTGATTCATCCTAAAATGGGAAACTTCTCGGTTCCAGAGCATCTAATCAGAATAAGTTCAGCCACCGCTGAGAATATTTGCAGAGCTAAATATGTCTGTGTAATAAAAAAAAAGCCATCATCAGATGTCGTGATTCACTATGGCAACAGGTTAAATAGAGCAGAGCCTCCATTTTAACGCAGAGTAGTCATGAATATGTGTGCCAATGCAAAATATGACATTTATCTTTAAATGGTGAGTGATGAAAGAAATAAGTAAGCTTTATTTTTATTTATTATTTTGGTTATTTTGTTGATTACTCATTCATATTTTTCTAAAGATGATCAAACTAAAATCCAGCCGATATCTCTACATATATTACAATAATTATTTCGATATGTTTATTCATCAGTTATCTGACGTCTGTCTTAATCTGTAACAGCTGAATAAGAGTTCTTAGATTGGATTTATTTATTTATTTATTTTTTACATGCAAATTTTGCCCAATTTTCCCAGCTCTGTAATTTCGAAATGTTTAAATATTTCAACATTAAGTGTTGTCAAAACACATTTAAACAATCTTCAAAATGTATCCAAAACCTCACTTTAAACTCCATTTAGTTCACCTTCAGGATCACTACAGTCATTCTCACTGAGACATTTATAAATCTCCAACATGATGCCAATTATGACAGCAATTTTCAGTCTTGGCTGGTCACCATGTAACAGTTGACTGGTAATTGCTTATTATTTTGTGCATCTAAAGGGTCAGCCCATGAGGTTTATTTAATGGGAGGTTGGAGTGTTGGCATGTATTTAATGAGTGTTACTACTCCTAAATAGGTTTTCCTTGAGTCTGTGGTATTTTGGTATTGTAATCCCAGTCTGATCCAGTAGGAGGCACAGTTGTACTCAGAATCGATACTTTGTTTCTTTTTAATGCTGTGCTATGGTTGTCACTAAAACTATCAGCTGTGATTCAGCTCAGTAGCCATATATACGGACTTGGCTTATAGCATCTGCAGATATCCTTTCAGTTTTTCTTAGTAAATGTTGGTGGTTTTTTTGTTTTGTTTCCTTCTATCAAACAGTTTTCTCTGTTGTACATTTGGCATTTAATTTATGTATCTACATGGTTAAATCCTGAATCCCCCCTTTTTTCTCCACTACAAAATGTTACCGTGTTTGTCTGTGGTGCTCTTACAATCCAGGTGGTGAGTTCTTGCACTTCTGCAAATTGCCTGAAAATTGCCTTAAAAAGCTGTTATTGTGATTTATGGTAGTCACTGATCACAGTACATTAGTAATGGGAAGTTTTTCACAGTCTTGCTTTATCTGCACACAGTTAATTCTATTCTGTAGTGTACAGTTTATCTGTAAAATTGCCTTGTGAGTTCTCTTCTTAATTCGGTCCGTGGCACTATGCCAAATGTCTCCTTTTATAGATCCCTGAGAAAATGTTATATTATGTTGTTGTTCTTCTACTTGGATAGCTAACCTGTAAAGGTCCCAATGGTCTCTCCCTGTCAACTATCTTTCCAGGCTATGGCAGTGTCTGAATCTCTCAGTTATGACAGCCACAAGTCAAAGTGATATAGGACATCATGGATCTATTGTGTCATAATCTAAGGCCAACAGACCTAGTATGGTGACTCATATGATATAGTAGTTTTACACAAACTAGGTCCAAAAAAACATCAGCCCGAACCCACATAAATCTACCGGATGGTCTTCACTTTCTGCTTTTTTTATGACTCAGGGTGAGAGTAAAGGTCACTGTGAGGACATTGTGCTTGTTTCTAAATATAGAAATGCAGTATATTTTTTTCCATCAACAATTGTGGAATTTATTGAATTTTTATCATAGTTGAGGTGTTAAAAATAAATTGTCTTCCAATTTTTCCTCATAATTCTGTTTCAGCTATATGTCTTCTCTACACTGAACTGACAAATGTAATTCATTCATGTTGTTTTGTAGGCTCTTTCAAACTGTACAATTTAATAAATACACTGATAAGATATTATCGGATACGTTTTGGCAAAGACCATAAATAAACTGCTCCAGGCTGCAGGGATTTATATATTTGTTTGAAAAGACTTACTATACTGACTCCCTCTTTATTTATTTTGACAGTCTGTCTTCAAGTCCTCTACACCCCTGCCAACTCAGACTTCTGGCAGAAGAGAGTCTTCACCAGGTACTGATTTTACAATAATGACAGATGGGTTAACATATTTCATAAGGAGAAGAACATCGTAGTAGTAGTAATAATGATAATGATAATACGAAGGACAATGCTCATGAAAGAATTGATCTGTGGTAAAAATTGACCTCTGTATTTAAAATATGGCCTGTATATTGTAGAGCCCACTGAAAAAGATCAGAAATCAGCACTGATTTCCAGTTAGCTTTCTTCTAGTACATTTTCACACATCCAACACAGTATAAATGCTTGAAAATAAAACTGTGTGTATTTTTATAAACAGATTTTTGTATATAGGTAGCAAATAGCAAACGCACATGCCCACAAATTTCAAACATTTTAGCTGATATAAAACAGCTGGTTGTGATCACTGATGTGAAAGACAGGTGGTAACATTGACAGTAATAGGTCTATCCAGTAATTGGAATGACTCTAATTATGAACAGCAAATCTGAAAATCTCTCCAACAACATGTAACTAAACATAAAGTTCTGTTATTGCTTTTGTGTATTGTTGGTGCTCTTCCAAAACAACGTGTAATAGAAATTCAAGACTATTGGCTTTTGGAGTCTTTTCTATGAAAAGCACTAGTAAAACAATTAAAGCCATGCAACCTGATATTAAAATCTTCTCCATCACATAGCCAAATTACCGGTACACCACACTCTTGACTCTATGTTAGAAAAGTACAGCTCTTATTCAACTGACATTTAGTTTCATAACAGCCATAAGGTAACCTCATATCATTAGAGCTAAATGGAAAGCCTCGTTAGAATTGTTATTAGCAGTGCTACCCTCAGGCTTTTGGTGGTGGTAAATTAAAATGTTCTGTCTGTTCCTAAAATGCTCCTACCTTAATAACTAAAGTGCAGACATAATATCTGTCTGATTCGCAAGGTAACACTTTCAGGCTTTGCAGAAATTACATTTTTACATAACCATTGGCTGATTGTGGTAAAAAGGGATTTTACTATAATAAAACCCTTAGAAATCAGCGCTCCTCTCGGTTTTGAATTCATTCAATGAATTTGTTCACATCACACAGATTTCACTGAGGAGACCAGTGGCCAATCCCCAGAACCCAAAGAGAAGAAAATGTCTGTGAGGAAGACTCTTGAAAATTGGAAAGATGATGTTCCAAGTAGGTGTAAATACTAAAGTAGCCTGTGTGTGTCTGCTTGGCATTTTTACATATAGATTTTTAATTTAAAAATTAATAAATGTATGTATATTAAGCATTAAAGGGTCACCCCACTGTTTGCCTTTCTCTTCATGTCCTGTAATCTACCCAATAAAGGGTGAAGGCATTCCAATATCTGTAAGTTAACATGTTAATGTTAATATTAACTGTAAAAAAAAATATCAGAGTAAAAACAAACCATTCAATTGGTCAGGTGAAATAAACATGTTAACAATGAAATATTTTAAGTTGCATGCATTTTATGTATGTATATTTAACATAGTATTGTAGATAATGTTCTATAATGATATTTGTGGTCATCAGTGCACATTGTGTTCTGATAAATGGCTTTAGCAGAACTTGATGTGAAATGCAACATGCCATGTAAAAGTACTATTTCTTCTCTGCATCATTCTCTCCATGACATTGATGTTTTGTTGTTTTTTTATTCATGTAACAAGAGTTCCCACCTCAAATGAGAAATGTATTTTGAAATGGTTATAGCAGGCTGCCTGCTGCCTAGATGCCTAGATATGTTACTAGATAAATGATAGTAACATAACTCATATAGTTATGTTACAGTTTTAGGATTTTTTTCTGTTTGTGTCCATGTTTTCTATCTCTGCTGTAACAAAAAGCAGCACTAAATTTGTATTTTCAATACAGTACATACTTTCTGTTCATTTATACATTTTATTCTATTTTTGAAAAGTATTTTTGTTGCCTGTTTCAGCAACACCGACCATTTTCACTGCTGGTCACCCCAGGCAAGCAAGCCAAGCCAAAAGCCCCAAAGACCTCCGTGAGCTTCCTCCAGAACCCAGCAATACATACAGTGAACTGCGGAAGAAGGTAGTGAGGGACCGTCGGGAAAAGAACACAAGGATGGTAGACAAAGAAAAGCTACTAGAGGAGAGACTGCAGCGCCTGGAACGGGAGATTAGTGACAGCAAAGCCTTCTCAAACCAGAGGTCCTCTGCAGGTAGAGTAGAGGAACCGCTGGAGAGATACTGTACAGAGGAACAATGTGGAGAAATTGAATGAAGGGAAGTAGGGAAAGTATATAGAAGTAACAGTGGAAGTAAAACAGATGCAAATGAGGCAGAAAGGAAAAGTAAGCAGAGAGTTACAGCGGATGGAGGAATTTACAAGTGTCAAAAGAGGGAGCTGGAGATAGTGCTAAGGGTAGAAATGGAACTGATCGTTGGACTCCACAGCATGTCCTCAGCATGAAGAGAAGAAGAGGGAGTAATGAAAAGAAACATGAAAGCACTTTGCTGATCTTTAGGCAGACCACATGTACTGTAGAGTCAAAACCCATGTTGAGGAATGACCTGAATGGGCTGTGTTGCATTGTAGTGTTGCATAGTTGCACACTCCTGAAAGATGCAAACTATTGTCCTGATTTTGTAAAAATCACAAGCCCTCACATTTCACATTTTTTGCTTTAGTTCAATGCTTTGGCATGTGGAAACTGGCTTAAAACTACTTATTAATCTGGAAAATTATTTGTAACCTGATATGCTTTGTTTGCAGGCAGCCAAGCAGAGCTGCAGAATTTGAGGCAACATGCTCAGGAGCTGGTTGATGAAAACGATGCCCTCAAACTGACAGTTCACCGTCTGAATGTGGAGCTGAGCCACTACCAGGCGCGGTTCAGACCACTGTCCAAAGAAGAGGTATAACAAGCTCAAGACATGAATATGACAAGAGACTACTTCAGTGAAGGATAAGGGGCTAATTGAGAATTAATGAACTATAGGTATTTCTAAAAAAAAATATATATATATATATGGGTCAGTTTAAACTTTTCATGAATAAGATGCAATGCAACCTCAGGGTTTGCTTGAAAGAAATTTGAGAAATTGTATTGTGAATATTACCAATCAGCTCAGTTACGAACAGCTGTTCCCATTAGGGAGTTGTACAGAGAAAAAAATTCAGTCTGTCTCACTCCTACCTTACCAAATTTAACTTAAATCAGGTATATGTGTTTGTTGGGTCTGTGTTTCCACAAGCCCCGCTGGTTTAGAGACTTATTCATCATGAAGAAAACAAGACAGTCAGCGATCGATCGATTTACTTTCAAGGGAGGCCTCATTGTTATCTGCCACAAAATGACCCCTTTTATTGGGAAAACAGTTCATATAATACACATCACAGCAAAAGCACCACCCACGTAAAACCCCCAAATGGTTACAACGACAAG
>NW_005187426.1:344052-377993 GCF_000239375.1 Pundamilia nyererei
CGTGTGTATGTGTAAACATCTGTATGCATGTGAGAATGTGTGTGTGTGTGTGTGTGTGTGTGTGTGTGTGTGTGTGTGTGTGTGTGTGTGTGTGTGTGGCCTCCTGCTGACCAAAAGGGTCATAAAAGCAGGAAGCAACATCACAAGAAACAGATCTTCCAGATAGGATGTATCTGCAAAAAAACACTACATCCCCCCCAGAACCTCGAGAGGTTGGGGAGGGGGATAAAAGAATTCCTTTCTTAACAGAGTTAAAACAATGTAGAGATGGTAAGCATAAAAATGACAACATTTAACAATTCACTCTAACAGTGTTCTCCTGTATTATCTTCATTTACTCTTAGACTTATTTTCTTAGATTCTGTAGAAAATCTAATGGCAGTACATCTCCTTATTTTCAAAGCTTCATAACTGAGCTTTTAAGATACACATCCACCTTTGATCCAAAACCCTGCTGAGTGAAGTAAGGTTTTATTTTTGTCAGTCCTTCCCTCTGATTTGTTGAACCAAAAGAGTTTTTTGTTACTGTCTGTGGCGGTCTCTCTGGTACAGTCTGTCCAGATTATTGTAGGTTTAGCGCTGCAGGAGAAAGCCAGCCTTTGGTTTTAATCATGACTACCTCATGCTGTGTTTTCACACCAGGGGATCTCCTGCTCTCATCACTGCCTCTGTGGCTGCATGTCTCTGCAAAGGCTCATTACTAACAAGTGAAGTGTGGCTGGAAAGAAAGAGATAAAGGAAAATGCATTTTACAGTGAAGTAACACAGCTATAAGAGATTGGATGAGTCATAATCAGTTTAATTGGTTCAGTTAAAAGGATCTGCTTCCATATTAAATTATCTATAGCAAACCTTGAGTGGGTCTCCTCTTTTTTGCTGTAGGAGGCATTTTGCTGGTAAGTTAAAAGTTCATAGGATCAGTACAGATCAATACAAAGTTGCTCTGATTGATTATCTTTATCCTATAACATGTCCTAACTGATGAGTGTTCTTCCAGCAAGACATTGCCACCATTCAAAGGGCATGAGGCAACACTCAATGATTTGATGTGTATGAGCCAAATGAACACCTAAATTAAATTTTAGAGTGTCATGGAAACAGGTCCATCTTTAAAACACCAAATAAAGGGATATCTTTGGAAGAATGGTGTTCCATCCCTCTATTGGAGCAGCTTAGCTCTTAGTCAGAGTAACTACTCTTGTGCAGTTATTGATGCTACACTAGATTCCAACACTCTATTGGCCCATTCTGATATATTCAACTTATCCATGTAAAGGACTAAACTGTAGTGATGGGATAAAAGCCCAACTTCATTTTCTTTCTTTCTATGTCACTCCTTACTCATCTAGCACTCCAAAGTCAGTGGCTTACCAAACACGGGGTCTCCTCCTCCATGGCTGGTAAGTATAAATATATAACACTACAGTACATTTCTGGCTTGACTGTAGGCTGACCTTTTAGCAAGTTAATAATCTGATGTCACTAATCAATAAATATAGTGTCGCTAGTGTGAGATTATAATATTATTTTATGCCATGTTAGACCCCTAATTAAAGATTGTGAATTATTATGTAGTTTTAGTTTGCATTATTCTCCTGAATTAGAAGAAGGTGGTAACTATTGCATTTTGTTAAACTGATTTGCATTACATTAGACTGCTGATTTATTGTGAATGAATGATATTGTTTTATGATGCATTATACTGCTGAGTTATAAGAAATACTGTTCGCAGAAAGTCATCGCCTTATTTGTCTGATTAGAAGAGAACAGAACATGCTGGAGTTTTCTGCCCCATCTCAGCAGGAGCAGATAAACAGGGAGCCAAGGTCGTAGCTTAGGCGCTGTGTGAGAGAAAGCATGTGAATGTTTAGGCTTTTATGATAAGGTGGGGGCCACTAGAGGCTATAAGAGTTTGATCAATGCTCCACCATTTTGAGATCAGATGCTGTCTGCGTACGGTGTCCATCTCCCACGCGTGTGATCATTAAAATCATCGTTTGACTCAACCCGGCCGGACCAGTGTTGTTATTGTGGTTTTTCCTCTTGTATCCATCCCCAATATTTGAATCCGTAACACTGGCTAATCTAATAGGCAAGTCATTTCGTAAAATAAATTGACTGGTCAATCGATTACTATGGTTGATTTTTTCAGTATCCCATGAAATTGAAGAAAAATGTGAAATTGCAGATTTTCAGTCTGCTGACAGTTGGTCTGGTAGCACGGTTAATCACAACCAAAGCTCGCTAAAATTTGCACAGGTAAGAGACTGGGCATTTTCTCTTAAATGAGTATATCTGAATGCCACATTGTCCAGTATCTGTCCACCCTAACAAGATCATAAAGCCCATTTGCACCAGGTATTATTACTGTCACTGTCTGATTGAAAACAAACTTTTCCTGTGTGGCGTAATCTCTAGCAAGGCAAAAGATTCATGGCACTCATGTTATATCTAGTTTAAACTATTTCTCTTTGTCCGTTTTATGTAGGTCGACATGAAGTATTTATCTCCTCTACTGCTGGCTTATGAAGACAGAATGAATGAGAAAGATGCCATTCTGCAAACCACTGAGGTAAAGTGGTGAAATTTGTGTGAGTTTTAATGAATCATCTTTCATATTTTCTTTTTGGAGAATTGGTGAGGTTATTTCAGAGGTGGGGGTTGTTAAGTACTATTTGATGTGCCAACTTGTATTTATGTGGTTCATGGGTTGAAAACCCACAGCAAACTCAGTAGATAGAATGCATTAGTCAAGGTGCTCCCAGGATCTTATTAGATGAGGTAAACATTTAGTCATGCAAACAACAGAAGTCAAAACAAATCATATTTTGTTCTAGTGGTAATTATTGTCTTTTTAATAAATATTTGGGTCTTTTAAAGGTAGCTATATAATACATCCTTCCTTTGGAATTAATAAACAAGTAAAAAGTAAAAACATTCTGTTTAATATGCTGCAAATGGTTGCGATTGAGCAGGTTTCTGTGTCCTGAGGCGATCCAGTTCCAGCATAAAAGGACTTGGAACAGTTTCACAGGGGGAGGTGAGACCAGACTTAGTGGGTATAACACTAACAGGACAGCTGGTGTGCTCAGGCAGTCTCAGTGAAGGATGGTATCTCCCCAGGGGGACCTTTAAGCCTTGGCTTAGAGGTGGTAGTAGAGCAGAAGATGCATTTATTTTGTGTTTTTCTTTATGGCCTTGAAATCATTGGTTTTTGTGTATTTGTCTGCTACAGGAAAACATGAAAAAGTTGCATTTTCAATTAGAGGAAGTCATTAAAGAAAATGAGAAACTCCATGATGAAATTACCACGACCGGAGCGGTCAATCAGAAAGACTGGTAAGAAAAAATGCACGGCTTTGTGTATGTGGGTTATTTCAACACTGTATGAACTTGATTTGCCGTCATCATTCATTCATCTGATCTTGTAATGAAAATTAAATGTCTTTTTTCTTTATCCATTGCTAGATGATAGATGCAATTAAGAAAATGAAAGAAGCTAAACCTTTGTTTCCTTTGGTACACCCCTGCTGCTGGTATTCTGTCTTTCATAATCATTCTAGCATAGAATGCTGCTGACACTGACTGAAACTAACTCTGAGAAGTTAGATAATTGCACTGCCTTTATGTAAACTATCAGGGATTTTAGAGTTGTTAACCTCTTCATGTATCTCAATCTAATATATAAGGGATTACTTAAGTACTAGGAATACATGTTGATGCTCAGTACATTTGTATACGTATAGACTTAGTCTTTATTTCAAGTGCTCTTGTGAAAAGTATAAATACTTCATGATACTAGATGTCCAATTCATTCAAAGGCCAACACTTGTAGGCAATCATATTAACTCATTTATTTGTATTCAGTAGACTCATCAAGTTGTTAATATGTTTCTTCTTAGAAAGACTAACTTGCAGGAGTAGAAAAGTATATGTTATCTTACAAGGATTACAGAATTTATGTAAGATTTGTTTCTTGGAAAGATAGCTTAATCTCTGTAAAGGCTAATGTAGCATGTAGCAAAGCTATTTATAGTATTTTTGTGTCTGTTTGTTAAATTAGCAAGTTTTGTGATGTGCTGATTTAGCATTGATAATCTCTCACTCTCCTGCTTTCTTTCTTTCTGCAGTTATCAAATTCAACAACAGGCCGTTCTGGTTTTGCAGGAGAACCAGGATCTCATCAATCAACTCGAGGAGCAACATGCTGAGGCCAAGGCCACTCACAGCAGACATAACACTGAAGGTATTTTCTAAAACACTGAAAGACCTAAAAAAAAATTAAAAAGATGAAATAAATTCTTCCACAAGCATTTACACTAAAATCTTTAAAATGATGCATGCATTTCAGAATTACGTCTGTTTTTTTTGTTTAAAAAAATGTTTTTAGGTCTTTTTTGATGGGGATAAATGAGGAAATAC
Organism: Pundamilia nyererei; assembly: GCF_000239375.1. NCBI lineage: Eukaryota > Metazoa > Chordata > Actinopteri > Cichliformes > Cichlidae > Pundamilia > Pundamilia nyererei. Next base: position 348,475 of record NW_005187426.1, read on the forward strand.
AGAATATAACACAGAATACGCAGAAAAAGTCTAAATGTCTACTTTTGGTGTTGGCCGTGTCCCTTTGAAGGTCGTAGATTCGAACGTTAACGCAGTAGATGTTTCTTTTTGGATTCAGGTATATAATGCAAACTTTCATTTTTGTTGGCTCTTTGACCTAGCTAACACAAAGATGCATTGTTAGACATAGGAAAGGAAAAGCTTTAAAAAAGCAAAAGCTTGTTTAAAAGAGCCTTTCACAACATTAACAATGTAACAAATCGTTGCCAGAATGAGCCCCGCCCTAAGAATATACATCTCGTCGTGTGTCTCAGACTAATATGGATGTGATTTATTGAGTAGTAGTCATACGTGTTGATGCTCAACGCATTTGTATAAATAGGATACCATTAAACTTCATTTGGAGTTGTTTTCACCTACTGGGTGATACCTAAGGTTTTTTCCATATTATTTTTGGTTTCATAATACATACTTTCCTTTCTGTTGGCCCCGTGATCTAGCCAACAAAGAAACACAAAGACCCATTGTTAAACATAGGGAAAGATCACTTTTTAAAAGTCTTTCACAACGTTAACAAATCTTCATTTTCCATTTCGGGTAAGCCCCACCTCAAGAATATGCAACTTAAAAACGTACACACTCGCAATTTCACGGCCTTTTTTGTAAACATGTTAAATTCAGAAAAGATTACTCAAAAAGACTCAAGTGACATACAAGGAGAAAACATGAAAATACATTTTGAGCACTAAAGGCATTTAGCCTAATGTACATTTACTGGGCTCGCTTCCCTATTTCGTTTTTTTATTTTCCTTTTTATTCATTTTCTTCTGTTTAATACTCTCTTTTTTTCTTATCTCTTCCTTGTTTCTTTAGTGGCAAAAGTGTCTAAGAAACTGATGTTATTAGAAGTGGAAAACCAGCGTTTGGAAGGGGACCTGGAAGAAAGCAGGAGGGAAGTGCAGAAAAATAAGAAGGAGCTTCAAGTTCTGCAGGCCCGCATAAAGGATGCAGTCACCTGGGACGAACACTGCAGCATTGCTGGAAAACTGAGAAGGTACCCTTCTAATCTCACGTTATTAAACAAAACTGAATACTTAAGTATTAAAGGTGCTCTGTTATTTCAAAGAGAAAACAAGAAACTGTAGACTGAACAATTTATCTTCACAAGCATTGACCATTCTTGCTCTATGTTGGGTAAGGGTGTTGAGAAAGCTTTGTTTATTATTATTTCAGTTGATTTGTAGCACAGATAAGTAGACAAAACAAGAACTACAACAAGAGTAGCACCTGAAGCACTGCAGTTTTAAGTGCAACAGAAAAGTCAAATGGGATTTAATGAATAAATGTACGTGGTCAGGTATTGTCATAGCCCCTGGGATTTAAAATACAACTCATGTTTACACAAATGAATCAAAAATAAATTGCATAAGCATGAAATAACAGGACTATCACATTTAAAACAAATATCAGTAGGCTACATTTTGGAGTTTTAATTGCAGATTGTGACACGTGCTGTGACATAATTCTATGAACTCTTCTCTTCACTCTCAGACAACTGGAGCAGCATGAGAGCAGAAGTAAGGGTGAAATTGACAAACTGCTTCTGAGAGTATCTAACCTCCAGGAGGAGAACAGGATTCTAGCTCTGGACAAAGCCCAGCTAACTGCAAAAACAAGGACAATGGAGGCTGAGCTGGAGCTCTCCAGGCAATCCAACAGGTAGTAAATATTTAGTGTTCTTTGTTTGCTGTTATCACATACATGAAACCTGGTATACAGCAGTGAGACACAGTTCTTGGAAGGTTTTCAGCATTGCTTGAGCCATTAAAACAAAAGAATGTTATGATTACTATAACAGCATGTGGAACCAATTCCATTTTCAATATATTAAAATACTTTTGTGCAAAGAATATGCAGCATCTGGATATGTTGAGAAACAAACTGCCATAAAAACTGGTACATGGATGTTTAACAAGAGTAAAATCAGTGTAAACTATTTATTGTTTATAATTGGGACAGCTTGCTTTTAAAAAAACAAACACTCATGATAACTTGAAATTGAAGCAGTCTGATAATGTGCTAGACTCCTGCACATCCACTGAGCTCTGTGTTAAGGTTTTTTTAAATAAAAAAATCCAACCTATATAAAGTAATATGGAAGAAGTCCACTTAGTAAGTGTTATGCACATGACTTTCATGTGGGAAAATGTGGTTCATATCCTATGTGAGGATCAGTGCCAACAAGCTCGTCTGATGGGAGACAGGAGAACTTTCTATTTTCATATAATCACTTTATTAATTTAATTATTATTAATTTATTTTTTTCTTTTCTAGATTTCTGTCCAACATTGTAGCTGGTGATTCATTCTTTTGTCCTGTTTGTCTAATGTTTTGACACCTAGTATAATTATAATTAATTAACTGTAGGGATTGCAAGGGATTGCAGCTGTACTTAAATATGTTCTGGTCTGGAGCCTTCGTTTCCCAGTAGATTTGTGCTGAGATTAATGTGAACTCTTTCAATATGAAGTGTGAAGTCTGTCAAAAGGTGTTTAATAACCAACATTTCCCCCCACCTTGTGCAGATGGCATGATCTCAAGTATCATCCAGCTAACCTATTGTCCTTCTTCTTATTCAACCCTTCTATCTGCTGCTTTCCCTTTTCTTAACCCCTGCTTATTTTTCTTTACCATGTTTTCACCAAACCTCCCTTTTGCACTCCATTCTCGTGCCCCCATACTTTCTCTTTCTCTCTTTTCTGTGTTTTTGGTCCTCTTTTAATACTCTTTAATCAATTCCCTTCCTCACTCGCCTATCTTTCCATCAATTAGGAAGGCTGAAAGAAGAATGAGTATGTTGAAGCAACAAAAGGAAGAGTGTGTGTTAAAGGAGGAAAAGACACGGCACTACCTGGGAGCTGTCATTTCTGTGGCAGAACACATTTCCCAGGAGAGAGACCAACTATTACACATGGTACTACTGATGCTACTGTAAAAAGATTTTGTACCACATGTGACACTGAATAGATGCACAAACATGAGGGTCTTGAAACTTTCCTTTGATAAAAAAAAAAAGGTCTAAATATACTGAATATTAAGTATCAATTCATTCACTTACTAATTAAGCTGTTTGTAGTAATGCCAGCTTTGGTTGCTGTTTACAGACAATTGATCCGAAATGACAACAAAATTCAGTAGTTAAGGTGTAAAGGTATTTCATAAGGGTTGCAACAGGTCTGGAGGCAGGTAGGATTTTGGATTTTAAAAATAGTCACAGAAAAACTAATAGGCACCCAAAAACTGCTGGCAGATGCAAATCAGACTGGCTACCCCTCAAAATTTGTTGGTAATAATGTCATAAGGTTGCAGAAAACCTGGGACCAGTCCCTGGATAGATTACTGGTACATCTCAGGGCCAACATAGACAGGCAACCACTCACACTCACATTCACTGACATTATCTAATGCTTATTTGTATTTCCTGAACAAGTTTGCTCTTAAAATTAACTCCATTCTAGGAGAAAGAATCTTAAGCTCCTTCTCCTCAGCTCTGCTGAGAATCATTAAATTGATGGTTAGGACTTCCAGATAATCAGTCAACTGATCAATTAAAACTGAATTATTAATGATTCCAAAATCTTATTTGGTTTTCACATGCACCTGTTTTCAGAGATAGCAAATGTAATAATTTAATAGCAGAAAATTAACTAGCCATATAATACTATTCTTTCTCTCTTTTTTGCCATATTTTTCAAGTAGTATTTGATAACAGTGTAATAAAACTGGAAATTCTGTTTTTGGAGTGCCAGCCCAGTATTTTTAGTGGCTCCCATATAGCCACCCCTAAGAAATTTTTTTGGAGGAGGTGCACCTGACGATAGGTGACAAAAGTGTGCATTCGATTCAGTGTCATGTTAAAAAAACAGTTTATTGGAGATTATTGGAACTTTGTGACATGATGCATTATTTTGCTAGAAGCAGCCATGAGAAGCTGGGTACAGTGTGGTGATGAGAGATGATGAACATGGTCAGCGACAATACTTGTGCAGGGTGCGGAATTTAAATTATGCCCAGTGATGTACTGAGGAACCCAAAGTGTGTCAAGAAAATATCCCCCATACCATTATAGCACCTCCACCACTGGCACCTTGTTTTTGATACAAGACAGGATGGATCCATGTTTCCATATTTTTTACCCAAAATTGTGACCCCACAGACAGGCAGCAGTTTTCCAGTCTTCTATTGTTAAAATGATCCTCACAAATGATCCTCACATGTATGCATATCTCTGTGTATATCTCTGTTGTATACTTTCATTATTCAGACAAGGTACACGCACAGAGAAGATAACGTAAAGGTTTTTTCAGTCAAAGCAATTGTATAAATCAGACCAAAAAGTGTGTAAGGCGTACAGGAACCGAACTGTCTGATTTTCCACCTCTGGCATTATATAACTGGGTATATATTATCTGGGTTTTTTTTTTAAAGCATTGTGATTATGTATGTTATGTAAGCAGTAGAAATGTTTTAAATGCTGAAAACATTTTATTTTATTTTTAAATTTATACATAGTTGCCTATAAAGCACTATGATTATTGCAGAGTTAAAGAAGACTCACGGTTACTTTTTGTGTTTTTGGAGTTCTAAAGAGTCATGACCAATAATCTGAGAATGACTGGCATGGGGGAGCCTTAGCTGACTTTGACTTTTTATGAAATCTTGATTCACACAGTTACTTAGTAGGTAATAATGAGTGAGTATTTTCTTATCCATCCTTATCCAACCTAGTACAAGTCTGCAGATTGGTTATACTGTCCTGAAGTTAGACAGCTTTTGTGCCTCACCCATTTGGCTGCACAGGATTTCTGTAAATTGGCAACAGTTTGACGTCTTTCATTCATTTCCTTTATCCAATTCTCCCATAATCCCTCACTTCCTTTATCCAATTGTGTGTTTAACCCTCCCTCTGTGTTCCTTTTTTAGCTCAGTAACCCGCCATCTTCCCTGTCTGCCTCCCTAGGCATCATCTCTTCAGCAGGAAAAGCAGAGATTCATCAGCAGGATTCTCAGTGGCACAGTTCGATTTGGAAAACTACAAGAAGAAGTCAAAGTAAGTTTGTTTATTAAAACATCACTTTCAGAATACAGTCACCTCCCCTGTAAACACTTTTTTTTTCACACAAGAATCATACATCAGTGGTTTTAAAAAGTCAAATCTGGCTCACTGGCTTACAGTGGGTTTGGTTTGTCTTAATAATGTCTGCACATATGATTAAGGAGCCAAAACTCTCTTAATGTATTCCCAGAAGCTGCACTGCTACGTGGCAGGCAGGTTAATTTGATCTTAACCTCTGATGCTTGGCAAGCTTTTGAACAACACATTTGGTTCATCTGGTGCCTCAACTGATCAGGCTGAAACATAACGTTCCAGTTTCAGTCCTCATGTCTGGTGTCTATTGATCAGCCCACTCTACTGGAATTGATAAACCATCTGCTTGTCAGCCTCCACTACTCGCAACGAATAAATTGATGAACACTTGTGTCTTGCAGATTGCTTTCTCTTATGCTGACTTGAGTGGGTCAAGTCAAGTATCTTAGATAATCTTCTCATTTTTAAGAGCTCATGCAATTAGGACCATACATTGTAAGCATGTTTCATGTAAAGAAAGCACCAGTATAATGATAATGATCAGAGGTTATAAAGGGGTGCCGTTTGTGCTCTATGACTGTGGTCATAGAGAACATACTGCTGTTATGTGCTATTTTACATGCATTTTCTCACTTTGCCTGTCAGCACTTTTCCTTTATGTTTGTCCCTTTCTAAAAATCCTGATTCAATCCCCACCAGGCCATGGGTTCTTTAGTTCAGTTTTAGATTACTTTCATTTAATTTTGTTTTCAGTTGACTTATAATTACACATGAATTCAAATTAATTAGAGTTTAAATTAAACTATTATGCCATGAAATCTCATCCCTCGTGTACAGTATTGCACTTGCATGTAGTTGTCAGTACCAGACACATGCATGAGCATAGGTAATTGCAGATTAGAACACAGAGCCTCTTTCTTCCTTGTTCATTCTTTGGCAAGACCACATTGATCCCACCCATTCCCACAGAAATAAAATGAAGCCTATTATAGTAAATCACCATGGTAGCCTTTTCTGCAGATATGAATCTTTCCACTGTGGTTGACAGTTGTTGTGCACCATCAGCTACTGTACAGTTGTGCATTCTTCTTTTGTAATTGTTTATTATGATGAAAAAAACATGACACTAGCTATAGTGCCTTGCTCAGCGGCCAGTGGTATGTGTGTTCTGTCAGTAGCTCTTGTCACTCAAACCAAAGCAAGGAAAAACATCTCAGTGGGTTTAACAATTTTATTAGGGTCTCTATAGCAACAGCTCATAGGGAGAGAGAGAGAGAGAGAAGTGTATGTGTGTGTACGTGTGTGAATGCAAATCTCATAGTTGGTGATCAGACCATGAAAAAAGGAGAGCTGTAAATGTTGTGGTAAAAAACATTTCCCCCTCTTTTCCTAATAGTAACACAAAAAAAAATCTGACATAAAGGTGGACTTTAAGGTTTGTAGTGGTTTCACAAAAGCATTATGGCTTAGGAATTGTCTTCAACACAATTTTAAAATGAAATAAGAACCAAATTGAAGTCCTGATAGAGTATCAGCACTTATTGTTTGACCACTGCCTGCTGCAAGAATAGCCCAAACACACATTGGAACTGATTCTGAAAGTCTCTGAAACTCTGCTGGATGGATGGAACATTATTCCTCCAAAATGTTTTGATCCCTTTTAGTGTAGGGTTAAAGAGTCTTGGTTTTTACCTTGTATTTGTCACACATCACGTTGTTGTAAGCCAACCATAACGTAATATGGTCGGCATGTGCGTCATCACATTGTATTATATAAAGAAACCATACACATAATTTAATTAAGATGAGTTCATAGATTAATTAAACGAGTCACTGAGTGTTTACATTCTCTTATTTGCTCTGTGAGTCACAGCTATGTTGCCTTTCTGTAACCTGCTCCCTTCTGTACCAAACACCTGGATTGTACAGGAAAAAATATACAAACCCATTTCAGACTGGTGTATCCCAGTTCACATTTTTGAGGACATTCACACCAGCTAGAGCAGATAAATATCCCTGTGTTGTCTTTTTTATTTCTCACCTAATCAGTGTTTAAAGTATTTAGAGTTTACTTAAACAAATATGATGCAATGGTAGGTTAACATCAGTGGTTGCTGTTTTTACTCATTTCTATTTATAACAGGACTGCATACATGTTATTGTGCTTGTCTGTAGTGCACTACTTACACCATTCTTTTTCAAAAGCCTCAATTGTGGAGAAATTAAATAATGGAAATAATTAGTGTGGCTTAGCCTGTTACAGTAAATAATGCATTATCACAAATAGCCAGTAACCCAGTTTCACAATATAAAATACCACGAAAGGAGGGTGGAAGGGAAATACATACTCTAAAAGTATGTTAAGAAAAATATTATGCTTCTGTTATATTTTAACTGAAATATTTGGATAAAAACAGCAACTATGATAATTCGTTTGTGTACTTTACTGTTTCACAGAAAAAAGTGCATTCATTGCTCCACTTTCAGTTGTACAGCAGTTAGTTATTAGTTAGTTAAGTTAGTTAAGTTATGCCAGTAATGATTGTGAGATGTTTCATTTTTTGCATTTTCTTTGTTTGTAGTGCACAGAAGTGTAGTGGCTATCCAGTCTTTTTTTCTCAGGCTTTTCTTCAGTTGAAAATGGATTTAGTGGCTCTATAGGGCTTAGACATAAAGACCTGGAAAACTGACTAGGACAAAAAAAGACACCTCTTTGATAAGGAGGAATAACAGTCACTGGGAATGATAGCAGAGGAAATTGATCTATTTAGCACAGCATTGTGGACAATTTTATAGAAAACAAAACAAAACAAGTGAACACAGGGCAGATCCCTCTACGGAGAAAAACTGCAGCTGATAACAGAAAAATCTGGAGAGCTGTAAAAAAAAACAACAACAACCCTTTAACCATCACTGATATCACCAACAGTTTGAGAGTGGATAGCATCACAATCTGCAGTTCAAAGAAAACTTACTGCAGGGAATAACAGAGATTCATACCTCTTATGGCATACCACTAGATTGGAATTATGCATGTTTGGAGCAAATGTTTAATGAACTAATGAAACCAAAATTTCTCAAAGTGAAAGTGAAAGAAAGACTGAAGAATACATGTGATTCAAACCTCATCAAATATGAAGGAGCTAATAAAATGTTATGGGCATGTTCTGTGTGGCAGTAAAACAGGGATGGGCAATTGATTTTAACAAGCTGAACTCAGTTCTGCTTAGTATTAATTTGATCTCTTTATAAGCTTGTTGGTGAAGTCCTCCACGACAGTCCCAGTTTCTCCTGTGGACCCTTGGGAAAATTAATTGTCCATCCCTGCTATAATAGAATCATTTCAAAAGTATACACAAACATTTAGTTTGTCTATGCATGAAGCAATTCCCCTGTCTCATTTAACAGGCCTTCCAAAAATACAGTGGCATTAAGCACATTGCCTGTGCAGCCAACGCTTTATCAGTGACAGCCAAGCCAGTCACCAGATTTAAAGCCTGTTGAGCCTTTTTTTTCTAGATGAAAAGAAGATTGAAGGAAGAAATCCCCAGTAACAAAGATCAGCTGAAACCTGCTGATTTGAAGCCCAAAGATGATAGTAAAGCTTTTGTCATGTCAGTGGTCTGCAGACTTCGTATTCTTCAAAGAGCTATGAACATTTATGACTGTTATTTCTGAAAGAAAAAAAGCATCCACATATGAAAAGCATGAAAAAGACTTAAATGCTAGTTTATACCCCACTCATATTTCGGCTTCAATTTCAATTTAAATAGCAAAATGTTTTTATTTTTGTTAATTAAAAAACAAAAATGAGTAAATGGAATAGTAAATGATAGTCTGATAAATTCCTGATAGTTGTGATGAAGAAATTTCAAAGCCATCAAAGGGGTAAAAACCCACTAATGTTAAAATGACCAGATAAACCAATCTTTGAAGTTGTCTAGGCCACATGATAACAGGATTTGGTGCACATAAACATAAACAAGTCACAAGTTTTTAGAATTGGAAAACATCGAGGGCAAATCAAGGCAAACATTTGTAACAGCAGAAAAGTATACAATAACAGCAATAGGGAAGTAAGCTTTTTCACTCTTTGTGAGAATGAATGAATGAATGAATTTTATCCTCAGGAAAGATTAGACTTGAGTGTTGAATTACCAGGCAGGAACCTTTAGTACCCGACCTCAACCCAGGCAACTCTGCATTATGTTGTCACATAAAACTTCAACATGACTTAATGTAGTTCACTCTTCAGAAGGTATGAAGAGTCCACAAAAAGGCTTTTTTTTCAATGAAAAGCATCAAAATCGAATTGTGAAGGTTATTCTTGTCCCCTTATCTTCACACCTGCTAAAGTCCTTTTTGTTCTTTCTCTCATTGCAGCTTATGTGGACTTGCTCTAAAAGCTCAGTTACTTAAATAGATGATAACTGATTGAGATCAGAGGTTTTCTATCACAGGTTCCGTTTTAATACAAACGTGAAATACTAGCAGGTACTAACAGTTGCTTTCTTTTTAATGAACAGCTCTTGCTCTTGGTGATTACTGTCAGCCTGCGGTGATTGTAATATGTGTTGCCACCTAATGAGTTGAAAAAATAGGGATTGTGCATTAAGTGTGTGCTATAAAGAGAAACAGATTGTGACTACATTATTCATATGTAATTAAAATTCATGCTCCTCCATCTCCTGGATACACCTGAAAATGTTAAATATTTTAGTGAGTGCATGTATAAATATAGCCAGGTCACAGGTTTGACCCATTCTGCTGCTTGACGTCAGTGTGGGATGACTTTTTTCCGCTTTAATATTCTCCTCCACTCTATAATATTCTCCTCCACTTTCCCCCCCATCATCGCATTTATATGAACATTTACAGAAGTTATTACTCTAAATAATAGGATCACATAGGATATTTATTTGTTCTACCCTCCTGGTGTGCTGACCTTTGACCCTCCTTCTTTGTGCCTACTGTTCAAGAATGGCCTGAGTGAGTCAATTTGGCTAATTGTGTTTGACAGCTGAAAACCATAAACCACAGACTATGCTAATTAGTACCATTTTCAAAGCAAGAGAAACGGTTGCTAAGGAAAATAATGACAGTGAGCTCATTGAATTACCCACACAGAGGTTTGTCATACTCAAGGCTGTCCTATATGTGGACCAATTTCATATTTGTCTTTTCAGATGTAAGGAGGGAGACTGGGGTTTTTTTTTTAATGGAAGCTGTCACTCAACTCAGGAAGATGAAAGGCAGGGTCCTTTAGATGTTGTATTGTACAACAAGCAGGACAAACACTTGACTGACACGAAGTCTTTGTAACAGATCTTACCAAATAGAGCAAAAATAATAACTCTGTTCCTCTTTTCTGACCTGCTGCTGATATCTGTCATAACTAATATCTCTTCTAAGAATCGCTTCTTCTTCTTATGTCTGTTCAGATCATTTTTCCTCATCAAGTCTAAGCTCATTGTGGCATATTTACTGTGTATCTTTGGTGAAAATAATATTGCACAATAGTATGCCACTAAAAAATGAAAGATCTTTGTCAAAGTAGTAATTCTCAGTTGCCATTATTCAAAAGAGAATTAAATTGTTATCCTTTTTTCTTATCCTCACACCTGGCAGAAATATTGAGTCTCATCAAGCTTTGGAAGGTTTGGAGATAATCATGTCAAAAATTGAGTTTAGAGTCTCTAGAAATCTTCTAAAGATTAAAAATCCCACTTCTACGAACACAGCGGTGTTTTGTGAAATCACATATAATCTCTTGCCTTTATGATTTTATTGGCTTGACGGCATCTTGTATCTCTAAGCTTAAAAACACTACCTATGAAAAATTTCACAAAAATCAGACAGGAGGTAGCAGGAGGGAAAGTATGCACACGAGCAACCTATAGAAGAAAATAGTTCAATTTATTTAATTGCCTAGTAGCGTCTGTACTCGGTAGCATAGTGCTAAGCTGCAGTCACTGTATCATAAGCAGAAATACAGGAAATCATAAAAGATAAAATGTACAGCAACAGATAGAGCAGTTGACAAAGGAAATCCAAGAAATAAAAATATAGAGCACAAATGACAGAAAATCATCAGGACATACAGAACAGAGAAAAAGTTTATCACTCAAATGAATTGTAAATGCTACATCTGCATTTGATGAAATGTACCATTACCCGACTTCAGTCACTGGATATATGAAAAATAGTAGTTCTAGGCCCCTCAGTTATCAACATTTTAACAGAAAAGACTCTAAATGTTCTCCGAAGACTAAAATAAAGCCTACTTTTAAATTCAACAAAGGTCATACTATACTCTCCTGCTCATGAACTTTGTTTGATTTAGTTTGATGTACAGAATGAAATGCCCCTATAAAGCAGTTAAATGGTAAAACTATTTTAACTGGTTCTGGAAATGTCAGGCACTGCTGGATACAATTAAACGTGTCGCAGAAGAGAAATTTCTGCTACAACAAAACAAAGCTTTAAGGGCAATTTCTTTCTGCAACACAAAGGAAAAGACTTGATCAAAAATAGCATTTAAAATTCTGGACTTTCTTTCTTTCTTTCATTTTTATAAAACTGAATTAAAACACAATTTGTTGAGTCAGTATTTCCTGGTGGTACATGTAAGAAGAGCCTTTTTTAAACATGCAGCAGACAATTAAGACAGCTGTTGCAAAACATGTGCAAATTTGGCTTCTACCACGACACTCATTAGTATCTTTGAGCAAAACAAGCATGTTACCTGTACCAAAAAATCAAGAATAGCAGAGTTGCTAAAGCCAAAGGACAAACTGAATGGAAGATGTGTTGTTTGACAGGAAGTATCAAAAACCCTGAGGTATGAGCCTAGTTTATGCCTCACATGCACTGTTTCCTTGCACAGTAGCCCGAATGACGTGAGAGCTAGAGGTGCAGAAATGCATATTCACTAACAGCAAGAACCTCGTCACACCTCTGCCTGTGTGCTACTTGTGTAACAATTAAATTATGGCCATGTCACAGGTTTTTATTGGTGTTTTGTATTTTGTCATGGCAAAAAAACATGCTTTGCATGCAGACAGTTTTTTTCGAAAGTGAGGAAGGCTGAAAAATCGAGCCAGATGGATAACATACAAATGTCAAGTCACTGTGTTTGCAGTTCTCACATTATGACCTGTCCTTCACACTCACTTTGAGGAACGGTGTTTCAAGTAGGATATTAAACTGTTGTAACAAAAATGCACGATCAGCAGGCTCATCAGCAGCCTAGTTCATAATAAACCATAGATAACCACCGACCTAAATCACACCCAATTATTTTTCTTTTTGTTGTTGGCAGCTGTCAATTGCAGTAATTAAAACGAGTTTGAAAAACGAGTAAGTAAACAGACCTTTCTTGTAAACCATTATAATGCTTTGAAAACTGTATTCACATTCATGTCAGTTCACACAATCCCAAATTTAATTTAAAAAGGTTTGCATCCCGGATTTTTGTACATAAACAATGTTGATAATTGAGGGCACAGGACTCCTGTCAGTGTTGTTTTTATGCAAGTCGAGGATTAAAGGTTTGTTGTCAAATGCTATGTTAGACTAGGTCAACACACAACACATAACAAATAAAGGTCACAAAAATGCATCACAGAAAAGTCGGTATAGGCTGCTGACAGACCATGCCATTGGCTCTGTTTCTCTTGACCAAGCTGGTATCTCCGTTGAAGCAGTACGTCTAACAAAAGCACAGCACATCACTGAAAACTGACTTATTTTGTCTCACTGGCCTTTTATTTGCATGAAGGTGACTGACTGCTCAGCTTGTTATGCCTGTGCAGGAGAGGATATCATCTTTACCTGGAGGCCTGTACTCCCACAGGCTGACTCTTTCCTATCCTAGGACAACCGGTTTTCAGGATCCCATCATCCTCTGGAAGAGCAGTCACACATGCCTTGACAAAGGCACTGGCAGAATCCATAGACCAGGCAAACTGTCAGGCTTGATGGTACTAAGCTAACGCATACAATACCCAGAGTCACTCTCTGAATCACCAGCAAGTAGATTCCAAGAGGAAGTGAGCCAAAGTATAAGAAACCCAGAAGCCAGACCAGGATGCGTGGGACATGATTACAGAACTTGGACAAGGCATCCTGATCTGCTGGCCCATTAGAGCCTATAGATACTGAGTCCAGGCTTTGCTCAGCATAAACATCTGAGCTGCCATTTTGGCTTGGAGAGTGTTGTGAGTCCCTCTGCACCTCCATTATAGTGATTACCAGGCAGTTTGATGAGTCACGAGATGGACTGGAGGAGGAGAAACTCTTTGGAGTCAAGACCACCTCCCTGTTTTGGTCGGAATTCCAGGATTTGTCTCGCATCACCAAGTGGGACATGATGTTAACATCATCAGGCAGGGCTGAAATCTCCTGCTCAGTGATCTCAGTTTGGTGTCGGCAAAAGGGGCAGGAGATGCAGCCTGCACTGTCAGCAATATCCAGGATTTTAACGAGACAACGGGCACAGACCCGGTGAAGGCAGTCCAGGATTTTAGGCTTCCGGTGGTGGACATTGTAACGCTGATAACAGATTTTACACTCTAACTCCTCCGGAGGAGGACTTTCCTTCTCCTCAAACTCAGTCTGAGGACAGCTCATCTTCAAGTCATGTTCTAGGGAAACATATAGAGACAGGGTGAAATAAAAACAGAACATCACATGTGACTTTAACTAGTATGCAAAGGAAGTAATAAAAGAAGAAGGAAGAAGGAAGGAACAAAAAACCAGAGCATGTTTGTCATTACAGTGTCTTGCATCTCTCTGCCCAGCAGGAAAAGGTCAAAGCTCCTCTCTGACAGCTTTGACTTTGTGTACCTTCTGGTGATGAAAGATTTATGATTTGGGAGTTGAATCAGGGTATTATACTAGTGCCCTTTTGTGGCAAAGTAAGAGCCAGTAGTGCTATTGATAATCAGGGAGAGATGGTACAGGGAGCTGCTCCCTGAACATTTTTCATTGATTCATTAGTGTTGATGCAGTTCTTAAAATAAATGACCAGCCATTGGACCAAAGGTTTGATTGTTACTTAAATTATTTTTTAATGTATTTATTCATTATCCATTAGATTATATAAAGTCCTTCTTGGCATTTAATTTATTCAGTTAGGGCATTGGATAGTAGAGCATTGTCATTCATTGAAAGACTCTCATTGTTCTCCCTGAACAAACTGATTTCTTTTATTGGGCATTAAATGTGTTTGCTGAGTTAGTCATCAGGGCATTCGTTTTCGTAACCGTTTATTGAGCGCAGGGTCATGGTGGGGATAATGCCTATCACAGCTGTCATAGGGAGGGGTATAGGGTACACCCAGGTCATCAGTTCATCACAGTGCTTCCAGAGAGAGACAGGCAATCACACAATCACCCTCACATCCAGTTTAGAATCACCAAAGACACCTAACATACATGTCTTTAGACTGTGGGAGAAAACTAGATCACGCAGAGGAAACCCACAAAGGCGCATGGAAAACAGGCAGAAAGGCCCAGCCAACCATGAACATTCAAAAACCAGCAAGTTAATCATTACTTGAATTTATTAGTTTACTGAACATGATGGCCATTATTGGCTAGGATATGCTGAAATTTTTGACCAGTCTACCTATATGTCAGGATGTTTGCAGTTACCTAAAGGTGCTTCATTACTGTCATACTAGACAGAAGTTTTACAGTCTTACAATTTCCATCCCCACAAAAATTTAACAGCAACACCTAGCTATATTAGTCATAATTGTCATGTACCTACAAAAATTCCCTCTGAAGACATATGAGGAAGGCTTCAGACCCCACACTACATGGACTTTGCTCCAGACCTTCATTTAGGAGGACCCCTCTTTGTAGCTGCATACTCCATTGTTGCTGTTCCTGATCATGTTTCAAGATATTCCTGATTCATGGTTCATATTTGTAAACAATTTTAATTTTAAATTTAAATCTGTGTGTGTCCAACAAAATTGATAGCTCGTTTTTAACCATCCATCAATCCATACGGCCCTCCTTTCCGAAGAAAAAAAGGGTTGTAACATTGTGTAAAATGTAGGTAAAAAAATAATGCCCTGATTTGCAAATCAGTCAGACCCTGTATTTAATTCTTTATAATATTAAGATGACCAATACTGAAGCTTAGATTTAAAAAAAAAAAATATATATATATACTCATAATTTGGGGAGCTTTTAATGATTTCCAGAACAGAGACTTTTGCTCTTGTTTACATTATACACACCATTCAAACCTTTTTTGGAAATGGGTTGTAAGCCCTGAAAACAATGCAAACATGACATGATAAGGAACTTACTGACAATTGCTCTGGTTGTTAATTCAGCATATACTGATGCAACTGGAAATGATACCGAAGGACTGTTGTAATCTAATTCCACAGACATTGAGCTGTGATACAAAAACTACTGAACATCAGCTCCAGTTGTTAATGTCACATTTGTTTTTGCATATTACAAAACACATTCGAGTCGTGATGAGGTTTCTGGTAACTAGTCTACAGCCTGAAACACTTCTTCTTTTTAGCAAAACTACCACACTGTGGATTTCTTTGAATGTCCCTGAGGGCTGAGAAATATGTGCGATCATACAAAAGAGACTAAATACTTAGCAGGAGGTCTGTCATTTCTGAAGCAAATAAATATCAAAATCATTTTATCCATACTGTGTATATGTTCTGTTTATTAAAACTGGATAAGGTAGGAAATTCTCAATATCACACATGGGATTTTTTTTATAGGTTTCCCTTGCTTCTGCAGATTTAGAACAGCATTATTCTTTTATGCTCTGTTCTCTTGAAATTTAGCCTTGAGAAAAAAATGAAATATGAAACTCAGTTTTCTTCAGGTGAAGAAATAATCAGTAGCTCTTTTAACCGTCTAATTTTCAATTTTTTCAATTTTCCTGTCGTATTTGGATATGCCTGCATGGCACTGCTTGTGTGTGTGTGCGTGTGTGCACAGAAGTCCACAGTTTAGGTTTGTTTTGCTGTCTGTTGTGCCAAGAGCAACTGACAGCAAAGGAGCAAATGAGCAGCTACTGTGTCTGCAGCCAAATCAACAGACCTAATACTTAATACTGTGCATAAACTCATGCACCCATTGTGTTATGTCAAATAATATGTAAAGATGTTGTTCTTAGTTAGCTATAGGCTATGACACATAGTGCTCAGCTAGTAGATTTAACGTTTTGGGAATATTTCTCTTGCCTCTAGCATACAAAAGTAAAGTGGTTCCGATGAGGCTACTTGTGTGGAAAACACATCCATTCTCTTACAAAATCAACGTTTTTTAGTCTTGAATTCTTGGCACTAGGATTTGCGCTACGGCCACGCAACTTAAATGGCATGTTGAGGCCAGACACAGTTGCTGTATAAGGTGTAGTAACACATTGGCATTTTTCATCCTTTTTAGAAAAGTGCTTGAGATTGTCCTCTGGGACATTACTTCTGATAGGTATTTGTCCTTGAGGGCCCCTCCATTACAGGTAGTGCCCTCACCTGAAAATACCACAGATCACGCTGTACTTCCTGCGTATTGTATTTTTTGCGCAGCATCTTCTTGGAGCCTATATTATGGCTACATTTCCCTAAAGATAGTTGGTTCATATGATGAATTTTAATACACTTTTTCTGTGTAGTGACATGTATAAACTGAAAGACAAGGTAAAGCTGGTTACTTAACATGCTGCCTCTTACATGTACTGTAAGAATAACTGTGGAAAATACTCTAACCTCAATATCCTGCAAAAGTGCGTGTGTGAAAATTGATTAGATACCAACTAGTCAATGGGATATAATCAGTTTAATCAGTACTGTTTCACCATCATTCAGAATGAAAGATGTGTAGCTCTCTCTAAATGTGGCAGTCAGCATAGGAAACAGCAGTGTCTGGAGATGGTAGTCCAGTCTTTGTTCAGCTCTAAGTTTATTTAGTTCAATTCAAATTAAATCAGTGAGGTTTAGAAAGGTTACGAAAGGTTTAGTAAAACCTCAGAAATTGCTTTTGAGAGCCATGGCACAGTTCATTCCTCTTGATACGACTTACTTTACTTCTGTACATGGACATTAGCAAGTCCCCCTCCCATCATGAAAGTGTTATATAAAGAATGGCCAGTCTTTCACTCATTCATGACCATGAAATATAGATTGAATAGGTGGATTTTGCACTGGCAATTGCCCAATAGTACTCTCTGTGACTTACTGACTGTTAAATATTTAAGCCTGTCTGTTGAGTTAAAAAGCCTTCTGAAAGATGTCAGAAAGACGGAGATGTTCTTGCTAGATCAATCATGTAAGCAGAACTGCCTGATTTTCCACAAAAGTTCCCCCCCCCAAAAAAAAGGTTGTAAAGAGGGGGATCGATGCTCATAACTCATGAAAGAGCCCAGTTTGCAAAAGGAATTTGAGAGTTGGGGTTATAATTTTTTTAAGTATCCCAGAGAGCTTACATTGTAAACAAACTTTCAATTGTTTTCCCCACAAAGCCTGTATTACTAAGACCTAACAGACCATTAACAGTCATTAACCTTTTGCAATGCTTGAAACATTAATGATATTATTCACATCAGTGTTTTCTTCTTTTGCAATCATTGTACTACCTTAATACTTTTTTATCACTACTCCCTGTCATTATGCATTAACTGGCCGTTTACTGCCAGAAATTTGTATCCACTTTGGAGATATACTTTATGCCACACTTTCAAATCTACCATATGAACTTACAGCCACCATAATATGTATATTAAACATTTCTGGGGGAAAAATTGCTTTTGTTGGTCGAGCTGTGGTTTAATTGAAAGAATTTGCTGAGTGTGTTGTTGTCAGGTTCCTGGTCTGTAAGGAGAATATCCCTACTTTACGTGCTAAGCTATTAATCACCATAGCCTTCATCACCATCTTGCACTTTGCAATATTGCGTATCTCATCACTTTGCAGTCCAACCAGATGAATTGTCCAGAGCCATCCAGCGGTGCTGTCATCTGGAGCAACACACATTTGCATTGATCTATTCTGGTCCAAGACCTGCCAGGTTTTTTTTCTTTCTGTACGTGCTGTCAGATTTTCTTTTTTTCAAGTGTATTGTTTTCAACTAATAGAAGACAGGGTATGCATGTGTTATTGCATTCAATTAAAGCTAAATTATGAGCTTAGCTGGTGATATTAGACTTGTCTCAGTTTTTACAGAAACAGGACATAGATTTTTTTGTAGTCCATGCAGAAAGCATGTCTTCTGATACATGCTGCAAATACAGAAACACTGCCGGCTAAAGTCAGCTTCACGTGTTGAAAATGCTACTGTGATCTCTCTCCTAATGAGAAACTGCTTCATAATGTGGATGCTGTTGCAAAATTATCAAGCAGGTGACGTTATTAGTTGTTAATAGTCACTGTGAACAGAGTGATGGTAAAAAAAAAAAAATAATAAAAGGTACCCTTTGGATAAGATTAGTTACTTGAGGTTAGATAGCAGGACAAATTAGTGCCCATATTGAAGAGATTCCAAAAATAAAGAAAGAGTTTCTTTTTAGCCATAGTGTCACTCTAAAATAAATCAACCACTCTTGCCTACTGTAGTAGTTAAATTTCATGACTAAATATAGAAAAATCACACCTTAGTCATTGTGACTGAGTAGTTAATTCACTGGGATCTAATTGCACTTTACTGTGGAGAGTCACTCTCTTTATATCTGAATTTTGAGATACTGTAAATAGTCTTGTAATAATTAGGGAGGCTACTGTTTACCCAGAAACATGCTTTGATATGTCCCTGAGAAAGGTTGTTGTAGACCAGGTTACTAACCACTTCATAAACATATGTTATTTAATGTGTAGTTCAAGAGGTAGCGTAACATGTGAGAGAAAGTGGAAACATTAAATTCTAAGATACACATTGAATATAATCCCAGGTACTTTTGATATGTTTTTGCACATTATGACTGTCATTGAAAACCTTATATGTTGCCCAAAGTAAACAAATGTACTCATACAGGTTTCAAGCATTGATGGGGTTCCTTTTACTGTTATAGACTGTTGAATGGGTATGCCTGCCCTATAACCCTTAGAATTCATTTAACTAAAGAGAAAGCCTTTAATACACACTGGTTAAAAGATGCAATTGATAATAGAAACAAAAGGATAGTGAATGAGCAACAAAAGCATTATTCAAGTTAAGGGAACTATTAGTTAATAGTAGAAATGAAAATGACAGACTTTTATGCTACTAGCAAAAAGTCTTTAGCCTTCACATGTACAGCAGCAGGCACTGGGTTTCTTAACACTGAAGTCGACTTCACATTTAAGCATCTGTTGGACTAGTTACTGTGTGTGAGCCAGTCTACCGTTCTGGCGCATTTTTACTGAATAATTAGGCCCTTATTGAGTCAGATGGTAATTTCACACTAGAAATTACAGCCATTTTGGTTTACCAAGAAAAATGCTAGAATCAGTCATTTCAGCATGAGACCCATAACTTGTCTTTTTGTTTGTGCAGAGAAGAGATGGTTTTTTTCAGTATTACACTGGGTTTTAAAACACTGGACCACTTTCTGTCTCCCATTTGCCGAACAAAGTGTTCTTATAACCTTGATAAACACGCCTGCCTTTGTATCCTGCATTCATGGTGTTTAGTGGCTCATCCTGGGATTTCAAGCCAGTAACAAGTCCATCTTTTTAATAGCAAAAAAAATGCTTTGAGGAACACGTTTCATGACATAATGGAAAAGACTTTAATCAGCAAGATAAAAGCAAAGTCTAAGCTGTGTTATCACAGCTACAGACATCTTTGAAACACTGAGCTCCAGACGCTTTGACCTGCGCCTTCACACCCAGAGTTATGCAGGTCAATACTTTGTATAGATCCTGACAAAACCAGATCAAACGCGGTTTACCTGCATTTATAGCACTAGTGTTCCAAAAAAAAAGTTGTAATTGTATATTAAACATACTGCAATTGTTTTGTAAATCTTGAAAAGCCATGTTATATTTAAAATAGAAAATAAAAAGCATATAAAAATTTTGAATATGACAACCATATTAAAAATGTAATTGTACTAAGAACACCATTTGCATTTGTTTTTCACTGGCAGGTACTTCTTGGTTACCAGTTCGGGTTTTAATTAATGTACAGTCTGACTTTGTCCAATGTCATTGAAGACATCAGATTTTACCTTAGGTTTCTTGCCATATTCCAAACATTCTGTAAAAGACTTAGCAAGTTTTTCATAGACAGACTTGCAGGATGTGTAAGATATCGTGCGAAAAAGACCTTAATGTATGTTGCTTTCCTAAAGTCTGCTGCTGGACACAGGAATTTTGTCCAGTGGCTTCTGATACTCCCTTAGTTTACAGCAAGTGGACCATTTGCCCTCACCTTCCTGTGTCATTATTCTCCTGTCCCCTACCTTCTTCATTTCACTGTGGATTGTTGATGATAGCTTTGACCTTTGTTGTCAGAATATCCACTTGGTGATGCTTGTCTGAATTATGCCATTGATCCAAAGGATTATGGCCATGCTGCTGCCAGAGCTTTCATGCTTGTTTATAACAATTAGGTGTGAAAAACAAAGAAAGGCAAACTTTCTTTGATTTTTTTTCAAAACTAGATTGTTTAAAAAACATTAAAAGCATTAACAGTTCTATGTGTGCCTGTGGTAATAAATTGTACCACAGCTTTATACATACAATATAGTCTAGTGATTCTAGTCAATTCTAATAAGGTACTTTTGAAGATTTTCTCTTCTTGGGAGTTCTTAAATACTGATAAATTATCATTACTGCTTGTGTGCTTGGTGTCAATATTGGGCACATATTTAACTGCATGTTCATTTAGTCACATATGTTGTACTCCTATATGACACATTTGAAAATGCACAATATTTAGGCATTTGTTCAACCATTAAATCAGCAACCACCATATAAATACCTGATTGAGTCTAATGAATACAGAAACAATTATGCAACCTGACAAACATAGTAGCACTACTACAAACCATTTTACATAACGTTTTACAGCTATTTATTTAAAGTTATTTAAAGTTATTTAAACTGGCATTCAGGCATTTTCTTTTATATGCAGCTGAGGCAATGACAAAATTGTGTCTCTTAAATAAGACATCTGGCACAAACAGTATTCTCTTAGGAACAGTTATCAAAGTGTTTCATCATAAGCAGCAATTATGTATGGATGGGAATGTGGCTTAAGTCTCCAAGCTCACTGCCATCTTATGCAGTTACACAGGAGAGTGTAACTGTAGAGAAGAACACCCACTTATGCTATAATCTGTACCTCAGATAGTACTAACAAAAATGAGTAAACAGGGATTTAACAAAACACAGGGAAGCTGGTTACAAAGTTTTCAAAAAACTGAAGTTACTAAACAAGTTGTATGCTGTATGTATGTGCCACCATACAGGAAACTGCATGGTGGCACATTTAAACATATCACACATGTGGCATCTCTCACAGTTACTGAAGAGAGAAAAACGGGATTTATGCTTCAGAATGAAGTCAAGCAACTGATTTGGAGAACAGCTCTGTAAGTCTACTGTGGATTATTGTATGAGCATTACCATTAGCATTTAGGTTTGAACAGTTTTATTCCTGATAACAGAACTGTCACAGTGAGTACTTTACTAGATAATATTAACAGACTTCTGGCCTCTGGCCTCTGGTTCATGCTATTATACGATTTTTAAAAGGGAAAGTAAAAATAATTTAGCCGTCCAGGGAAGTTTAGCCCCAATAGCATTTTATCATAGCGCAGCATTTGGACACAACCTTTGTGACAACAAATACATTTCACTGGAAGAAGTCAGCACAGTGTCTGGTCCTCGGTCCTTGACCTACTTTTAATTCCCGTTTATTGTTTGATGTTCCATTTGGTTCTTAGTTTGTTTAGTGTTCATATTTGAGTTTCATCTTCCTTTATATCTTTTTTTTGTTGTTGTTTTTTTGCTTTAGTATCCTGGTTAGTATAACTCAATGTGTTCCTTTTCCTAGGCTTTACACCTGTGTCTTTCTTCATAGAGTTTACGGATGTTAGGGTCTTATGTCTGTGTGTAGTCAGTCACGTTTCACGTCTGTAGTCAGTGTTGTTGTGTGTTCTTTCTGGGCTTCTTGAATTTTTTTAGATTTCCTCCCCCCCCCCCCCTCTTTTTTTTTGCATTTAACCCTAAACCAAATAAACGTCTCACTCTGTTTTTGTTTTTGAACTTTGTCTCGGTATGCCTTGTATTTGGGTTGTAATCTGCTGCACATGACAACATTTTGACTCCTAGGGTTTGTCATTCTGTCCTGTAGTCCAGTTTCCGAGTCAGCCATAGTTGCCAAAAAGTGGAAACTATTCAATAATATTCATTTTAAGGTGATGGCCTAGGTTTTACCTGGGCAAGTTTATGTTTACATGTGGTGTTTGCGTATTCATCCTGTTTTCATGTAGGTTTGATGTGGCAATTGGCATTTACCATCAGAATTTTAAATCCACAAATGAAAAACAATCAGTGTAGTTGTAAAGAAATTTTTAAAACTATAAAGCTCCTAACAACTATATGTTTGTATATTTATATTTTTATATATTTATGTTTATATAGTTATTTATCCAGTGCTCTGTGGTTCACTGGAACTACTTCACACTTGGCAAAGTGGTTATCAATGGTAATCTGAGTTTCTGTGGAGGTTAAAGCAGTGCAAGGACATTGTGTAAGGTCACCCTTTATGGCTGGCATCCCAGGAATAAACCTTGCTCTGAATCTGATGAACATTGCAAAATGATTCTATGGTCAGATGAGACCAGCATAAATTTGCTTGGCTCAGATGGGGTCCAGCATGTTTGCTGTGATGGTGAATGTTATGTACCAAGGCAGCATAGTGCGATGATTTAGAGCTGCAATACCAAAGGTGTTGGGGCTTTTCACACCATGGGGGCCTGTAAATATAATTAAATGCTACCAGTCTACAGAAATCTGACTGAAGAGGGATAACAGTCCAAAGCACTATTGCACAAGAATGTCTGAAGACAAATATAGTCTAGATGTTTCCCTGCTAATCCAGTGCAAAAATCATTTGGGCTATTTTAAAGAGAAGGTTTTCTTGCATTACATAGAGCAGCACCATCCCTCCAGCAAAGAGCGACTGAAAAAAGTTCATACAATGAGGCCTGTACTGTCAATATAGTTCAGTCAAGACCACTATAGTCAAAGGAAAACTATTTCCATCAACGTTTATGTATATTAAAATATATTTGGCAGTATGGTTCTTTCCTGAGACCTTCCCACATTTCCCTGTGCACACATGGAAATATGGCAGCGCAGATACAT
This sequence comes from Pundamilia nyererei, assembly GCF_000239375.1. Taxonomy (NCBI): domain Eukaryota; kingdom Metazoa; phylum Chordata; class Actinopteri; order Cichliformes; family Cichlidae; genus Pundamilia; species Pundamilia nyererei. The sequence goes on from NW_005187426.1 coordinate 371,964, forward strand.
GGTTGGCTTTGAGCAGGTGGTAAGACTAAAAGGATGAACTTTAGCTAGTTTTTAATGGGTACAAACAAAACAACTAGTGATGGGCATTCTAGAGAATCTGTACATAGCCTTGGCTGCTCAAGCTGGAAGTTAATGTTTTCAAACTCACATGAAAAGTTGTTTAACCTGAGCTGAAAAGTATATTTAGTAATTTCAAGCATGATCGCTAAGCACACCATTTAACAGCAGCTTCTGTCCTCTTCTTACAGAAACAAAGTAGTCTAGCTTGCAAACAAGGCTCAGAGTGATAGCAAATCGAATCTCGTTCTCTGCATTCTGCACAATGTGCTCCATGATCATTGTGCTATTCCTTCAACCCCTCTGTGACCATCTCCTGCGGGAAATGTCTGACTGTCCATTGGTCATGCTGATCAGCAGTATCTAGCTATATGGGATGCGCTCCTGACTCAGCAGCAAAATAGGTTATTTCAAAATGGAAGAACACCTGACCACATTGACCCGACAACATGTTATTAGACTGATTAAAGTGGACAGTCAGCGATCTGATCTTACACACCAGGTTACAATAACAGTTGATGTAATTCATATTCATGTTGGGGCTGTTTGTTGTAATTTAATGTGGGGTTAAAGTATTGTTATGCAAAAGTCCTTCTGCAGAGTAGAGCTCTTTATACCATACTTTCAATTAATACATTCTTTTGAGATTTTCAGGAGTTAATCCATTTCTTTCTCAATGTCAAAATGGTAATAAAATAAATCATTTGCTAGCCCAAACCACCCTTACTCCAACTCTAATCCGTCTTAAATCATACTTATGTGAAGAAAATATACTGGATTTATTTTGTATTTTTGTTGTTACTGTGTGGAGAAGGTCAGCAGCCCCTGGGATACAGCTAGAATGGGGGCTATATTGGCTTTGTGTTGCTCAGCTCAGCTTGTTGTGAGGGCTAAATGTCACCAGTTCAGCTGGGCTGATGGCTGACTCCCTGGAGAGTTGGAGACATTTTGATTTGACAACATATAATACCGATTCCATTCATCACTGAGCTCAGCTGGGAATTAGCATGCCAGCTGGGCAGAGACAGAGGCCATATTCAAGGCTGAGACTCCTAAATGGTTAAGCGGCCAGCATGTGAGGAGGCAAGACAGGAGTCAGATAAGTTTCAGATTAATATTTAGATTCTGCTTGTCAGGTGGGGCTTTGGAGCCACCCTGCTGAGTGAAGGTCGGTGCCCTGCTGCTTTTGTGCTTTCAACATTTGTTAAATACATCTTGAATATTTCTGGCATGTTCTGCTTTTTATCAAACATGTTTGCATGTGTTTGACTTCTCTCTGAGTGTGCACTATTATACCCCGTGGACTCCACTCCTTTGTTTTTCTATTTTCTTTTATAAACTAAGACCAATACACGAATGCATTAAAAATGGTGTTATGTTATTTATTTTGGTTGTCTTAGGACATAATGACAGTTTTAGTCAATGCATCTTAAGTCAGCTCGTTTATTGGTTGTTTTTCATTGGGGTTTAATTAGGTTCTGTGTGGTTTTCAAGACATTAAGAGAAGAATCCTATTTATTTTTTTATTTTTTTATTTTTTTAAATTTGTCATTCCTGGTCCATGAGAAGTAAAGCAAAACAGGCTGTCCCTTTGTCAGAGCATTAAATACATCACACAACTACAGGGTGGCGGATGGTGACATATGCTACCCCCTAATAACCACATAGATGCTCTCCTCCAGAGAGCAGTCACCTTTGTTGGATTAAGTGGGAGATGTGGCCTATGGTTATATTACAGGTGAAGCCTGTGTAAAATTGAACAGACAGGCTACACATATGTAATAATCTTCATTTATTTTGTTTTAGCTACATTTAGATTGTTATTATTAATTATGCTTCATCTCTGTGGTTGTATATTCCATAGCACTGTTAGTCATTCTTACACTGTTCTTTTTCTTTCTCTTGCTATTACAAAAAACACAATCACAGCCACACACATAGACTGCACTTAAAACTCACTCTCTTTGCTTATAAGGTGTTAGTAAATAAAACTGGTCCTACGTTTAATCAGTCAGATACATTTCTTGCAGCATGTTCTCTGTCCTGCTATCACGCTATTTGCAATCTCTGGCCTCTTGTATACACACCTTTATAGAATCAGAGCAGCCTTTTCAGTGCATCTTGCAGATAACAAGGCTAACAGATACATTGAAGCTGTTTGAGTGAAAAACACCTGTGAATCTTTAGAGTTGCTCTGCAGATAATGCACTAAATATATGGATTCCTTAAAACTACCATTGTGTGCATGCCAAAGAGAAAAATGAACCCAAAAGTGCAAATATTTAATGTGCAAGAGTTGCTGTCATCTGAACACAACTGCCTCGCATTGAAACACCAAGGCTGGTATCCCACAATAAATGATTATTGTTGTCACAGTGTAATTATGGCTGACTTATCATAGTGAACCAATCTTAATAAGAAAACCAAAATGATTTAGATTTGGTTTTATAACAACCCTGAATTGGAATCGCTGAAGAAAACGGCTGGCTGGCTGGATGGATTATAACATGTTTATCTTGGTAAGGCAAAAATGTCTTCAATTCAATAAGTCATGATTTGTCCTAAGATTCAAGTTGTAAATCAAAAGATATATATTTTGGTTCTACTAGCAGTATAGTATGACAGACTTCTGATGAGAATTGTGTCAACTGTATGATCAGAGAAAATATAAAAGCTTATATTTGGTTTAATGTTGCCAGTGTACATCCATAAAACTAAATAGAATGTCCATTTCTAGAAATGTGTAGAAATGGACACATTTCAGTGTAGAAATGTGTCCATTTCAGTGTAGAATGCTGGATAATTAATCTTTTTTGTAAACATGAAAAATATATGTATATGTCATGTTAACTCTGATGCAGGGAATTATTTCAGTTCATGTTCAAGATAATGTTATATATGTATACATTTTTCTATACATATAATATGCTATTGAAGGTTTTCATTTTCTTGTATGTTGCTGGTATAAATGGTACAGAGCTATGGTGATGTTACTGTTGGCATGCAACTGCTATAATGGGCACTTTAGGAGTAGACAATATAGCCTTGAAATTATGTCCCAATATTATCGATGATAATATCATAAATAAATGAAAAATTAAATACTGAACAATATGTGCAGCTCACAGGCAGCAGCGTTTCTTAGTGCAAACAAAACAAAGGGCTTCGTTTTCCGTAGTAGTAGTCTGTCACTAATGGCAGACTACTTAATTCAAAGTCTGAATTTATTTCCACCCGGAATTATAGTGAAATAGTGGCGGCATAATATTACACATTTGACATCTAACAGAGTGCAAGTCAAATGTAAGCACAAGGTAGCCTAGGTAGTGATTTGCTTTGAAAGAGCCTGCACCACTGTGTCATATAAAAAAAAAATGAAATTGAATCTTGAAATTGAATCCTATCTTGTGCTCACAATAAACAGTGAAACATGTTTTTTATTTCCACTTTTAGAGAAAATAGTTTTCTTGCATATTTTGCAAGTACTGTGCTTTGTTGATGGTAACTGGAGGCTGACACGCTGCCCTCGTTCTCAGACATGTCTGGGCTTGAATCGTTGTTGTATATGCTAGCAAATGGAAATGCATAGCATCACTTTATCACTGATGTTGTGATATGACGCTATATGCCAAATAAAAATCCATATTGGAATTATCACAGGCAGTATGATAAGGGATAGTACTAGTTCACATATGTGTTATAGGTACATAATTAACACGGCCAATAATCATGTCACAGCAAGCTGTTGATTTCTGTTAATTTTATTTTAATTTCTTGTTTGTTTTGTCACAGATTTAAGCTCTGGTCATAATGTAGTATGAACTCATAATTGGTTAAAATAAATAGAGGGATTATTAGTCACATTTAATAAAAAAAGAATCACATTGCTTCACCTATTTATCTGTCAGGACATTTTTTAGCTGGAGCAAAAAATCATTTCTCATTTTAAATTTCTTGGAAATGATAAAACTGTATGCCACATGCATATAAAATTATAGAAATTATTGCTTTGAGGTCACAGAGGAAGCAAAGCTGTCCATGTAATTCCAACACTTAATTAACAGGTGGTTCATTCATACTTTTGCTGTGACAAGACCACAGTTAGCCTAAGGAAAAAGCATTTAACATCTGGTGTTGCTTCTCTGAAAATATTTGAAGAGAAGCTTTATTTGAAGGAGTTTTCACTTCTGCCTCAGTCTACAATAACCAGGAGCAGTTAGGGTCAAAACATAATTTGGGTGAATGCCTCATGTTTGGATAATTATAACCCAACAGTCTTCTAATCGGGTATCGTAATTGCTAGATTTGAAAGGAAACGGTGTAAAGCTTAGGGACATAGCCTTGTGGATAGAAAAACGAGCATCAAATTCATCGTCAGTATTCAAACATTAAGCAGTTTGCCTAGCTGCCTCTGTGAAGAATGTCGTATAATAAAATACAGGGAAGCCAGTTATTTAGTAAGCAATTAATCCGTAAAGTAAAAGAGTAAAAAAAAGCATGTTCGTTTTACTCTTTCCGAGGCAGACATTGTAATTTTCCTACTGCACACGCACACAAATACACAGGCTGAGAGATGGCTACTACCCCCACACACACACTATCTGTCCTTATTCAGACCTTGTTTTCCTCAGTTCTAAGTTTCCTCTGACTGCAGTGCCCAGAACAGCAGCATGTGTTATAACTACTGTCATTGTGTCTTTTTGTGCATCTGTATTTTTCTCTGCCACACAGTTTTTCTTATAGTCTAGTTTTTGTAGATTGTTACTTGACTTTATCAGAAGTAAAGCAGTGCACAGTAAAAAAAAAAAAACCCTCACCTGTTTCCACTTGTAGAAGTGTGTGTGCTGCACTACGAGCAGTTGTTATGAACTGTCAGCAGCCTAACAGCTGCTCATCTGTAGACACAATGACTGAAGTATAACTTTATAACAAACTGCTATTTCCTGGACACAGACATACACAGACACAAAGACAAGTACACGCCCACCAGACAAATAAACACCACATGCAGAAGAAATACAGAGGGATTCACACCATCCTTTCCACAAAATCTACTGATCTCTGTGTGTGCATGTTTGTGTTTGTGTGCTGTTGTTGTTGTTTCTCACCTTGTCCCAGCGTGTGAGACTCCCCCTCCTCCACTCCACTTGTTTCTGCTGCGCTGTCCTTCATGTAAATCCACCCCTCTCATAGCAACACTCCACATCTCATTCCTCCGTGTCTGTGTGCTGCTAATGTGTATGTGCAGGTGTACCGGAGCCAGGCGTCAACCAGACTGGCAGCGTTGGAGGAGGCGGTGGAGGGGAGGACAGTGTCTTACCAGACGGAGATCCTTCACCTGCAGACGCTGCTGAGAGAAAGACAGGAGGCAGAGGAGAAACTGCTGCAGTCCAAACGGTAGGAGGGGTGTGAGGAGAAGGGAGAGAGAGAGAGAGGGGGGGAGGAGAAATGTTAGAAGGCAAAAGGGCAGGAAAAGGGAGGAGGAAAGGGAGAGAAGGCATGAATGGGAGGAGAAGGAGGAGGACGAGGAGGAGGAAAAGATGATTTGTGTGTATCCGTGGTTTGGAAAAAAGAGTGAAGACAGGGAGAGGCATAAGTGTGTGTGCAGGTGCCCGTAGAGGCAGAAGGAGAAGACGTGTGTAGGCAAACAGATCACTTTTAAGTTTTTCAAGTATTCACGTAGCCTAGGCTATAAAAAAGAAGGAATTGCCATACAGAAATGTGAAAGGTTTTCTTTGAGTTTATTTAGCAGTTACATCAACAGGTTTATTCCTCAACTGTGAAATTCTTTGTTCAATACATATTCCTCCTAACTCAGTCCTAAATTATTAAACTGAAGATGCCAAAAGTATTTAGAATATTTCTTTTTATATGTTGATAGAGTTGTCAGAGACCACTTTATTTTCTTTTTTTGGTAAAGTTTCATGGTGTGTGTGTGTGTGTGTGTGTGTGTGTGTGTGTGTGTGTGTGTGT
>NW_005187426.1:378013-403648 GCF_000239375.1 Pundamilia nyererei
TGTGTGTGTGTGTGTGTGTGTGTGTGTGTGTGTGTGTGTGTGTGTGTGTGTGTGTGTGTGTGTGTCAGCCCTCCCGATCTGTGAAATGGCAGCAACACGAAGAGCAGAGGCGGTGACGGTGTGTGTGTGTGAGGTGGTGACGACGCCCATCGGGCCCTGTGTCCCTGCTATTAATCGAGTCAAAATCTGTATTTGCTCAGTCGTGCGAGATCAAACATCTTAATCGTTTATTAGAAAGCACTGAATAACAACACAGACATACACAATATTCACATGAAAATTTGAAGAAAAGAAGCAATATCATTTCTTAAGTCGCAATAGGGCTTATCAGTACACTGAAAAAACACTGACGTGTGGAAATGGAGCAAGATGCAAACACTGTTTAGTGCAATACTGATTTATTGTATAGCTTTTTGTTCTGGGGGTGTGTACATAATGTTACAATGTGAATAGGTGACGCTGCATTGAACACCCAGTTATATTACTCAATTGTCTGTGCTTCTTCCACTCAAGACAATAAACGGTTGTAACCAGGCTTCATTCTGCTAGGTTCATTACCTCACTGTTGACTCTTCTGCTTCCATACTGTAGCCATAATTTTATGGGCCAGCCATGTCTCCTCATGCATGTTTGTGCAGACAGTAGGTCTGTCCACAATTAAAAGTATTCCATTCAAAAAAAAAAAAGAAGAAGTCATTACCCATAACTGAGACATTCCTTGTCCACAGATCCACATTGGGCAATTCCTACAGCCACATCTTGGGCGATCGTGGCTAAAGAGTTGGGAGTTTGCCTTGTAATCGGAAGGTTGCCGTTCGAGCCCCAGCTCAGACAGTCTCGGTCGTTGTGTCCTTGGGCAAGACACTTCGCCTACTGGTGTTGGCCAGAATATGGCCAACACCAGGCGCGATATGGCAGCCTCGCTTCTGTCAGTCTGCCCCACGGCAGCTGTGGCTACAACTGTAGCTTACCTCCACCAGTGTGTGAATGGGTGGATGACTGGGTGTGTAAAGCGCTTTGGGGTCCCTAGGGGGGACTAGTAAAAGCGCTATACAAATACAGGCCATTTACCATTACTCTCTGGACCCCATATATCTTTAATTTTAGTTTGGTCTCAGTAGTTTAACAACATGTGGACCCGCGTTATGATGCCTGCTCAGTGCCACATGGCCCTCAGACACCATTATTAGCTCTCTTGCAAGTATAATGAAGCATTTAGAGCCAAAACTATTCCCCTCAGAAGATAAAGTAAGACAGTAAATGTTTACATTACAGTGATTTTGTTGATATGACCATTTAAAGCTGATACCTTTGCTGATGTTTGTATCTCTTTGCTAAGATAATTGCTCACGCTCCTACCCTACCTAGAGTAAATAGTATCAACTTCACAGCAAGCTGTAAACACAAGAAGCCAAAAAAGGTTTTAAATATCACTTTTTTAAAACATCTCGTCAGTGTCCTATGTCATTATATATCTGTGTGTTCTGTCCAGTGTATGTATGTGTACAGTGCATTTTTCTCTTTCATCACTGGGTTCAGGACATACATGCTGACATTCTGTAAAGTGGTGGAAACAGCAGATCATACAGCTCCGTTCTAAAATCCTCCCTTCACATAAAATGAGTTAGCCCTCCCTCCCTCCCCAGGATCAGCAATTTCTTCCAACGTTACCACCAACCCCACAGTTGTACACAGTGCTCACAGACGCTGGACTGCTTAGGGTGGAAAAACTGCACCTGATTCTTAACAGGATTCACATGAATACTGCCTGAAGCAATATATTTTCAGTAAATATGATATTATTTGATTGAGAACATGTCAGCACATACTTTACGTTATGTATTTAGTAAATATTTCGTGTATACAGTAGTTGATCGTATATTCTTGGTTCTTTTTAGACTATTGTAGTACGACACCCAGTGAACACTGAGTCTTTGTACTCTGATGCTCCTGAAACAATCTACCGCTTCCCCTTTATTCCCCTGTTAGTCTGTTTTTAGCTCAGTCTCTGAGCCAGCTGCCTGCTGCTATCAAATGAAAGCAAGCTAATCAGATTGTTAGAAGATCCTGTCCTGGTCTGCCCTTAGGGCATCTTAATGACAAATTGTACACATTACCACAGACATTACTAACCTACTGGCTTTACCACACCACAAACCGCTGCACCACTGCCTTTGAGTAACTGCAGATACCCTTGAGTCAGCTTTACCCAGTCATCAGAGTGCATGTGAATGAATCTATGACTGACCTCCAAATGGTGGCACAGAATAAAATGTGTTATTGTGGCAATAGCTGATGGTGAGTAAAATCTTGGTGATTTAAAAAAACCAGAAGTACCTTCTTCTCCATTTAAGCGTTACGAGACGATTTAAATGAGAATTGACTAGGGTGAAGACAAACTTTTCAGAACTGAACAGAAGAAAATCTATCTCTGCTTCATTCGTTTCTCTCTGATCCACTGCTTTGTATTCTGCCCATGATACAGCAGCAGAGATGCTGATAAGTTGTGATTACCGCCTGCATGCTGAGTTCTGCGTAGCCTCCAGGGAAGCTGCATTGCCTGAGACTTCCAGGAGCTCAGGAGGGGTTTGAGTCTTCAGATCACTTTTTTCCCCTCTCCCCTCTGCAGTCCTGTCTTCGCCATATCCAGCCACAAAAAAGCAGAACATAGAAGAGCAGTCCTTATAGAGCTAGCTTCCTCCCAACAAACATTTCAGCTTTTGTTTGATTTCTTTCTGCAGCCTTCTAGCTAAGACCTGAATGCATAATCTGCTCTCACTGTTTGGTGTTTGTTGATAAAACATATTTTTAGCATGTTTTTCAGGATTTTGAGTGGGTGGATTTGAGCTCAGTGATGAATAATTGTTTGGAAATGATGCAATAGATTAAGAACTGCCTGAGAATGGGTTTACACTGAGTTTGTTGTCATATGCTATGTTGTAAAATAGCCATAGATTCCGTTTTGAATTAAGTTTAAGCATCGTTTTAGATTTAGGTTCAGGTGAACTACAACAGCTAATCTAAAGTCGGTTCGACTTTTTGTCTGATGCAGCATTAATCTCTCCTGTTTTCACTCGTGGGAAAATGAGAAGTGTAAATTGCTGACATTATTTTATGTTAATGTTGTGCACACTTGGAGACTCATGCATAATTAATGCCTATGTCCAAGAATGTGGATAAACATATTTTTTAGCAGTAGTTAATTATCAGGTTCACGAGTGGTTCTGAATCTGCTTTATCCAGCAGAGTAAAGGACCAGAGGGGATAATAGCTGGTTCTCTGTTCCTCTTGAGTTACATGGTTCTGGGCACAAAGGTGTGGTGTATTTCAGGAGGATCATGTAGTGACCAAGATGTTTATGCTTTTAGTGGCTCATCAGGTGGTTGAACGTTATAGAGCAGGGGTCTTGAACTGCAGGCCTCGAGGGCCGGTGTCCTGCAGATTTTAGATCTCACCCTGGGTCAACACACCTGATTCAAATGATTAGTTCATTACCAGGCCTCTGGAGAACTTCAAGACATGTTGAGGAGGTAAATTAACCATTTAAATCAGCTGTGTTGGATCAAGGACACATCTAAAACCTGCAGGACACCGGCCCTCGAGGCCTGGAGTTCGAGACCGCTATTATGGTGGAACCTATGTTAAATCTAGTTTCTTTTCCTTGCAATTTGTTTTCCAGCCTAAAGCATGAAGTGAAAGAGGACTGTTACTGACACACAGCAGTGATACTTTTGTAGTCCAAACTGTACATGTAGCTGACATAGAAAATCCATAACCTTTTGTAGACCTCAACCCAACCCAACTCAACACCAAGATGCCATTTCTTCAGGGGGTTTTTTGGTTTTCAGTTACAAAATAATGTAAATTTTAAATTGGTTTGCAGTGTTTGTTATAATAGGTTGATTTTATTTTTAATGATCAATGAAAAATTTAAACTTATATCTATCTGGATGAGTAAAATTTTGTAAATATGTATTTGTATTGCTGTGACTAACTTCTCTTTAGTTAAGGACAAAATACTTGCTTAAAGTCATAATTAAGGAGAGATGCTAGTGTTTTTCCCTGTAGCTGTCTTTCTGCCTTATTTGCCTTATGATCCCCAACAGCTCAGAATAACTCAGAATGATGTTAGTGTCTTCGCTGACTGAGACAGGATGGGGGAGGTAAGGAGTGAGATGTTCTGCTGCAGAGCAACAGACCAAATCCTGATATGGCGACAGCTTACTGAAGCTATTATTGTAATGGAGGTTTTCTGGGATGGCAGAGCTACTGCTAAGCCTTGCTAAATACAATAGGTCAGACTGCATCTGTGTGGCTTTTGGCTCCTGCAGCTATCCCACCAAACATACACACTCCTATTGAATTTTCCATCTGTTGTAGCACCAAGATTAATCTTTGTATTCTGTGTGAGTAGTGAGTAGCCTCATAGGAAGCAGCGGTGAGAGCTGTTGCCCCAGGTAACTGTTTGGGTTGGAGGTAATTAGCAGACGTGTGAGTCTTTACTCACCGAAGGCAAAGGACAAAGTGTTTTTTAGCAAAAGTCATTCACTCCGAGGAACATTGTTAATTAGGAATGAGATCATTTTTTTCCTTCACAGTCAAGTTAATGTTCTCAAGATAAATTTACAGTCGGGAGGGTTTTTTTTCCCTGCCTTTAAAATTGCAGGGAAAATTGGTCATTATAAAAATTTTATGTGTGCCTTTTATAATATATAGGCTTTTGATGAACCGCCAGGATCATAGATTTGTCCAGAACTGTAGTCATCTAGAAGTAAGAAGTCACCAATCAGTAGGAAACTCACACAGCTGGGAATTTAAATAAAAAAAAAGAAGAAGCCTGAAACAAGATTTAAAGGGATCTATTGCACTTTCTTTTCTTTCTTTCTTACTTTCTTTTTTTAATTTTCCATCACTCACAATCAGACAGGCAGATAACTTTATAACTGTTGTGCTGTTTCAGCAGTTTTGGTCTACTCTTGTCTGTCAGTGAAAGAGATATCCATGTCCCAGAAACACAGAAACCCCACCCACTTACAGTTCAAACCTTCTTTTAGGTCAGGAGCAGCCTATCAGAAAAAAGCAGGCTTAAAGGGAGGGTGGCCTTCAAGGGAGAATAGCTAAATGAGCTTGTTTCAGGCAGAAAATTAATTGAGTTGCTAATCAAAGGCCTAATATGAGACCAGATATAAGATAAGATCCTTGAGGTGTTAATCATGCAAAGACACTCTAGTGAGAGCTGGAACGGAAACTATATGATAAAACAGTTATGTCTGTGAAGGTTGTCAGTCATCCAGGTCATCGTAGTCTAAGGAGCTTGTAAAGAAAAGCATCTGGACTTCTTAGAATAGAAGTCCAAACACTTTTCTCTACAAGCTCCTTAGATAAAACAGTTACAATGACAAAAGATTGATCTGTCTTTTACAGGTAAACATAAGGCAACCAGACTTCAGTGGTGGACTTCAGAGAGATGTTCTGATGTACACTTGGAGCTAACCCAGAGTACCAGTAGTAACTTCTACTTAGGCTTATTTCTGAAGCTTTGCTGCACCTTATATGGTCCTCACAAGCAAATTAAGGTTGTCAGACTGTCATCATGTGCACATTATAGTCAGACACAGCATCAACTGGAAAAGTGTCAGAGTGCAAAAGATACAAACAACGTGAGACCATACACACCTGCTTTACGACTTTTAACCAGACACACTGACTCATTTGCTGATGCAGACCTTGAGTTGCTTTGTATTAGTTTGACTTTTTTTCCCCGTTGAGATTGTTAGAAATTATGATCATTTGCTAAGATTAAAGTGCTTCCCCACAGTCCTGCCTAAAGCTCAAACAGAGATCTAAACATAATACAGCTAATGCACAAAGGAGTCTAATCGGTGCATCTAAAGTGCATATTTTCAACAATATCGCATAACATGAACAAAATCTAAAGAAAGTAAAGGTTCATAAAGACAGTATTTATTTTCTTTAATAAATGTTGTATCAAATCTGGACACATACACACACACGCACACAGACATATATATACACATGCAGATGTACACTCATCCCCCCTCCAAACGCCTTCAACGCTTATTCCCCTCCGATGCTGCAGGCCCGGATGTACTGTCTACATTGGCTGTCTCTCACCCTTTACCCATCCCTGTTGCTTGTCATGTGTTTCTTTGGTGTATTAAGAGTTTTTTCATGTGCTTTGTGCAGAGGTGTTTTTTTTCTGTTCTCAAACTGATCTCCCTGTTGAAGCTCAGTCTGGGGGGAGTTATATTTTTTTCTCCCTATCTTTCCTCATGTGGTGCATTTTGCATTGTTATACCTCTCTGACCTGTCTTCCCCATGTGATGTTTTTGTGTAATGTATGTATGGTCGGAGGGTAAGATGGCGCCGCCATTGCGTGCAATAGGTCGGCAGCATTAACATGAAATTTCCCCTTGTGGGACTAATAAAGGTATCTTATCTTAAATCAATCAAATCATAAACAGCTGTCCTGCTTGGTAGAGCAAACCAACAGCTAAAGAAATATTGAGGTTATTTATTTTTGTTGTTCACATCATGGTTAGGCAGAACAATTTAGAGTAGGTTCTTCTAAGAAGCCTGACAGCTACATATGAAAGGCTGAACCGAGTAACTTCCCTGGGCACAGAAAACAAACTCAGTTAGTGGGAAATGAACTCAGATTGGTTTTTTTCCTCACTACAGGCAGACCACATCTACATTTTTGGACTGACACTGCTCATTTTGTACCCGTGCTGTGATCAAACTCAAATGTCACCACATCTCACACTGAGCTAAGGAGGCAAACAAGTCATCTTCACTTTGAGTGAAGTCAAATTTTATGGTTTTGTTTCGGTGTTGAATGCGTGAATGTTGCCACATCTGAGCCGTCAACAATCATCTCCCTCTGACAGTTATTCCCATATCATCTAAATGCAATATAACACCCTGGCCGAGCAGAGTGATTGCTGCTTTATTTAGAAACACTCCACTTTTTCCTGCATTGTGCCTGGTGAGTTAATTTCATGAGGAAGTGCTCGTCTGCTCCAACTAAAAAAAAAAAAAAAAATCCCTACTGACATGGAGGTAAGTGTTGTGGTCAATGCGATTTAAAGCCTTCAGGGAGACTGATTTTAAAAGCTTTATATTTTATTTATAATCTCTAATTGAGGAAGGTAGCTCTCTGTGTGCTTGTGAGATTTGTGATGTCTAATCCAAGTCCGGCCAGATGCCACAGAAAGTGATGAAGTTTATAACACTCGTGCTTGTTTGTCGAAAGCCCCTGATTATCAGCACAGTCTAATTAACTGACTGTTCAACCAGAGGCTGTTTATTAAACACATCATAGGTCAATCTGGTTATAAACTTTTGCTACTGAATCGCAGAAGGAAGAGAGTTATAGTGCCGTAAAGCCTGATGCTCAGTCACTGCAGTATTGAGCCTTTAAAAAGCGTTTGCTCTAGTTAATGTATATTTGTGTAGCAACAGAAAAATGCATCTGGTCAGCAACTAGTATTTTTTTTGTTTTTATGGGTTTTAAAAAAAAATATGTTACATGTTCAGAAAATTTGACTCACATCTTGTTAGCTTTTAACTCAGGTTTTCTTTTCCTGCTATAAGTTCTTTCCATTAGAAAAGATCCAGGATCACTCTCAATATACCAAATACATCACCTGTTGTTTGTGTAACGTTTCTAATTTGACTGCTGGCTTGTTGCTGACATTAAGAATGCACATCAGATGGCAGGCTAGACTCACATGAATAAATAATTGGGCATTCGTGTGTAGAATATATATTTTTTAAAAAGGATCAAAGTCTTATTTAAACTGTCAGTGCAATCGATTACAGTGGATTAGGAAGACATTTAGTCCTCAGATTATACCCATGTTTGTTTGGATTGTAAGCAGTTAATGTTGTGATCAGCTGAATGTTAAACCCTTGCTGATATGACTGCTGGCATTAACCTTCAGGCTTATACATTCACACACACATGCATAAACACACGACTGATGGATTTTTTCAATTAGTTCTTGACTAAAAGCCCCACAGTGAATCTTGTGTTTATAAAGATCGTAATGTTTCATTTTCTATCTAATATGGAGAGGTGTCCATTTAACTTAATGAGCTTTTCAGTAGCTGCAGTTTGTATTGCTTTATGTTTATTTGTAACAATACCTTTTTAGCTATCCTTTCTATTACAAAGCACTGATTTTCCACACATTCTCAATCTATCTTAATGCATACTCCTATTTGCACAGTATACTCTTCATTTTGGAGTGCCTGCACTGTGAAATTCACCCAAACCAACAACTACATTTCTGTTCTATTACATTCTGATGGGGTGCTATGTGTGCTTCTCTTTTTCAATCATAATATACAATGCCTCTGGCGCTACTTTAGATATAATTGAGAAAGAAGATGAAGCATGCACTTCCCAGCAACCCAGAGTGATATAAGGACAGCAGAGGACTGTTGCTGCAGCCATTGCATCCCCATTATCTGCGATGCTGATGACAGGTTTACGGTAGAAACCTACAGTCTGTTTTGGATAGTGTTTTCGAAAAGAAAAGCCCCTTCCTCGCTTATTATTATATACAAACGTGCCATTATTCACTGTATTTAAACATTTTCCTTCATTCTTCAGTTTCTTGCTTTAATGCCAACTCCACTTCACTTGATTAGTCATTATTTTATTGAAAACTGATGCCGCAAAACTGAAAAAGTATTTGACATTCTTTCTGTTTTTTATGCTTTTTGACTTTATTTCGTGCTGATCTCACAGAGATTCAAAGTTCTTTCTGAATCTGGTTGTTGTTTTTTTAAGCTGAATGACTCCAGAACTGAAATAATCATAATTACACTTTCCTCCAACAGAAATAGTATTGAACTCTCTTCTAGTCTGAGCTTTGTGTTTGCAAAGAGGCTCAAAACCAAAAAGACTCTGAGCTCTTGTTTAATATACAGACGTCTAATATCATTCAATTCTGTTTAATTCTTCTTAGACACATGTAAAAAATTCAGCCATTCCTGTCACAGTCCGATTTAGAATAGGTCATCCATCCTCTTATTTGTTTCAGACTTGATTACCATAGTGGACTTTATTCAGGCTTCAGCATACACAGAATGCATGTCATTCAAAATGTCGCTACCAGAGTTTTAACACAAAGAAAAAAGAGTGACCATCAATGGCCTTCAATGACCACAAAAATTTCAGCACTTGTTGCGAAATTTCATCTTGAAAATTGAGACAATGTCATAAATTGCAGGGACAAGGTAAAAAACTTGGGCGTGTGGTTTGACGTGGTGCTCTCCTTCAAGTCTCATGTAAAAGAGATAACAAAGACCACCTTTTATGATTTGAGGAACATAGCCAAAATCAGACAGGTTTTGTCAAGCGACACTGCAGAGGTTCTTGTCCATGAATGCTCTTCTTTCTGGGCTACCAAAGAAAATTTTAGAGGTCTACAGATGGTGCAAAATGCAGCTGCTCGCATTATAACAAGAACCGGGAAATACATTACCCCTGTACTGAGATCTCTTCATTGGCTACCTTGTCAGGTTCGAGCAGATTTTAAGGTCCTGCTGCTCACCTACAAGGCTTCAAATGGATTGGCACCTTCATACCTCTCCGACCTTTTACACCTTTGCGTTCCATCCTGTGCTCTACGATCTCAGCACTCTGGCCTTCTAAAGGTTCCTAGAGACAGAAAAAAGACAATTGGAGAGCGTGCTTTTTCTTTTCGTGCCCCGTTTCTGTGGAACAGCCTCCCTCAAGATATTAGGCAGGCATGCTCTGTAGAGGTTTTTTAAACTAAGTTGAAGACACATTTGTTCACCCTATCTTACATGTCTTAACTCTATGCCTTCTAGTTTTTAAATTCTTACTGTTTTTAACGTGTATTGTGTTTTTACTTGTATCACTTTTATTTATTTATCTTTTTAGTTTCAAATAGCTGTACAGTACTTTGTAATAAATAAAGTTATTATTATTATGATTAACTGTTAGTTTTAGAATTGATTTTAAGATTTTATTGCTGGTTTCTAAAGCCCTACACACTCTGGTGCCTGCCTAGATCAATGAGATGCTGACTCCATATGACATTATTGCTGCTTGAGGTCTTTTGGCATGGCTTTGTTTCTGGGGTTTTTAGTCACTAAAGCTGAGCCTTTGTAGTCAAGACTACTGAATTCCATAGCTGAGGACTTTAGGCGTAGAAATTCTTTAACCTCTTTTAAAAAAAAAATTTAAAACACATTTTTGTCATGCTGCACCGTTTGCACTCATGACATGGGATTAACTCTAGGATCTTCAGAGAGCAGATTTCAAGTTACTTAAAGTTACGGAAAGTCATAGCAAAAGGAGCAAAGCAGCCCAACATTCAAAATCAGAATATTTTATTAATCCCGGAGGACATTATGTTGTCACAGTCGCTCCATGACACTAAGAACAGTACCTAACTAAGTTAAACAAAATAATACAAAATATAGCAAAAAAGCTCTAATTACAAATCTCCCAGTATATTACACTACTATACTATTATATGCTATTATACTAAAATTAAATGTATACAGTTGACACTGAGGTGCCCCTCTTATCATTTTGACTTTTTATTATCGCTGTAGAGGATGCGATATTAATGGTGTGCAACGATTGCAGTGTGTACTTGGGCTTTAGATAGAGGAACTGTACAGAGAGATGACCTCAGGCAGGAATGATTTCCTGTGTCATTCAGTGGTGCATTTGACTAATCTCAGTCTCTCACTGACTGTGCTCCTGTGACTGGCCAGTACGTCATGGAGTGGGTTGGAGGTATTGTCCAGCATTGTCCTTATCAAGGACAACATCCGCTTCTCTGACGCCAGCTCCACCCCCACAGTGTTACTGGCCAGTAACTGATCGGTTTATTGAGTCTGTTGGCATCTGCGATCCTCAACCTGCTGCCCCAACATGAAACAGCATAAAGTACGGCACTCGCCACAACACAACTCATAGAAAATCCTGACCATTGTCATCCAAACAGTTCAACTATGAAAATCTGGAGATCATCTAGGTGTGTTCTGACAAAATTCAGATTCCTCCTGCTCCTGACAAATGTAAAGCAAATCCATGTTTCTAAAAATGGTGATGATTTGATTGAGCAGGGGTGGGAGTGATCAGACCTGTGTGCCCACTTTAGCTGCCAAGGGGTGTAAATTCAGTTTACACAGGTCCAGTTGGTATTGTGTAACTTTATTGCTATTTCACAATACTGTAACTTATCAAATATGTAGAATGATGGACAAATGGATCGTCTGACTCATTTTCTTGTCTCCTCTCTTCACATCTGCAGGGAGATAGAGGAAGAGCTGGAGGTGGTGTGGGAGGCAGCAACAAGGGAGAACCAACAGATGAGGGAGACTCTTTTGGATTCCAAACTCACTGGGGACCTCCACAGTTGGCCTGCTCATGCTCCAGATGAGATCACTACATCCTCCCAGCAGCAGCAGCACAAGCATGGGCTGGATTTCTATTGCTGAAATACCTAGAGCAATAACCTGCAGGTGTGCCTGTCTGCTCAAAATAGACTGCTCAGATAACTGTCAACTTGTTATAGTCATCATGTCAGCCTGCAGACATCCAGCAGCTTGCCTTTGTGTCAGTTTGTTGTTCTATCTGAGTGATACCTGAAATCTGTCTGGTGGATGGAAATATTTGCAATACATGGACAGAAACAGTATTCACTTAACACAGTCAAGCTGGTGAGGAAGACTTGGCTTGGGCACGAGTAATGGAAAGAAAAGCATCTTGGATAACTTTTATTTCTAGAAGTGAATGACTTTTGTATATTTTAGCATATATTTGTATTTTTAAAATTATTATTCTCAGGGTTTTATAAAACATGCAAAGTATAGTGCCATACAGGATAGTGAAGAGTTGCAAGTGGCACTCTGTGGTTATTACTTTTTTTGTTGCTAAGCGAAGGTTGCCATCTGCTGGACAAATGTAGTAACAGCATTTTTTACTGTCATGTATTTGCGGGTCTACATTTTATACAATGAATGAGAAATGCTTTCCTGACACTGTTTGAATCCCACAAAATTAAAACGACAAAAGGGCACAATTTTTTTTCATGTAGAATTGTATATACGCGGTTATTTACAGACTTTTTACAGACCTTGTTTTGGACTTGCAGTTGTATTTTCATTACACAAACAGCAATGTACTGACCCTTCAGATACCATGTTAATAATAAAGAAGTTATTTCTTTTCTTTATGGCTGGACTTGAGTCATGGTAAGCCGCACTTGTCGTCTCACATCTATGTTTCATTTGATGGCATCCATCCATGAGCAGTCCTCAGGGATTATTCTATCCTGATCAGTCAATCCAAACTTAGAATAATCCTTTTTCCTTACTAGTTACTATGTTTTAAAAATCTGACTATTCTCCTGCCTAATATCAACAAAACTGGCAAATATAACAAGCTGATGATACATCCCTCCCAGAGTCACTTGTCTGTTGCAGAAGACTACATAGCTTTAAAGACCACGTAGCTCATAGATAAGGTAGCCTTATTACCAAACCTCCTCTGCAGATCGATCGATTAGTATAAAAGCGCCGCCTACAGACCAATCACCTCTCACGGAAGATGGCGTCGGCACGTGTGGAGCATCCTGCGGACTTGGTTGTGTGGGGGGTAAGAGGTCTTGAGAGACCGTGTTATCCCTTTGATTTTTGCACGAGCATGACCCTAAAAGCGCACTGAAGTCTTGTAGACAACCTGTTGTTTACAAAAGAAAGGCCGCAGTTTGAAGAATTTCTTTGTTGGAATATTGAAACTAAACATCCATTGCATAAGGAAAAATTGCAAGAATAAATATAAATAATGGAGTTGTTCCTGTAATTACACTTACTAGTGCTTTATTGCCAGGACAGCGGCTTCGAGAAGCTTCGAGTCGTGAACCAGCTTCCTGAAAGTTGGTGGTTTTAGTGAAGCCGCGTAATGACAAGACGTTTTGGGAGCGCTGAGCTTTGTATTTAGAACAGGCCCGGTGTTTTGGCACAACACCGAGCTGAGCGATGTAGATGGGGCCATACTCACACAAACCAAAAACTAAACACCAGCAATGTTCCCTCTAAGCTGCGCACGTGCGCACTGCTGGCACGGTCTCTGCGCACAGAAAATCTGCGTTGCGCACAAAAAAAATCTAACCTGAATTGAAATTAAAATTAATACTTTAATCAAAAAATGGTATGGCAACGTGGCATCTAGTTGTTAAGAAACGGGGGGAAGTTTTAGGAGTGACGGCGTGTTTTGAGATGTGAGAGATTTGACAGGTTTAGCGCAAATCTTGTGTAGTTAGTGTGTAGTGTAGTCAATATATTTGTTGTGTGTGTCAGAACAATGAGGCGACTGCTGAATGTTACAGGAGTTACAGGAGTGATACATCTCCTGTTGTCAGGCCTGCAGGTATCAGGCTTGTGATGTTCTCCTTTATAGTGGACAGAAATTATTTTTGGAGTGGCACAAATAATTTGTGTGGCATCAAATTTGATGCAGAACAGCTAATTGTTCTGTAAATAGTTTGAAATGTTTATTTAAAAATGCCTTGGCTGCATTTAAAAAAATGGCTGCAAAAAACTTTGTTGTTTGCCAAACTGAGTTACTTTTTTGAGGAGTAACTATATAATTATTTGCCCAACATTGGTCATTATATACTGTATTTTGCAGACAGAGTTACAGGACTCTCTCCCAGACCACAGACTCATACTCATAATACAAGTCAGAGCTTTATAAAAAAAATAAAATAAAATAAAAAGTTGTGTTTTCGAAATTGGAGTTAAAGTTATTTTTACTTCCAATAGTGTTAACATACTACACAGGCCAATGGCTAGATTATTATTATTATTATTATTTTTTTTTAACATTTTCATTGTAAATGGGCTAAAGCAGTTTAAAAGTAGTCTAACATAAATGTAAATGCTGTAATTTGATTATTTTTAATTAACTTGGATGGATTAGATGCTGGCGTGACCACAGTGCACACGTCTGAGGTCGCTCACAGTGGTCCACGGGATCGCTCAGGGAGTTTGTGTGTTCGCTCAGACACATGAAAAATTAGAGGGAACATTGAACACCAGTAAACGGAGAAATCTGGTGTACTACCTGTCATCGACCTGAGCAGCCCAGTTCTCTGGGTTTTGCTTACGTCGCCACGGAAGGGCTGCTTGCATTTAAATAAATAAAGAAATGAATAAATAAAGGGACAAAAATTAAATCAAAGAAAAGGAGAGCATGGCGTAATAACACGATGAAGAGCTGTTTGATTTGCATGTAGTATAAATAAAAATAGGTATTCACTTTTTTCTCTGCTTGGAAAATGTTTAAATAATTTCATTTGTGTCAGTTTGATTAATTTTGGTTGTTTAGGACATGACGAGGTAGTTAGTTTTATGTTTTCTGATCATGTTTCCATATCTACTAAAATTGTAATTAGGAAGTACAATTAATTGTTAGTTAGTTTAGATGTCTTTTTTTTTTTTTTCATTTTGTTTGTTTCCAGATTTGTTACTTGGACTGAGCTTATACACCTTTCCGTCTGTCTTTGTTTTTCTGCCTCTTTAGGGAGAAGAATTGGGACCTGTGTCTCTTGCCTCAGAAGATACAGATAATGACAACAGGGAAATACCCCATCCTTGCCCATTTGGAAAATACCGACGGAGCTTGGAGACCCTTATACCCTTCCGCTGTTCCTCACCAGAGTCAGTTTCATTGATGAAAGAAATTGCTAAATGTAACCTGTCTGCCAAATAAAAGTTACTTTCTTTGATATAGAATGTCTTCCATGTACAGTACTCATTTGCTTTTGCTTTTTTTGTCTTGTCCAGGTCCCACGCTGTAGATAATGCAGGTTTAATATCATCTTCAGTCTTTCTGTGGATGATCCCCAAAATGTGGGCCATGTTCAAGAATGGGCTGGATACATCCGACCTACACCTGTCTCCTTTTGATGTAGTAGACATTAGCGCAAAAAGGTCTCTCTTTGCAGATTCACATTTTTCGGTTGTTGTTTAAACACATCCCCATTTTATTAGCTTTTAGCCTATTGCTTGTTTTTGCATGCATCTGTTATTGCATAGCATCTTAATTTATTCCACCAGTCAATGGACAACTGCACTAAATCAAATGTAAACATTCAGTGACGCGGTGGTGGCTAAAAAGATTTGTTTACCAAAATGTGGGCTGGCAGACTGGACTTGTTTGAGAAGTCTGAAATGAGTCAAGCATAAAATTTGACCACTAAAACATTTTTATTTTTCTGTTCAGAGATGCAAGTAAATAACTGTCATTTGGGTTCCTTATTGAAACACACACAAAGTATTAAGTAAATATGAGGATTCGTGAATGACAATCATTGTATTGGGGGGGAGGGATCAAACTAAGAAGAGCAGCATACACAAAAGCACCCAACATTCTTAAAACCAATTACAAAGTCAGCTTATATATGCCCTGGAGTGCATCCATTGGCTATAGGACTCAGAACTCAGCCAATCGGATCAGATGGTGTGAAGGGCGGAACTAAGAGGTCGGGACCTGTCACTCAGCCAATAACTGAGTTTTATTTATGCTAGTGCTAGCAGATTTTTATTTGTTGTGACATCTTTGAGTTTTTCATTTGTTTTGTAAACCACTAACAATGATAAATTGCTTCCTTTTCTTTTGTCATGTGCCCTGTATATGTGTTGTCTCCTCCACCACCTCACCTTTTAATGCCGAGCCTTAGAAGTTAAAAAAGAACAATATCGCTAACATTAGAGTTACTAGTTGGAGTAAAACATCTGAAATTGTTGTTTTTGTTTTTAATATAAAGATATTTGGCATAGATTTACATTGAAAGGTTAAGCATGCTAGCTCTCCTCACAGCACCTACAGGTGGTGTTAATGCTGTAAAATCTCCAGTGAAAGCCGTGATTTCTTCCTAGAATATATTCTTTCCAGCTGCTTTGGAAATACACTGCTGATAAGAGATTTGTTGGCTTTATTATTTAACTGTCCTACGTCACCAACTGTCACTCATGAAACAAAACTACAATTTATTTAGTTACATTTGCTGAGTTTTGGGCAGCAGCTTTGGTGACATGCAGCAGGATGCAGCCAGCAGGTGGCAGCATATAGATACACTTGTAACCCCAATTCATCCATACGTTTGTTAACTGCATATCCAGCATAGGGTTGCTGGTGCCCTCGTAGCCCCACAACCTGTTTAAAATAAAGGTAATCTCGCTGTATATATAATTTCTTTTTTTAAAATACCAATTAATACTGAAACACAAATTTAAGTAATTTATTAGCACAGATCTTATCAGGGTCATCTGTATATACCTACACTATGAAATTTACCATGGTTTTTTTTTATTTTTTTTTTATGTCACACAAAAAAACAGGATTTAAATTACATTTAATAGCAGCAAAGAAAGACTTGGCAAATGCATAACATAATTAAACTATAACGTGCATAAGAAGTCATCTCATTCGAAATATGAAGAGAAACCCAGTAAAGTAAAGTACAGTGCTCATTGTTTTGTATCAGCAGACAGGAGAGATAAATGCATAGTTTTTGAACTTTGTAAATAGTTATGTTGTCTTTCCTGCACTGTTATCAGTTTCCATCTCTGCTGCTCAGTTACATCTCATACAAGCACACCAGAAAAGAGTGTAGTATCACAGTACAGACTTCGATATGGCTGTGTATATGGATAACTGTTATGAACATGCCCAGTGACTACTATGCAGCAGTTTTTTGGTTGTCCTTCTGTTCAGGAGTTTACTGTATTAGCAGCTGTCAGGAGTGATGAGAACAGAGAGTCTGGCCGTTGCTTCAGCACATCTGGATGATCTAATTCTGCCACCTGTCGAACAGAACACTTAGTGAGTTTAAGTTAAAGATTGTGTAATCATCTTTGATTTGTGTTCATTTGTGGGGGGTTTTTTTTTTGTTTTTTTTGGGGGGGGTTGGGTACCTGTCCATTGTCCATGACCAGAATAC
Organism: Pundamilia nyererei; assembly: GCF_000239375.1. NCBI lineage: Eukaryota > Metazoa > Chordata > Actinopteri > Cichliformes > Cichlidae > Pundamilia > Pundamilia nyererei. Next base: position 395,038 of record NW_005187426.1, read on the forward strand.
GATCTGCATGCATAACAGTGTTGATGCGATGCGCTATGGTGAGCATGGTGCAGTCTTTGAAGGCCTCTTTGATGGTGTTTTGAATGAGAGCATCTGTTTCTGAATCGATGGATGCTGTGGCTTCGTCTAAAAGAATAATCTGCCAAAAAATAACCAGCGTAATGGTGGTTAGAAAGAAGAAAACGGTGGATGGCAAAAGTGTCATAAAATACAAAAATGTTTACAGTGCTTATGTTATTATACACTTTGAATGCACACAATGGTAAATAATTAATGGAAATATTGGTAGAGGCATCACAAGCTAATGTGGCAGCAGTATCCCAGCCAATAAACTGTATTTGCAAATTAAATTTAGTATCATCAAGAAGGTGTTATGTGTGTACACACCTTGGAGTTACGGAGTAGAGCCCTAGCCATACACATCAGTTGTCTCTCACCAACAGAGAAGTTCTCTCCATTTTCCAACACTGGTGCCTGTAGCCTTTCTTCCAGCTTGGAGATCTGATGGAACAAAATCATATTTTGGTACTGCCATTCATACCCCTCAGGCTAACAGAAAGAGGATATTCGCAGCAAAAAAGCCCACAAAATAAACTACAAAGTCGTATAATCCTTGCCTAAGGCAAGGCAATCAAAAGTTTGAACTCTTGTATGGAAAGACTATCTGCAGTTAGACAGGAGCAGCATAAGGATTCTGGGACGGTGCCTCGGGCTGGAGAGCCAGTGAGATTGGCTTGCAACCCCCATGCTAGTCTTGGATTAAGGACTACTACAGTTCATTTTTGCCAGAAAGGAATTCCTGAGCAGAGATGGGCAGTAACACGTTACTTGGTAATTAGATTACCGTTACTTTCCCGTAGAAACGCTGCGTTACCTTGTTACTAAACCCGTGATTTTTTTTTTTTTTTTTTTTTTGGGCGAGAATGTCTCATGACAGTGACGTAAGCGAGTGCGACGTTCGTGACAACAGCTGTGTGCAGATCAACAATGGATCATATATCGAGTGTGGGAGAGAGTATGAGCGTGCAGCGTTTAAAGCGTGGAAGTACTGACCTTTAAGTTTGATTCCATAAAAAGTGACAAAAACATTAGTGTCTGTTGTGCGTGTTCAGCGAAAAAAAATAAAACTAAACTTCCAAGCAAGCACCGAGTGCGCTATGACGTAATGGGAAATTCACAGAGAAACTCGCGGATTCTTCAACTGACTGGTGCGGCACACCTGCACCAGGGAAAACCTCCGCCTACGCCACTCCTGCTTTACAGGTGAAAATAGAGCAACAGGACTGCTAGTCTTTGACTTTATTTATTTTCTGCTGTGTTTTACTTGCATCTATTTGAAAGAGTGAGTGTTAACACAAAAAAATATTTTATTTTATGTGCTGGAATGTGCAGAAAATAGGTTTAAATGTTAAACTAATTTCTTCCAGTCAGAGAATGTTGCATATAATACAATTTTTGCTTGATGCATAAAGTTAAAAGATTAAAACTGATAAAACAAGTTTAAAAAATTTACTTTTCCATTTGATTACATTTTGTATGATGGATTATGCAGAAATTAGATTTGGGCTGAAAGAGCTATTGCTTTATTACCTATTCAGGTTGTAAATAGTGTTTTTTAAAAAGTAGCTAAGTAATTAATAACTTTTGAAAATAAGTAATCAATAAAGTAACGGGATTACTTTTTCGGGAAGTAATCAGTAATTAGTTACTGATTACTTATTTCAAGTAACTTGACCAACACTGTTCCTGAGTGTATTCTGTGATAAACATTTAGACATGCCAGAACCTTATCAAACTTGTTGTAATAAAAATCTTTAGGGTTTATTACTTCCAGGTTCACGGCATGAGCGCAACATTAGTCAGCATTACTGGTGCCATTAATAACTGCTAGAGAGTTGTTTTCCTCTGCGGAAAAACATGTGCCTGGACAGATGGTACTATAATTGTACACAGAGGAAGGTGAACTAAATGTAGGGCACTGGAGGAAAAAGTCCAAATTCCAAATTTTCAATGCAAAGATAAAGTAAATATGCAGAGCTCGTCAGAGAGTAAACAATACTGGCCAGTGGCAGAAAAATTGTTAAAAATCTAATAACTGATAGCTAATTAAAGGAAACAAAGAACAGAAGTAAAACTAAATAAACGTCATGAACAACATGAACATAGGATGTGTCAAAAAATGAACATAAAATATATGTTTGGCTCTAGGGCTATTCCATTTTCTTTTAGGGCTATATCAGACGTGTCACAGAGACTGCAGTCTTACGCGTTGTGGGTTTTAGTTTTTGTCAAAGCAAAATCTTGGATAAAAGCAAGTGGCAAAACAAACAATAAGACTATACAATACTGATAACATACTGAGTCCTTTATATAGGTCTTCTCCAGTGCTGCCCAAATCTCCTCATCAGTGTAGTTATTAAACGGGTCTAGGTTGTACCTGTAGGAAAAACAGCTCTTTATCTAGTGACTGACATGCAGGAGTAAAATCAGTGTGTGATTCTGTACTTCTGGTTCACTACCTTACTGTACCGATGAACAGCACAGGGTCCTGAGGGATGATGGACAACTTGCTGCGCAAATCCTGCAGGCCAATGGACATAATATCAACTCCGTCTATCTTTATGGTTCCTGCTGCAGGCTCTACTAGTCTGAATAGAGCTACTCCTAAAGAGGATTTCCCTACAGACACAAAGCACAGAGCAGAGTAGCTGAATATTACACTATAGCTGATTAAAATTGTAATCTGCACTATGGAATAATTAGGAATTCACTGCTATAATAATTACAACCCTGTTTCCCCAAAAAAGGAAACTGTGCAAAATGCAAATAAAGACAGATTTAATTTAAAACATGAATGTTTAAAGTTATACATTTTAATGGATAGACAACAAATTATCTTTCATCTTAATCAGTGACTGGGAATAAGGAGACCATTCTGAGTCCAGTTTCAACCAAGGTCAGTAAGCACTTTGATCTTCTATCAGTGGACGCACTAACGAACTCACTCAAAGAACCATGGGTCTAAACTGGTCTTCCTACAGTCCAGATTTGTCACCTATTAGCAAGTTACAAAACAGGAAATATGACAGAGACGGCTTCAAACTTAATTATTTAAATATTTCTAATTAACATATCTTTTTTTTTCTCCAAAAATCCCACTGAATAAAAATTAAGAAAACGTAATAGCTCCTAAATTCGGGGCCTTACCAGAGCCAGTCCTTCCCACGATCCCCAGCTTCTCTCCAGGTTGAATGTGGAAATCAAGGCCGTTTAGGACGATTGGTGTATTCTCTCTGTACCTCATCTTATAGTCTTTGAAGGAGACGCCCCCATTGCTAGGCCAGTCCTGTGGGATCTGAGCCTCTTTAACATGCCTGGGGGCCTCAGATTTACAATCCTGCAAATAAAAAAGTTTATTTTTTGAGTGAGGCAAACAGAGGGAATTTGGGGTTTGGTCTTGGCAAAACCATGAAAGATGGATCGTTTCCGGAGAGAAATCTGACCATGATGTATTCCTGCAGTCGCTCCACTGAGTTGAACCTTGCTTCCACTTCCGTTGACAGTCTTACTACATATTGAAGCATGCCTGTCAACTGGACAACACACAAAAGGTCTAACAAAACACAAACACACATTTCAACATGACTTAGACGTATAACTCTGCTCTCCTTATTTACCTGTATGGTATAGGTTATGGCCAGGCCTTTCAAGGATGGAGCGATAAAGTCATTACTGCTAAGCACTACAAACAGAGACACCAACAAGGTCATAATAGAAGCCATGAAGTCCAGCCAGAAAGAAAGCCACCGGGTGCCAGAATGAAACAATAAAAAGTGATTGGAGTTGATGTCATTCAGGGACTTGAACCTACAATATGACACAACGACGTGATGAGAGTTGAGAGCACCGATCAAAGACCACATCATTTACAGATATTTACAGAAGAACACATTATTTACTATTACGACCAGTAATAGAGAGACTTTTATTTGTTTCTGTGAAAGAGTTCTGGTGTCTTACATTTCTATGTGACTGTTTCTTGTGTTGTAAGCATGGATGGTGCTGAGGCCCTGCAGTGTAGAAGTCGTTAGTGAGATACAGGGAGAACGGCTGATATTTTCCATCTTCTTCATAAGACGAATACCCCTTTGGAATAGGCTGCAGATAAATTCAAACAAATGTTGAGCAAACTGTACCTTAAACAACTATCTGCTCTCGCACTAAGACAATTTTTAAAACTTAACTCACAACAGAATGAGGGTAAACAAAGCTCCCATGATGACTACAGCCACAAGCATGTATGGAAAAACGGATGCGATGATGATAATTGTGAATGTGACGAGAAGACAATACTGCAGGAAAGAATCCATGACAAGAGGAAGCATAGTGTCCACCTCCTCTTGATCTTTAGAGAAACGGTTTAGAATTCGGCCTGTTGGAGTTGTGTCGAAGAAACTCATTGGACTGCCAAAAATCTGTGAGAGGAAAATACAAACAACAAAAATAATCATTCTTTGAATCATTGAGCAGTTAATCTGTGTTTCAATTGGTCATGTTGGATGGTAAACACTGGGGATTATTTCTTGGTACCTTCTTGAACATTGTGTTGTGGAGTTTGCAGGAGGCCCTCAAGGTGACGTAAGTATAAAAGAAGCATTTGATGAGGGCAAGTACCACCATGATGAGCATCATCACACCATAAATCGTTTGGTAATAGTGCAGGTCTGGATTTTTTGAGATGTCACCTGGATCTGAACCTGGGTTAGTCAATGACTTCGATAAAACAGACACAATATCTTTTGTTAGTGGAGAGAGAGTGGACTTGGCGTGTCGATCGTTTCAGTGGGTCTTTCTTGAACTGTCATCTTGAGTGACAAGACACAGCTAGAGAGCAGTTTTCTAATACAGCAGTGCATGGAAACTAATTTCTTTCCAGATCCAGAATTTGCTAAATAAAGAACATAACACTCCAGCATGCAAAAGTACTGTTAAAGAACAATTTTTAGCAGTAATGGTGTTGGAGCATGGTTAGGGTTAGGCTCAAGCTAAACAAGCGTAATGAGTAGACTAAGATGTGCCAGTATTCTGTGTACTGATAGGCTGGAATAATACGAGAGTGTACCACTAAGAAATGTGCTAGCTGGAATATTATGTTCTTCATCACATTGGTTCTGCCCAGACCATTCAGTTAGCACTCTGTTCCTGTAAAAGATTCACACTGCAGCAGTATAATGAGCACATCCAATAATCTGATCTTAATAAGAACTGCTCAAGGCCAAAGAGCACTAACTCTCACAGACCTCACTTGACCACCACCTGAACTCATCACTAGTAAGTATTTGTGGGTTACTTAAAAGCTGAGATAGCCTGGAAAAAGCCAAAAATTCAAGGTTTGACCTTAAGTCCATTGTAACCCTCTAATTTTAAAGAGACTGGCTAACACGGGCAATCTTACTTGAAACAATGTACCTTCTGGTGCTTGTAATCATCTTTATTGGATTCACTTGTGTTAGGCTACACAGTGACTGAGAGCTCATAGTCATTTCACCCAAGCTGTTTATGCATGATGAGATTATTTTTGTGTGAATGCTAGAGAGAGAGGATTCTCACCCCATTACCCTTTCCAAGCCAGAAGCTGAGCCACCAGTTGCTGAAGGCTGTGGATCCAATCATCAGGACAATGTTCAGGACAGTGAGAAAGACGAGAATGTAGCCTGTAGCAAAGAGTTGCAGCACAACTATTAAGTACATATTGGTACATTATTGCTTAAAATCATGTAAATGCATGTGTGTGTTATATCAGACCTCCAGCTGCTTGACAGTACCGGTGGTAGGTTCTTAAGGAGACAGCACCCTCTGTGGAGGACTCTTGATGGACCAGCTGGTCATCAGACTTGACAGGAGCTTAAAACAGGGAAAATATTTTAATAGAGTTGTAACAGGATTAGTGACTTCCATTTGCATTGACATGCATCACATGTGCATTTCCATTATAAAAAATATTTAAAAAATCGAAAGTATTGCTTGGTGTAAAAAAGGGGATCACATAACAACTAAATATGTAATAGTGAAACAGCTGACAAACGGTGGGATGACACTCAGAATTAAGTGAACTTTAAAGACTTACGCTTTTGCTCAGCTGTTGTTTCATGATCCTTTTCATCTGACATGTCAAATGCTGAAAGGAAGAATAGAAGTAATTTTATCATTCTACTAATCACAAAAATTGACTTAAATTATCATTGTCCACATATTGTAAGACATAACTGCAAAGAGTTGAACCACAGACCCCTACAGCAAGGAAATCTGGAAACTGATCACTTGTATACATTGTATGCATAGAGGGAAGAGTCACTTTAAATAATAATAATGGATTGGATTTATAAAGCGCTTTACAATGCCACTATTCATTCACTCTTGCATTCACACACTGGTGGAGGCAAGCTACAGTTGCAGCCACAGCTGCCCTGGGGCAGACTGACAGAAGCGAGGCTGCCATATCGCGCCATCGGCCTCTCTGGCCAACACCAGTAGGCGGTAGGGTAAAGTGTCTTGCCCAAGGACACAACGACCAGGACAGAGAGCCCGGGGATCGAACCGGCGACCTTCCGGTTACAGATGGGCTAATGAAGATGGGTCAATGATGCATATAAATATGATAGTAATGTTATGTCATGTTTTTGGTATGAAGTTACAAGAACTTATAATATGGGTATATAGCAAAAACAGCCAGGTCAACAAGTTTTCTGCCCTGTCTGTTATTACTTTACAAGGCCTTGTTTTTGCTTTACAAAACTTTGACCTGTCCCTGGTTATACAGTTGCTCTTTAACAATCAAAAGTACTGATGTGTCAACACTGCACGTGCATTGGCACAGCAACATTTAGAAAGTGTCAGCGTCATCCCCCTGAACACTGGTCTCTGGACAGTGAAAAAACAAAAATCCCACCGTATTCAAAAAAGCACCACTACTAAAACATGTAAAGTCTGTCATGAATTCAAAAACACCCAAAAAGTTCAAATTATTAAAATGATTTTCTTCCTAGTTTTTTTTTACCAGGGTTTGCCATCCCACTGTCTGCACGATATCTGAGCTCAACCTCTTTCAACTCAGGGGCATCTTGGGATGATAAATCCTCCTCTTCCTCTCCCTCCTCATTCTGAGTCTGACAAGCAAGAATATCAGGAACACAGCATTACAGCACAGCCCGTACAAACGTATAACCACAAATGGAATGATTTGTACCTTGTTTTACAACTGATCATTAAGTTTATTGTTTTTGACATAATAAAACAATAAAGAACAGGTGAGGTGGTTTGCAGGAACATAATAATAAGAATCAAAGATAAAAATAGAAGAGGTACAAGATGCATGCTTTTAATTTAGGGTATACTTACTTTGGACTGTTCCATCTGGTAATTGGTGATGAGCTGAGCATAGCGTCCGCTGGCGTTCATCAAGGTTTGGTGGTTTCCGGCCTCCCTGATCTCCCCGTCATCCAGAACCAGGATGTCATCACAGAACTCCAAATACTAGCAAGCATAAGTGAGAACAACTGTGGCAACAAAATCTACAGTGTCGTCAGACCTGTTCAAAACTATAATCACATGTACGTACACATTTATGTCATTTGACAGATGTTCTTATCTCCAGTAGCGTGACTTACAAAATGGCTTAGAACTCACGGGTAAGAGCACCAGTCAAATACTCTTCCTCAGATTAGTGACTTATGATTAGTAGGTAAACTATTAGCCAAGAATGCCTTCTAGGTTTTTTCAGATTTGACTGAATTTGTCCAAAATGTCATATTTAAAAACACAATTTTAGACAATATGCATATTAATTTCATGAATATGTATATTCATATTCATGAAAGCTGATTTCCAGATTTCAGAGTCTCAGACCAAGCTATGTTCCATCAAGTAACCTGGTTAATTTTTCACTTTGGTTTTTATACAGATTAACAAAGTGGAATATAGTGATTTTTATAAAACATTAACAGATGTTTTTTCTATTCTTCCTGTCATGGTAAGACATGGCCTCTGACTGTAAAATTACAATATATATGGTCAGGAAAGTCTTCTTTTAACTGCTTACATCAGTTGTTCTTGTCATTTAGTGTTATTCTTTAGTGAAAGCACTAAAGAATGAAACCGTGTTCTTACCTGGAGCTGGTGTGTAACCAGTATGACAGATTTTCCTTGGAGTTCCTTCTTTATGCATTCTTCAAAAATATGTTTCCCCACATGAGCGTCAACAGCAGATAGAGGATCGTCAAGGAGGAAGATGTCCTTGTTGGAGTAGACTGCTCTGGCCAGGCTGATCCTCTGCTTCTGTCCCCCTGACAGATTGAGCCCCCGCTCCCCAATCTGACAAAATGTCAGTAAGACTTAATATAATCCAGAAATTTACTCAATCTTTATGGAAGAGATGGTATTATATTTTAAATATTGTAATTCATTACATTATACTAGTGCATTTATTCCATACAACACTATGGCATTATTCTGTCTCAATTAGGGCTGCTCAATTATGGCAAAAATGATAATCACGATTATTTTCACTGAAATTGAGATCTCGATTATTTGACGATATTTATTTAACCCTTAC
>NW_005187426.1:410416-484547 GCF_000239375.1 Pundamilia nyererei
CGCTGACGTCTGTTTCACTGTGGGAAGTGTTACGAACAGCTGATCGGATCGGCAAAGCGTGTTTCTGGAATATTATGTTTTTGTTCCTGCAAGCGCTTTTTATGCAATTTTTGCAAAGCTATATGTGGAAGGAAACCGTGACCGAGGACAAGCTGATGTCATAAGATGTAAGTACAATTCCTCTGGTTTCATATGCAAAACAAATTATTGCGCTAGCTTACACGGTTCAGGTTCTTCAGGGATTTAAAAATAGTTACACAAAACAGAGCATGCAGCTCTGACCGGCTTTAAAGGGTTAACAATAACAACGTATTGAATAATGACTTTAAAAAATAATATAAAATAGTGTGCAACACCACTGAAGTTTTTTTTACCTCTCTTTACCTCGGCAGTCACTCTCCTCTCCAAATAACTTCTGCTTTCCGAGCTTCCCTCGGGTCCTCTTAATCAGTGGTCTCCACCCTTTTTTGCGCCACGGACCGGTTTATGCCCGACAATATTTTCACGGACCGGCCTTTAACGTGTCGCGGAAAAATGAGGGAGGGGCTAATAATCGGCTCAGTCATTTTTAATGATCGTTGAAAGCCCAGATCGTAATCGTGATTAAAATTTGATTAATTGAGCAGCCCTAGTCTCAATATACCCTCCTTTATCTTAACATAGTAGTTGCTGGAGGGGAGATATGATTGTTACAGTTTGTTTAACTTCAAATGGTAAATGGCCTGTATTTGTATAGGGCTTTTACTAGTCCCCCCTAGGGACCCCTAAGCGCTTTACACACCCAGTCATCCACCCAGTCACACACACATTCACACACTGGTGGAGGCAGCTACAGTTGTAGCCACAGCTGCCCTGGGGCAGACTGACAAATAGCTCATTATTTATTTTGGACTTTGTTTAATTGTATGTTTAAACGACTAGGACACATGACACAAGGCTTTTTTTTCTGCTTATCTAGCAGATACTTGTTTATGCAGATAAGGACTTTCAATGAATTTCTTTGACAGTTCAACCTCCTAAGACCCGAACTCTTTCACGACATGCATTTTTAATTTCTCTTTGATATTTGGGCTGATTGGGACCTGATGAATGTAAAAACAAAGAATTACCAGATTTTTTTCCTTTACCTTATTTTTGTTTTTAAGAAAGATAAGAGCCACATATGAGGATATTTGTTTAAAATTTTGATAGAACAGTAGCAGTATAATGTCCTCGTAAGTGGATATCAGGCCCATGTAGAGCAAAATTGAGTATTTTGGTCTATCCATCCATCCATTTGCTTCCGCTTATCCGTTTTCAGGGTCGCGGTGGGCGCTGGAGCCTATCCCAGCTGTCATAGGGCGAAAGGCGGAGTACACCCTGGACTAGGGATGAGTATCGTTTAGGTTTTATCCGATACTAGTACCAAACCGGTACTTTTGAAACGGTGCCGGTGCTTAAAGAATGGAGAACACAAAATTGGTCCAAAAACCTCTCATGTTCAGCTGTTTTTTTGTAAAAAGATAACAATGTTAGCCTTTTCTGCAGCTATAGGGCATATATGGTATCACTCTTGGCTGGAAGCAGTGCTTAAACAATGGAAAAAACACAAACTTTGTCCAAAAACCTCTCATGTTTAACTGTTTTCCACTTTTTCTTTGGTCATTTTAGCCTTTTTGGCCAGGGTGAAGGGAGCATCTGCCATCAAACAAGAAGACAGCCGCATGTAGCTATGATGATGTTTGCTAGTTCACCTTACATGCATTAATGTAATAACGTGGTTAGCCTACTAAAGGTAAATTACACACGAGCAACATTAAGCTACTCACGCAGAGAACGGCTGCTGCTGCCATTAAATACGGTGCATTTCTTGGCTTTTAAAAAAAACGCTATGCGTCGCCAGGTGTTTCATCAGATTCGAGGTGTTAGCTCCTTTGCACAGTATCACCATAAAGCATTTGTTGCAGGCTGCTGAGTTTGCATCTTTTGCTGTGAAATACAGCCAGACTTTTTACCGCTTTGCATTGGGCATTTTTAATCTGTTGCTCTGCTCTAAAAGAACGTACATACCTGGACCCACCTACTATCCTCGGAAACGTAAAATGATTGGCTAGAATCTAAAGTGTATCACAGCTCAGGAAAGAAAAGCACCGAAATAAAGCACCGAAATGTGCGCTGCTTTTCGGTCTGGTTACTACAGTTTATGTCAGAACAGATACCGGTACCCATCCCTACCCTGGACAGGTCGCCAATCTGTCGCAGAGCTAACACACAGAGACAGACAACCATTCACACCTAGTGGCAATTTGGATTATCCAATTAACCTATCCCCACAAGCTGCATGTCTAGCTTGGGTGGTGGGAGGAAGCCGGAGTACCCAGAGGGAACCCACGCAAACACGGGGAGAACATGCAAACCCCACACAGAAAGACCCCGGCCTGATGGTGGAATTGAACTCAGGACCTTCTTGCTGTGCGGCAACAGTGCTAACCACTGTGCCACCATGCTGCCCTATTTTGGTCTAAATAACCCAAAATGTGATGTCCACATATGTGGACGCCAGGTCCTAGGAGGTTAAAGAGAGAGCACCTACCTCAGTTTGGTCACCGAATGGCAGAATCTTCAGGTCAGCTCTGAGGCTACAGACATCCACAACCCTGTCATATCTGTGGAGTGACAATGTAAGATAGTGCCCTGATTGAGAGAAATATAGTGTATCGAACAGAACCATTTAAATAATTCTAAAAATCCAATGAGTCCAATAACATATGTAATCAGGATAAGCACTGGTCTCTGGAAAACTTTTCTTTGAAAAATAATTCCTTTAATTTGCTCAGACATATGGTGCCTGGTGGTTTATGAGAGGTTATGAAAGGGCCCTTTCACTTTCTGTTAAGTCAACACTACAGAGGTCAGCAAGTTTCCCTTCTCACCATCACTAAATTGAACTTCCTATTAGGGATGCACCGATACCGGTATCTGGTATCGGCCTCGATACCACATTTTCTAAAGTACTCGTACTCATTAAAAGTCCCCCGATACTGGGAACCGATACCACGGTCTGAGACCTGTCTATGTTTGAGCGGCATGTAAGGGGTTAATCACAAGCGCCAAGTGCCCGCCCCCAGGCCCCGGCTGCAGTTCAGAGCGGGGAGAAGGCAAGGCGAGACATGTCAGCCGTGTGGAACTATTTCAAAGTGAACGAAGACGCGAAAACAAAGGCGGACTGCAAATTGTGCTCAGCGAAATTGTCCAGAGGAGGCTCAAAAGGTAGCGCATTTAACACAAGTAATTTAATCAAGCACCTAAAACCCCAACACGACAAAGTACAAAGAGTTTACCCACGCTTATTTACCCATGCTTATTAGCACAGAGGAGCATAGCTGATGCTATAGCAGTGGGACGGAAAGTAGTTGGGCATTTTAAACATTCCGCCTTAGCCTACTCCCGCCTCGAGGACATTCAGGGACAGCTCAACCAGCCAGTAAAGAGACTGCAGCAGGACCTACAGACGCGCTGGAACAGCACGTATTACATGCTCCAGTCCCTCATTGAGCAAAAGCGAGTGCTGGAGGTGTATGTGTCCGAGCACGAACTCCCTGACTATCTCACCGCTCACCAATGGGCTCTTATGGAGACGACTGTTGCCATCCTCGCCCCCTTTGAGGAACTAACTAAAAAAGTGAGCAGCTACGACACACTAGCCTCTGATGTCATCCCAGCTGTGACTGTGCTAGTGAGACTTCTAAACAGAGAAACAGACGAGGACCACGGCGTCAAGGCAATGAAAGCAACCTTACAGGCAGCTGTCAAGAAGCGCTTCAGTGACGTCGAGACCAACCCACTGTACTTCATCTCCACCATACTTGACCCAAGGTAAAGTCTGTGTGCTATAGGCATTCAATGATAAACTACAGTACTAAATGTAAGATTATTTTACATCTGAAATATTATATATTTGTAACTAAAATACACAAATACAAATGTATGCAATATATATAATATGAAATACATTTCCATTATTACTACCAGAAAGTCAAATGGTTGGCATTTGTCAATGAGTAAGTACTCGGTATCGGTATCGGCGAGTACTGAAATGCAAGTACTCGTACTCGTTTTCAAAAAAAGTGGTATCGGTGCATCCCTACTTCCTATTGTAACCCTGTCAGATAATGAAGATGACCTCCACCTTTATTACATTCTTATCAGATGCAAATTCACAAAGATAAGATGAACTTTCTCCTAGTTAAACATTTTTCATGTAAGGTAAAGTCACAGGGAATATATAGTCAAATCTAAAACGCTTGCCCTCATTTTCATAGTCTTGGTTGGTGCAGTAATTAAAATCATGTTGCCTCAAATGAAATCTCCTTATTTTATAATAATACCTGTTCTTTTCATATTCAAGTCTTAGCTACTCAAAAATAGTGACAAGCGCTGATTTATGTTAAATTATCAATTACTTGGTTTGGTCAAAAGGTTCCCCCATGAGGATATTTTCTTGAACAGTCCCGTGGAAAATCCAGGCCTGCTGGGAGACGTAAGCAAATGTCCCATCGGCTGTGATGGAGCCCCGAAGAAGGTGCATCTAAAAGATAAAATCAAGGAGACAGAAAAGCTATATTTACTGGACATTTTATGTACGGTTAGAAATAGTAAAAACTTCTTCTTTCTCCTCCTTCGTCTCTTGTTAGACCTTGCCACGGCTGATCGTATGCCCTATTCATATATATGTATTGACTTTCATCCCTTTTCTCTCCAGTGTGTACTTCCACCTCTCCAGGCTCTTTCCCACCTGCTCCACACTCTTAATAAAGATCACAGTATCATCTGCATACATCCTAGTTCACAGAGACTTCTGCCTGGCCTTTTCTATCAGCATATCCATCACCACTGCAAAGAAGAAGATATACTCATTGATATAATCCCATTTTCACTCCTACCACACACCTCACAACTGTCTCGTTGTCCTCGTACATGTCTTGCACCACCCTAACATACTTCTCTGCTACTGAGAGAAGTGCAGCAGCACCACAGTTTGTCTTGTGACACCCTACCATAAACCTTTTCTAGATTCACACAAAGACACAGTGCAACTTCTTCTTACCTTCTCTCTACTTCTCGGTCAACAATCTCAAAGCAAACATCAAATCTATAATGCTCTTTCCTGGCATGAAGCCATCGTTCTGCTCACTGATCGTCACCTTTCTTACTAACCTACCTTCAACAATTTTTTCCTGTACCTTTATGGTATGACTCAAAAACTTTATCACTCTCTGTCATCTACATAATTCTGAAGATAAAGTTGGAGATTACTACTATGTTTGCAAACAAACTGTAACAGCTTCCTTCTACACAAGTGTTATGCAGATAAGATATCTAGAAGATTGTTTTGTTATATACTAAGATACAGCTTGACCCCTGCATGAAGAGAAGTGCAAGCATGCAGAATTTCCCCAACTCAGACAGTGCCCTGCTTCTAGTCTCTGGATTGATAAGACTTGTTTAGCTTATCTGCTACATATATCCTGTTGAACTATGTTTGACCTGTGTAGGGTGACTAGTTTTCTGTCTTGCAACAGGGTAACAACCTAGTCCTCGTTCTATCTTCTCAACGCATGCAAATAACGAAAGAGTGAACAAAAAATAAATAAAAGAAAACTATAAAGAAACGATACAAAATAACAGAAAAGGACAAAAACACAAAAGAGAAAGCAACCTGTTCCAAAATGCTGGAAATCAGTGATGTCTTTCCACTCCCCACATTCCCACAGACACCGAGCAGGTTGCCCTTCGGGAAATACCAGAGACAATTAGTTTACTTTTAATAGAATGCAGATAACCTGAGATATCATTATCAGAATTGAATCACACCTTAGGCAGTGTGAAGGAGATGTTTTTCAATGCTGATGAGGATTCAGTCTCAGCTGTCTTGTGTTCTGACACTCCGTTGGCTGTGCTGGGTGGGGGGGAAGACTGGCTTTCAGGTCTGGTCCAGGAAAATGTAGCATTTTTCATCACTATAGCCGAGTCATTATCTACCTTTTTCATCAGGTAGGGCTCAGGATTCTGGATCAGCAAAATTTTCTGAAATAACAACAAACAGCATTTACAAGCTTATCTGTGTTTTTCTGTTGATATTTCTGAATGAAAGTCAGATACAAGGTGTGACAAAAGCAAGGGTAAAAGTAAGACAGGAATCAAAGCAGCGTTAAACCAGATTTGTGATGCAGGTTGACAATATATCTTATATTTAAAGATGTGTACCTGAGATGACCTTATCATGCATAGCATCTGCCACTGGCAGCCAGCAGTACAAAAAAAATAAAACTGTGATTTTAGAAACGTCTGAATTGGGAGGTTTTGGCTCGCTTGTACATATGCTGACTTCATTATTTGAAAGTGTGTTCATATGAGCATGCATCAGTTTAAGAATATATATGACAAAAGACACAAAAAGCACAATAGAGTCACTACATGAATTGTTAACAGTTACAGAGGGCGCAAAACAAATAATTTACCCTTAATCGTTTTAGTGCTACAAGAGCCTCAGCTGTGGCCTTCACAGATGGGGGCAGGACAACGAGGGAGAACCTCATGCAGTTGAAGATGCCAATTGTGGTAAAAGCCTAGTAAAAACAAAGAATTATGTTAAGACACTATATATGATTATGGAATGCAAGAAAATCATGTTGATATTAAATGGGCCACAGCAAACCGGGTTAGCACAATCGCAATTAAAGGAATGCAATAAACCTTTATTTCATTATCTTATGACTCATATCCAAACAGTCTGAGTTTCAGAACTGCAGAATCTCAGACTTGTTACTTTAAGTTGACATGTTAGTTAAAGATGTTTTTGCGCCTGTACAGTTTTAGTATACTGCTGTAGTACTCACATCAGAAGTGCTGAGAGGTAACCCCAACAAAGTGTGAACCAGAAAGGTGAGGATAGTGGCAATGGAGGGTAGGATGTTGGCGATGCTTATATTAATAGTCTGGACATAACTGACCTTCTGTAGTTGTTTCTTTTCATTTTTCCTTAAGCCTGTGAGAATTAAAAGTTTTTCATTAGTTAACTTTATCTTTAGTGACTTACCTTTTTTCTTTACTGTAGTTCTTTAGTGAGCACCTTAGTAATGAGCAATAAGGCATTCAGATGACTACATTATGATCATTTTTTAAACAAGAAACTACCAAGAGTACAGACTGAAGACCTAGACCTCACAGTGTTGATAAGAAAGTTAACAAGATCATAAGATACTAAAGCATATCATATTCCCACATGCACTTTACTTGTCATAGGAAAATGAGAACACGTGCCCCAGATTTGGCAGCAAGCCAATGAATGTCCATAGAAGTTCAAGGTAAATTGAAAGTAAGTGAGAGTTCAAGATGTTCTCACAAACAACTGCATGTTTTAGAGGCAGATGACTGCTTCAACTTGTAATGAAGGGAGTCTAACAAATAGATATACTTGTGAGAGGTACGTAAAAGTGTATGGATTAGTTAGACATGAGGTCACCTTACTCATTATAGATCTGTAGTTGCGGTCAGAAGTTTACATACACTCATGAATGTCATTGTAATTTAGGGCTTTAACTATTTCTTTAAACAGTTCTGTCTTTGGGATGTAATGACGGTGTTGATGGTTCTACAATGTGTTTTCACTTGACTGGACCAAAACCTATTATTATCTCGTTAGTGATAATGATTAATGGCAACTTTTAGGTTCTTTTTGCCAGCATAAAAAGGATTTCATTAACAACAATCATTGGACGGACCAATACTCAGAACAATGGGGAAGAGAAAGAACTCAGTGAAGATCTCAGAAAGAGAAGTATTGATTTACACAAGACGCAGATTCCAGGATCATCATTTCAAACAATTCTAAGTACAAGAACATCGACATCAGTTTTCACAGTGAAGTGAGTTATAGCTTCATGGACTGAGAGGCTGCCAACCAAGAAAGAAGCCCTTGCTTCAAAATCGACACCTTCAGACTTGACTGAAATTTGCACATGGACAAGCCAAATGCCCTCTGGAAAAAAGGTTTTATGGTCAGACAAGACAAAGATTGAGTTATTTGTCCACGGTGATAAGAGATACGCTTAGAGAAGTAAAGATGAGGCTTTCAAACCTAAGATAATAGTACGAGCTGTAAAGCATCGTTGCCTGGGGTTCTTTTGTGGCCAGTGGTACCTCCAAATTCTTCCACTTTGGCACAAAATTGGTTTTGCAATGGATAAATTAGACTAACATTTAGAAGATCAGTCCAGAAGCTTAAAGCCCTAACCTCAACCCTCTTGGGGCTAGGCTTGATGATGGTGACCAAAAGCATCTGGACTTCTGATCACAACTGTACATAAGGATGCCCATACATACCATTGTGACTATATGTTTGCTGATTTTGTTTTTAAACAAATTGGTGTGTATGAATATGTGGTGGGGCATGGTTTGCGGTGCCGTGCGGACGCACCTGCACGGCATCCGCAATCACGCCCGCCGTGTTAAAACACGGGGACTCAGGGGTTGGTGTGTGTGTGGTGTGACGTGAACTAAATAAAGTTGGCTCTGAACGTTGCTCCGTGGTCCCGCCGTGCCTTATTCACGCCACAGAATATTTCCTTGATATTTGACATACTGATTAAAAAAATATCAACATGAAACAGCTTGACATACCTGCAATCGTCTTCTCAAAAGAATCTTCCCACGCGTACATCTTGATTAGCTTTATACTGTTGAGAATCTCATTCATCGTGCGAACTCTGCTGTCGGTTATCAATAAGGACTTCCATCTGAATTTATTTATGAGCTTGGCCAAGAAAATCTACAAAAATCAAGAAAAATACATTGTGAGTGACTAAAGTTAATAAGAAGCAAAGTAATATATTTGGGATAATATAAGAAAAACACAGAAAAATCAGCTTTGCTATCTTAGCAGCTTACTAAACAAGGAAATGAGTTTATAGAAAGGTAAAACATACCGTTCTATATGCCTCAATTTTTTGTGATATAATATTTTGTTCTTATTGTTCTTATTTTTATTGTTATTATTATATTATTGTTACAAACCTCATTTGTGCAGTTTTTTTTTTTCTTTTTGTTTTTATTATTTTTGTTTGTCTGGTTTTTGCAACATTAGTATTTGCCATTATTTTTCATTAGCTCATATTAAACACATACTTATATTTCATTATTGGTCAGTATTAAGTTTTAGATATTAAGAATTTTATGCTAGCAAAAAAGAGTTGCTGGCATAAAAACAAACTATTTGCATTCTCGCAAACACCTCCCCCTGATCAAGCTTCCTAAAGAACTATGGAGTCTCCACGGGGAACCTCTTCCAGGACCCTAGCCACCACATAGGCCAAACATTTTTGAACAATGATGTAATTTATGTAATTTTGCCTCTCTACACTATCACTATGCACAAGGTGCAAAAGCTTTTCCCTAGGCAGTACATTAGGACTTTTAATTGAGCCCTTGTTTTTCCCTTTTCCTGGGTCAGAATTGTAGTGGGAAATTCTACAAGAACATATTGTCCTGAGCAAAACAGCTCCCAGGAATATACAAATCCTTTACAACATTAAGGTTAAAATCATTTCTGTTGCTAACATCAAATTTGAAAATATAGCATACAATTTCCAAAATTTGGATTTGCTAACTTTCCACTATTTTCAGTTAAAATAAGAACCAACTTTCTTTTCACAGCTTCTAATGTAAAAATATGTCAGATTTATGTGAAATATACACAGACCTGTACAGGGACAAAAATCAGGTATGTGAAGATTCCAGTCAGTGCCGTGTAGCCCAGGATGTAGCATGTGTAGACAATACACAAAACATAGAGCACTGTGCTAGACAGCACAAAGCTCCCAAGCACTACAGCCTCGAACATTCTCTGGCCATCACTGGTCAAAATGTTAATCATCTAGGCAGCAGAAAGATATGAAGAAAAGTTAATTAGGAATTGCATCAAAACAAATTTCTTTTATGTCAAAACAAGTTCAAATTATTTGTAGCACTATTGACTCACAAGATAATTTATAATACATTATGGAGGGATAGAAAGAAGAATACATGAGATATTAAAAACATGTAAAACATATGTATACACGTCAAAATATAAAGCATGCTCATTCAAGATAGAATATAGCAACAAAGACAAACAAGGGTTGCTTTTCATGTTCACAGATGTCTATAGCAGACATTACATCTGGTCCACTAATGTCTACCATGGACACAAACAGCACCCCACATCCAAGTTTGTTCCACTACAGCGTGGGTGAAAGCAATGTCAAAGTTTTTTAAAGCAAAAATGAAATCTTTGCTAAAAAAGACATTAGCATATTTTTGTTACACTGGCCTCTGTAGGCTATCAGCTGTAAGAATATTGTACAAGTGGATAAAATTACTTTAGAATCAATTACAAGAGCATTAAAACTTTCTCAGACAAATGTGGCTATATTGCATTTGCCATAGAAGTGAGAACTAGTCTTTACCTCTCCCATTGAAACACCGCTGTATACCCGCAGCGATATGATTTTCTGAAAAGCCACTGTAGAGAAAGCCCCTTTCAGTCTCACTGCTGTGCGCAGGTTTATTGACCACAGCAAGGATATTAGGAGAGCTTTGCAACATTCTGTGGTGAACAGACCAATGGACAAACCAACACCATATGACACTGTGTTGGACACGGACTCCTCTGGGTTTTCAACATAATTCAAGATCATGCTGATCAGTACAGCCTGAAAGAACAGGGAGAAAATGGTTAGTGACACTTAAATAACATGAATCTTTAAGATCAAATTACATATTTTATATCACCATGGACTGAGAGGGTGCAGAGAAAGAACGAGGACCCTGCTGCAAAATCGACACATTCAGGTTCGACTGAAATTTGCAGCTGCCCACATGGACAAGTCAAATGCCATCCATGAACAAATTACACAGTCAGACAAGAGCAAGACTGAGCTATTTGGCCACAATAACAAGAGATACATTTAGAGGAGTAAAGCAGAAACTCTCAAAGCTAAGAACACTGTACCAGCTGTCAAGCAAGGCAATGGAGGCATAATGCTATGAAGCTGTTTCCCTGCACAATGTACAGACTATCTCCAAATTTTTCAACTTCATCTTAACAGATACATGGTAAAAACTTGGACAAAGTTGTTTTTTTCAACAGGACAATGATCTGGGTCTGTGCCAGAAAATCAACCAATTTAAATGAACTGTACTAGTTCTGTGAAGAAAAGTATTGAAGTTTGATGATGGCTACCAAAAGCATCTAGCTGAGGTGCAAATTGCTCGGGAAATTTAACAAAAAATGAGTGTAAGTATATTTTTAGGCTTGTAGGTATACTTTTAACCCTGTGGGGATTTGAAAAAATCTGAAATGTTTTCAAACTTACGCACCCAATTTTTAAAGTCATTAATGATGTGTGCTGTACAATAGTTCCACCCTGAAAAATGAAATAGTTCAAAGAAAATAAAAGAGGCACAGAATTACCGTGACATTCATCCCCTTGATGAGTGTATGTAAACTTCACCACAGATGTACATATTAGTTATTTATATATTGCTACACTTTCAGGTACTACTTTTCAGAACAAAATGTGCTTTCATCACAAGATCTGAGATTAAAATCATTGTTTGTTTGTTTTTTTTACTTATGTGCACCTTCAGATGACTTGATGAGATGGTTCCTCTCTAAATTACTCAGATGCGACATTTAGAAATGGCAGAAATGCCTTTGGACAAAACTGGTTTCCACTGTATACAGCTGGGATTGTTCATGTTCTAATATCTAAGAACATGAAACACAGAGATGATGACTCACCGGGCCCAAAAATGCTGAAACCATGGCAAGAATACCAATAATGACAGAAACAATCAGCCTGGTTCGTTGAAAGTGAAAGGCCACACGAACCAGTGAGGCTTTTTCCAGACCCCTCTTTGCCACTTCTTCATCCCAGAGTCTCTGAAACCTGCCAGACACTTACAATCAGGACCTACTCACCCAGCAGTCTGTTTTTCTTTTAAATATTATAGGTACTTAGTAAATTTCAAGTACTTTTCCAACTGTCACTATGTCTTTGGATTTTGACTGTGATCCCCCTGACTGATTTTTGGATATGTTGTGTTTAAATCTGAATATAATATGAAGAGAAAAGACCTTTGTGCACTGGTGTCAGCAATATCAAAAGGAGACAACTTTAGCTCGGAGATGTCCAGCTTATTCCTAAAAATGGACCACATCAAGGGGGTCATCCAGGCAAAAGTCATGAAGGACAGGAAACCTGCATTGTCCACAGGGTGGGGCCTAAATATAAAGCAGACATAAAATGTTGTGTGAAAGGAGGGCATTAATACATTTCCAAGTATAAAGTATTTATATGGAAACAAATAACTAGCCATCAAATATTATCTAAGTTCATCTAAACGATCAAGTTTGATATTGACACTGACTGTGGTGAGGAAAAACGCAAGGGCTTGAGCATCTGCAAGCTCTGCTGATATTTTCTAAATGAGGAAGGGTGATCCCTTTCACAGCTGTGCACACAAGGATCATCTGGATTGATGATCTCAGATCCAGTTCGCCACTGGAAACCATCGTCTGCCTAAACAGTCAAAAAAGCAAAAAGAAAGTATAAGACAACCAGTAAAAAAAGCAGAGTGGATGAAAGACTGAGGTTGTGCCTTAGTCAATAGCTAAATGTCTGAAATTAGCTAAGCATCTAAAAGGAAAGCAGGATGTGGATGATGGAAAAGATGTCAGGAAGTAAAAGCAACATGTAAATTTGCTGTTTGTTTAGTACTTACAAAGGAGAGTCTTCGAGTGCCATTCTCCTCCAGAGAATATTTTTTCTTCATTTTGTTCTATGTTAAAAGAGACCAAACCACAAAGTTGAAATGTTACTAACCAACATGATAATTCAAGTAGAAATGTCTAATTTAAGAGCATTATTTACCAGAATCAGAAACAGGAGGCTGTAATACATCACACATGTAATGCTGGTTTTAAACTGCCCTGCCTTAAGTCCAGACCTGTTACTCACTCAAAACATTTAATGCGTTGTGAAACAAAAATAAAACAAATAAGGCTGTGAACTGGTAAGCAGCTGAAATCCTCCATGAAGCTAGAATGTCCTTTTAAGAATCATTGAAAGGCTGAAAAAATGGGTTGGTGTATTTGGAACTGCATTAGAGAGGTTCTCCTCTTATCTCCATCACCGATCCTTTTCTGTGGCAGTCTCCGATTTTAGGTCATCCTCTACCTCCCTTACTTATGGTGTCCCTCAAGGGTCAGCCTTGGGGCCTTTATTGTTTTTAATTTATCTTCTCCCCCTCCAGCATATAATGGGCTCTTTTGAGGACATTTCTTATCATTGTTATGCTGATATTCAGTTGGACGTTTCTTTTATGCCCGAGGATTTATCTAAGCTTCAGCGTCTGAATGATTGCTTAGATTTGATCAAACGTTGGATGGCTGCAAATTTCCTCCAACTCAACAAGGGGAAAACCGAAGTCCTCGTATGCACCCCTGATAGGTTTCTATCGCAGATAGTGAAAGCCCTTGGTCCTCTCTCACTTTATGTTAAATCCTCTATCAGGAATTTAGGTGTCACCTTTGACTCGAGTCTCACATTGGATGGGCATGTGAAATCTCTGGTTCGGTCTTGTTTTTATAATTTAAGAAATGTGGCTAGGCTAAGCCCGATTTTATCTCGCTCTGAACTTGAGATATACATGCATTTATTTCGCCACGCTTGGATTATTGTAATTCGCTGCTTACGTGTCTAAACAAAGGTTCTCTAAACACTGCAGAGCAGTACCACAAATGCCTATCCAGTGTTCCATTCGAGATAGTAAAATATTGCCAAAGACTGTGTCAAAGGCAGCTGTTAAGTCTAGGTGAACCAAGATCACATGATCCTGAATCTGTAGCCAGGAGGATGTCATTAACAACCCTATGCAACGCAGATTCTGTGCTATGCAGAGATTTAAAAGCAATCTCAAAGACATTATTTTTAAATTTAAAAAGTTTTCAACTGACAAGCAATTTTCTCCAGAATTTTACAGAAAAGAGTAAGCTTGCAAATAGGCCTAAAATTTGATAAAATAGCGGGCTATTTTTCTGAAGCAGAGGTTGAGCTGTAGCATGCTTAAAGGTTTTAGGAAAAGTACCAGATTAAAAACTGGTATTAATAATAGCTAGAACAGATAGACCAAGAGTAGAAATGACCTCTCTAAATAACTGAGGTGGAGCGACATCAATAGGGAAACCTGAGGGCTTCAGATGGCAAACAGAGAGAAAGTTACAGGCTCAAACTGGTAGAAAGCAACAGAGCAAAGAACAAGGGCTGAATGGTAAAGAGTAGGTGGTGTCATCTGAGCCCTGGCATTATTCACCTTTTCCACAAAGAAATTCAAAAATCCCTCACATGGCTCAGGGGAGCTAACAATGTGTGAACAGTAGAAGCAGACAGCTAAAGACAAGTTCATCAATTATTAACATCTATTTTAATGGATGACACATTTCAAGAATTTCCCATTTTAAATATAGTTAAACTAAATCTTGCTTAAAACTTAAACTGACTCATCAGAACATGAGGTGAGGTCTGGAAAAAGCATAATTTTAAAAGGTTTTGTACAGTACCAATTAACCATTCATTTGAAGGTTTAGTTAATGAATGGTTAACCAGTCATATGAATGGTTAACTGCTAGTTAGTATGTCCAAATTTTGGACCGATATTGAATCTGAAGAAAACAAGTTTTTTTTTCTGAATAATGAATTCTGTTCATCCATAACTAACACCTGAATATAAAGTGTTAATGAATGAACAGTGTCCTCATACCTGCCTCTCAGCTAAATCATCTGCACAGAACACAACAGGTCCTCTACTAATCAGATGGTTATTAGTTCGATCCAAGGCTTTTCCAGTCTGCATGCCAAATATCCTTGGGCAAGATACTAACCCCAAGTTGCTCTGTGATGCATCCATCAGAGTATGAATGTGTGTGAATGTTAGATAGAAAGTACTTAAATACATAATAGGTGTGTGAATGGGTGAATGAGGCATGTTGTTGAATCAGTTCATTTATACCATTTAGATATGTTTAAGCTTAAAATCTTATCAACTTAAAGACTGCACATGCAGATTACAGCGCTGTTTTTGAAACATCTAACTAATAACATAAAAAAAACCCCACTAACTATTCCTAACTAAATTATTAATAAATAAACATTAAGAATATTAATAGTAACTGTAATTTATTTTGGTAATGATTTCTTAAAAATGAAGTTAACTATAAAACACAATCAATGAAAACTGACAATCATAAAATACAAGCACAAACTAAAAAGATCAAAACTGAGCTAAACTAATTTACAGTAAACACAGTGAAACTTTTCCTGTCTGAATGAATGAATTAAATTAATCAAAAAAAATCTGAACAATACCTCTGTGTGGAGAACAAGGGAGACACACTGCCGCTAGTCAACACTGACAGTCAGTGAAGCAGCATTTTACTCTGCCTTGCATAACCTTTATGGAGATCAAAGGTTAGCCTGTTTAGAGGTGATTGCCATTCTTCGTTCTAACTGGACAGCTTAGTCACAATGACAAATCATTTAAAATCAGTGGTAACACTTAATAATAATGACACGCTATTGGGCATTAGTAAAGTATTAGTAAGTGCTTAATTCATTTATAAAGCATTATTCCTCCTTAGTCTGTATCAATACAGATATACATGTGATGTCTCATCATGGAGCAAGGTGTGAAAAAAGGCATGGGTCATTATCAGCAGAGGTTATTGGGTGAGGTGACCTCGATAGGTCATCATGTGAACTTTTGATGTCATCTCCATAGCTCACCATGTGACTTATTGAGGTCACCTGATTATGTCTACTGCACATATGCATTCAAAATTATACATCAATTGATGCATCAATTGATGTATGATGTGCCATTCTGAGTTTTTATTGAATTTGACTGAATGAGGAGGAGGAGACCATCCAATACTTCTTTTATTTCAGCCGTGTTCACCAGACACCGTTCTTTCTAATTCAGGAGCACTCTGGAATTGAACCTGACTGGATGCTGACTCATCTCACTAAAAGCTCACTAACACAAACCAGAGCAACACTGAACCTCAGGAATGAACTAAAGAACTTTCAAACATCCCAGTAATCCTCACTAATGTTTTATCATGACCTTATTCATATTTTATTTTAAATGACAAACCTTAAACGTTACATTACCCAGTTACCCAACTGCTCATTCTCTCTTAAACTCCTCTTACAGACTTAGACTCTCATCCTACCAATGTTTTAGTATTCTGCAAACCTCAAGTGGACTATGTTTGCATCACTCATTTTAATTATCTATATATATATGTATGTGTGTGTGTGTGTGTGTGATTGTGTGTGTGTGTGTGTGTGTGTGTGTGTGTGTGTATTTAAATACTTTGTTAATCACTTTCTTAAACTTTTTAAATGATACCATGAATATGTTATACATGTGACTGTGAATGGAGAATAAATATTTATATCTGGGGATTGAACTGGTTCTTATGTAGTGCTCTTCTATTCTACCTGAGCACTCAAAGCGCTTTATAAAACTTGACTCATTCACCCATTCTTACGAGCACGCTTTTTTAAGTAGATGAGTTACTCTACCTCCTGAGCCACAGCTACAGACTAAGGACGACTAATGCTTTATAAATGATGAATTAAGCACTTCCTAATATCTTATTAATGCATAATAGTGTGTCATTATAAAGTAACTACCTGATAAAGACCAATATGTGTGTCATTATCCTTAAATCAAACTTACACTGAAGAATTAAACGAATAAAATGTAGATTTTAGGTTTTTCTGTCTTCTAACTTAATGTATTGGGGAAAGCATGCAACTATTCTGATAAATCTCACAAAACAAACGGCCATGTGAACATACAAACCACGCTCAGTGGTAACCTTTTATGTCAAGGTATCCCTGTTTCTGATGACTCTGTGTGGACTGGTGATGTCTAAAAGAAGAAAAGAAAAGAAGAAAATATCATTTGCTAATAATACCACTACTAACATTTATCTGCAGGTAGATAGGACAGTAAATTCTGTGCCTTCTCAAACAGCCACCAGTTGTTTCATATTACATTCCTGACTGTGCCATATGGCGGGATTAAAGGGGAATTGCATCAGTTTTACATGTCAAAATTAATGTATTTGCATGGGAGGAGCCTCATACAGCTGGAGGAACTGTGTCATGTTTGAAGGAAGGATATTAGCGTTTAGTTAGTCTACAAATTGTAAAATCAAGGTATTCAGTTGAGTGGGTATAAAATTCAAGATACCTCTTCTTCCAATAAAGTGGACTTTTCTAAGTCATCTCAACATGTTTTTACATATGAGGGAAAAATCATAATATATCAGATAGGGAACCAATGACACCCTGTGAGCAAGCACTTCCAAATGCCACACATTTAACTGAGTTTCCGTTTGGATTTGTCAAGCAAATTAACATTTGATATTAATAGATAGATGAGAACACAGTCGATGTTAAGAGGTTAAATATTTATACTGTGCTTTCCAACTCCACATTAAAGTAAAGAGACCATTTCATGCCAGGATACGGAAAAGGTGAAGACATTAATTATTCAGTACAACCTTCATAAATCTCACTGGTAACTGCTGTGTTGGTGGCTGTCATGATAGCATAATATCATTCATGAAAATAGTTTGAAGAAAATAGTTCTTAAATTGTTTAGCACTGACTTTATTGTTTGTTATTTACGGAAGAGGATTAGGGCCACTGGAAAAAAAATCTGAGAAAAAAAAGCCAGAATTCTGACTTTTTTCTCAGAATTCAGGAAAAGAAGAAAAGAAAGACTTTTTTTCCCCCAGTGGCCCTAATCCTCTTCCGTAGTTATTAATCAAGTGTAGATTAATTAAACTGCAAAATGGTGTTGCAGAGAGAAAAAACAGAACTCTAGTGGAATCAGCTAGAAGTATGCTGTCACATGCAAAGTTGCCAAACACATTCTGGGCAGAAGCTGTTGCTACTGCAGCTTACATACAGAATAGGCTCCCAACATGTGCTTTAAAGAATGAAACACCCTATTAGAGATGGTATGGAAAAAATCAGACATTAGCCATATGAAAGTATTTGGTTGTGTTGCTTATGCTCATGTTCTAGACACAGAGAGAAAGAAGCTGGAAAAAAGGCAGTGAAAGTTCGTTTCCTGGGATATGCAACCAATGCAAAAGGCTACCGACTGTGGGATGAAGAAAAAGGAAAAATACTGATTCGACGAGATGTGGTCTTCAATGAAACAGAGTTTAAATGTAAACAAAGTGAAAATGATCTCTGTTTGGGGAATGAGGTGACACTACACACGGGTGAAAGACAAACAAGTACTGAGGAGGCTGTCACCAGTGAGGCTGTAAAAGGAGATCAGCGGATCAGAAGACCTCCAAAGAGATGTGGATTAGAGGAGTTTGTTGATGTAGCTACAGTTGATCCTTGTAGCGGCAACCTTCGGTCCTTCTTTGCCGCTTCTGCAGGACGTAAAGTTTCTGACTCGTGCTCTTGTTAAGTCGCTTGGATGCCTTCCGGTAGCAAAAACGAGGCGAAGGAAAAAAGGGGCAAAACATTTATTCTCCATACAAATCGAAAGGTACAAAACAAATGCCTCTGGTGGGAGCTCCGTTTACATTCCCTTTATGTTACAACAAAAAATAACATTAAAACGGCGATGGTCAGAAAACTGTTGCTCCATGTCCTGCTTGCTTACCTAACCTTTTACCCACACCCCTCCGCATGCGGGCCAAATATACACCCCCTTTACGACATCTATCAACACTTTACAACAACAACAGACTAATAAAGCAGGATTAATTTATGGAGCACAGCCTATTACATTATAACATAAAATGATCAAGATTATAATAGAAACTTAAAGATCGTGACAAATACTTAACTATGGCATGATGTAACTGAGTAAAATATTGGCCTGGACTTGGCTCCAACAATCATTATGCGAACATCTGTTGTGTCACAGAACCAAATTCACTGGAAGAGGCTATGTCAAGTCCAAATGCAAAGGAGTGGAAAGAAGCAGCTGATTTGGAATATGAGTCACTGCTGGAAAATGGCACATGGGATTTAGTGGAGCTACCAAAGGATCGCAAAGCAGTTGGATCAAAATGGGTCTTTAAAGTTAAGCATCACAGTGATGGACAAGTGGAAAGATACAAGTGCAGACTTGTTGCCAAAGGCTATTCACAGATTTATGGTGCAGACTATGATGAAACATTCTCTCCAGTTGTACGATTTGGTTCAATTCGTACATTGTTATCATTTGCTGTGCAAAACAATCTAAATGCGCATCAAATGGATGTCGTGACTGCATTCTTGAATGGACACCTGGAAGAGGAAATCTACATGGAGAAGCCAGAGGGTTACATCAAACCTGGGCAGGAACATCAAGTGTGCAAACGAAACAAGTCAATATATGGACTGAAGCAGTCGCCACGTTGCTGGAGCAAAGCTTTTACAGAGTTCATGAAAAGCATTGGTTTTACACAGAGTACTTCAGATCAGTGTGTGTTTGTTAGAACAGGTCAGGAGTTGGAAATATTGGCTATTGATGATCTGATTTTGATTACAGAATCAGCAGAGAGCATGAAGAACTTAAAGGACACTCTGAAGAAACACTACAAAATGAAGGACATGGGTGAGCTATCCTACATTCTGGGCATCTCAGTGGTCCAAGACAAGGCCAAAAACCATGTTGTGCTTCATCAGAGACAGTATATTGAAAACATACTACAAAAGTATGGAGTGGACAGTGCCAATCCAGTAGCAACTCCAGCTGACACAAATGTCAAATTAAGAAAGAGTGATGATGTCAGTAAACCTGCAAACCCAAGCATGTATCAGTCAATGGTTGGAAGTTTATTGTATGCTGCCATAGCCACACGACCAGATATAGCGCAAGCAGTGAGTGTGGTGTCAAGATTCAATGCAAACCCAAACACTACACACCTTACAGCTGTGAAAAGAATCCTGAGATATTTGAAAGGAACTCTAAACCTGGGACTCAAATATCAAAGAACAGAAACAGGAACCTTGGTTGGGTATTCAGATGCTGATTGGGCAGGTGATCAGGATGATCGACGTTCTACAACTGGAAACATCTTTCTACTTGCAGGAGGTGCAGTCAGTTGGCTTAGCAAGAAACAAGCAACAGTTGCACTTTCAACTGCAGAGGCTGAGTATATTGCTTTGAGCCAAGCTGCACAAGAAGGAGTTTGGTAACCAAACCACTGCCTAGACAAAAGTTTGAGTATCTCAGAGGGAAGATTGGACTGTGTTCAGTTTAAAAGGGTTATCATATACTTAACATGCCTATACTATGCTTATGTTAAGATGGCGAGCATTTAACTGTAATGAAGAATAATAGTTTTGTCTAAGATTAACACAGTACTTTTTTGTGTGAGTTCAAAACAAAAGAGAAAATGTTTATTTTCTAGTAACACTGTGATATAGGTGCATTTTTTTTAAGAAATAAGCAATGGCAGTCAAGTAAGTGAACTCCATGGTAAAATTAAGTGGGATTGTTGTAATAGTAATTTTACAATGTATGTTGAAGGGATATTACTGCCCTCTGTTGGCGTGTCTGTGCATTACATGCAATAAAAGGGGTTCCTTAAAAACATCAATGGCGGCCCACTACGATTATTTATACCATATGCGAAAGCACATCACATACCAGAGGATATATGTGCACATTGTGTGATTTCAAAAATTAAAATAAAGTGCAGCAGCCTACAAGGAAGAGAGTAACCATGCTAAAAAATTGATATGCTCTTTCACTACTCAGGGATTCATGTTTGGACAGATGGCCACAGTGTCACAATTCTCTGGTTAACCTATCAATGATAAATCATCCATTTCACCAGAAAAAACTTTTACTAATATTACATGACAATATTCACTGTAAGCTGTAACACCTGCAAACTGTAATTTTATGGCAAGCTAAAATATCAGTAAGTTGGACACCAAATCTACTCATAGCGTTATTTTAAAATGAAGGCTGTAAAAGCAATTCTCTCTCTCATACACACACACAACTCTCTAGACGAATATATGAATGTTTTAAGTCTGACTGAATAAAATAAGTCTTGTAATACTTTTCTATGTTGAGCATTTGCACACTTTTGGCCAAGCTACTATTCAGTGAAGACGTTTCTCTAATCAGTTTTTATCATTCTAAAATTGTATAAATTCTAGTTCTTCTAACGTGTTTCCTTTTTACGTTTTATGTATTAATTCACTATTATTATTATTTCACACATTCCAAAACATTTTCGTTGTTAACTCCGACTGTTGCAAGCTTACGTGTAGGCAACCCCCCCCCGTTCTCAGAAGGGCTCACACACGCACGCACACACGCACACACACACCATCCCTTTGCACTCCCTACATGAAACATCCCTCTTCTTTAACATTTCGGCTAACCTAGCCTCTTCCACATCCGACGTATATCCCTGAATCGCTAATTCTACCTCCTCCTCCGGCCCGCACGAGCTGCGGCAGCAGAACTTGTGGTGACAAACATATCAGTAAGTTTTGCACATTTTGCTGCGTTCACTCGAAGGCTTTCCCCCCTTTTTTTCTCGGAATTTTCTGCACCCCCATTGCGTTTTATTTTTTTGTTGTTTTTTTTTTTTAATTTGTCCATTTGTCCAAATGCCACTCCTCTCCAACTCCGGCCAGCTCAAATTGATAACCTAGGTTAAAAAGGGGAGGGAGGGACAGACCGAGGAGGGCTGAGAGATTTCGTTCGATAAGCCCAATGTCCTTCAAGAAAATCAACCAATGGTACGTCGCGGTCGCAAAAGAAATTATAATATACTTTTTGGGGTAAATTATGATAGCCCTGGGCAGGCCCACAGGCGTACGCCAGATAGCTAGTCCAGACCTGGCTCACAGAATTAGTTCTCAATATCGCGTTAGTTTGGATTTTTTTAAATAATAGCCATTTGAAATGTCGTTTACTAGCTTTTGTATAAATTGAGAATGCGAATAAACTGACTATTCCAGAATTTCACTTTCACCTTTATTTTGAAATTGGGCCTTAAGTTCTCTTACCGTAATATTTAGGACACACACACAACTCCAAACATGCACCCCCTGCACTGACTGTGCTTCTAAAACTGGAGGCTGGTTTGAGGAAATCCTCATCTGAACCCACCTGTGATGTCCAGTCCTGAGGCATAAGGGTCACAGGACAGACCAACCTCTCTGATAAGGTCTCAGGCAAACTAGATGTCGAAATATTTGCGCAGTGAAATTTGGCTACCTGTGGTAAGTAAGGAAAATATTAACCTGACAGCTTGAACATGTTCTTCCCGTGATACCTACCTACATCCATCTAGTGTCAAGCAGTTTTCCTTTTCTCATTCTTCCTAATCACCTCCTGGGCTCTATAGGCGTATTTTCTCTAGAGTTTTTGTTTTTTCAGGGAGCAGGTCAAGTTCCTGATAAATACCCCAAACTTTGAAAACGCCACCTACTGACCAATCATTTCTCAGGAAAGATGGCGTCAGCAGATAATCCGAGGACCGCTGTGTGAAGATGGTAAGAAGGTATCTCTTTTTAACAAACTGTCTAAAACTGACGATTTGCGTGATTAGTAGAGAAAATTCCGATTCAGAAGAGAGAACTTTTTCCTTTATTTAGGTATAAGTAAAATACTATTTTTAAAGTAGTTTAATTTGCTCTAGACCATTAAAAAAAATCATAAAAGAGCACAAGAGACTTCCTCCCGTGCCTAAGTGAAATAACAGTGTCACTGATTAGGCATTTACCCCATTTAGACATTGCTATCTCTGTTTCTGGGGTGGGCTGCAGCACCTCTGTTTCAGAAAGTTTATTGTTAAAGTCATATTTACTTGTTATTCCCAGTAAATATGCAGCTCTGGATCTGTCCCCGTTTGACAGTCATCCTCGATTGGAAAAAACCTGTTGTTACGTCCCCTGGCTAGTCTAGGGGGTTGAAGGGACGAACATAAAGGTGGATAGAGAAGGAGGAGCCAAGATGGTAAGTGTAGAAGGTCTATTTAATGCTGGTGATGAGATTTGGGTTCAGACTGAGGTATAACGTCAGGGAGAGCCATGGCCAACATAACAAACAAAACATCCCTGATGTAGAAATAAAAGAAACTTACCTACCGTAACTCCAAAGAAACAAAATATACAACCTATAACCATAACCTACCTAACAACACATAAACAGGAGAAAACAGGGTGTCAAAACAAAAGGCAGCTCTCCCCTACAAGCAGTCTGAACATGAAAAACAATGCTCATACAAGTTACAAAGGCATGCAAGCCTGCACGGGTATGGCAACCAAAATGGCCAGAGGGCACAGAAGCACAGCTCCACAGGCATTAAGTAGTGCTCTGCTGATTACCAATTAGCTGGACTCTGCGCAGCATCCAATCAGGACAGAGGAGGTGGAGCCTAGACACAACAAAGGGTTAGTAGGGAGAAGAGACATCCTCCTGGGGGATGTAACACCTGTAATAACCAGCGTCTCGTGTTCTTATTGGGATAAGTGAAGCCACACAATAAAAAGATGCACCCAGTATGTCAAACTTGATTCTTATGACTGGCGTAGACTTGCAAGTTGAGTTAAACATATTCAAAAAAGCCTACTTTCACTAAAAGACTTGTGCTGTAGTTACTATATCGACCCTCACACTCTCTCCTTCAGATGTTGCTGACGTTGGTACGCAAAGGTCTCTGATTCCCATTTCTTTACACTCATTTATCATATACTGTATTACTAATGCATAATAGACCTAGTTTATGAAATTTGTATTTGAGCCAAAGATTCATCAAAAATTAGACTATACTGTCCACATCAAATGTAGGATGTTTTAATCATGGAAAAAGACTTGATTTGTTGTTTAAATGAGACCACTGAGTGTGAGTGTCTGACAGGTTTCAGAGACTCTGGAAGGAAGAAGTGGCAAAGAGAGGCCCGGAGAAGGCCTCGCTAGTTCGTGTGGCCCTGCGCTTTCTGAGAACCAGGCTGATTCGGTCGACTGCTGTTTCCGTCTTTGTGGCATTGTCATTATTTCTCGGGCCTGTGAGTTATCTGTCTTACAATATATAATACACTGCTCCAAAAAATGAAGGGGAATTTTATAATTAGAGTATAACGCCAACTAGGATAAAGCTCTGGGATATTTATCTAGTCAGTTAAGTAGCAGAGGGGGTTATTCATCACTTTCAACTGCTTTGGTATTAATGAAATCAACAACAGGTGGACCAGAGGGGGGAAATGAGAAACAAGAATGGTTCTACAGGTGACATTTTCACTGAAATCTTTTCCCTAATCTGTTCTGACTGATTTTTTTTTTTTTTTAAATTCACCAACTTTGCTAGGTTCAATCTCACTACTGGTAGCATGAGGCAGTATGTGGACACTAAAGAGGTTACACAGGTAGTCCAACTCCTCAATGATGGCACATCAGTATGTGCCTTTGGCAGGTTTGCTCTCCCAACACAAATAAAACCATCTAAGCAATTGAAGAAAAAAATATCACCTTAACAGGATATAGCTATATGGAACTGACAAATTACATTAGTTGGAGAAGTTACCAAGAGTGGCATGGGGTGCATGCTTTTATTTTAAGCAGAAAACCCCCCCAAAAATTGCACATTTTCATTATAAAGCTAAAATTATAGAGCTAAAAAGCCAAAGCCCCCTCTCTGCTACAGTTTGACATTAATAACACCCCAATCGTGTGAGTTTTACACCCACCCTAACTATGCACCAAGCTGCAGTTTAAATGATTCCTGCTCTTTAAGTAACTCAATCCTTTCTTTCTGGCCTTTCAGACTGTTTTGGTCTATCACATTTTAAACTGTATTGGAGACCCAGGACAGTCTGGACTTTTGAGTTGTGTTGGTTTGGCCTTTGCTCTGTGTTTCACAGAGTTAAGCAAAGTATGGCTAGCCGCCCTGCAGTGTGCAATAAACCTGCGTTCAGCAGTCAGACTGAAAGGAGCATTCTCATCAGTTGGTTTTCAGAAGGTCATGTCTCTGCAGACACAAAGGACCATTTCAAACGGAGAGGTATTTGTATCATCTTATTTCAGTTCACAGGTGAATGGAAAACTTAAATGTTAATTTTTTTTTCTCTGCTCTTTCATCTAGATAGTTAACATTTTGACCAATGATTGCCACAGAGTTTTTGAGGCAGTAACGTTTGGGTGCTTAGCGCTATCTGTTCCTGTTGTCTATCTTGTGTGCGCTAGCTACGCCTGCTATATTCTTGGCTACACAGCACTGATTGGAGTCTTTATTGAAGTTTTCATCATGTTTTCACAGGTATGTACATATTTCTTAGACTGAAATAGTATTATTATAAAGAGTGAAAAAGAGACAAACAGTATTTAAATGGCTCTGATTTTGGAACAACAGTCTCCAAAATGGTTGAGAAATTTTCAAATGTAAATAAAAACCAAATGGACTGGTTATTCATTTGAAATTTCATTTTTCATTTGAAGCATGTTGTGTTTTTTGGTTTTATTATTATTATTATTTTTAAAATATAGGCTAATTCTAAAATTGATGCCAGCCACATGTTCCAAAAGACTGGGAAAAAAGCTGTGTAATGCTGCAAACTGGGGATTAGCAGCAATACCACAATAGAGGGGGGCCCTTCTGTAGGTGTGACCCTAGTCTGCATGGTCCTGGTCTGGCTGTGGCTCAGATACATGTCTATTGTTTATGGGTCATTGGTTGGTTTTCATACAAATGCTATTTTCTCACCTATAATTTTCTCCTTATTCTTTTCGTTTTACTGCCAGTATTCTTTAACCAAGTTTAACACGATTTTAAACTGCAAAATTAGAAAACAATAACTTGTATTTAACTCAACTGTATATTTAAAATGTTGCTGTCATATTGCTTGTTTTCAATAGCCACTAATATATTATGTTTGTGGTGTTTAGCTATTTTCTGGTGTGCTCATGAAAAAAAAGAAGTTGAAGGCTGTAGCAATAAAAGATGGCAGAATTCGGTGAATGGGTGAGATTCTCAACAACATTAAACTTATCAAGATTTACGCCTGGGAAGACTGTTTTGAGAAGAAGATTAAGGGTAAGTTAAGTAGCTGTATGTTGGCCAACAGAATTATGTTATGTGTATATAAGCATGCATAAGAGCATTCAGTGTGATTGTTTTCCCCATCTTTAAACATTATAAGGAACTATGCCTTTATTTGTCTGTAATTTTTAACATGAATGTTCAACTCTAGCAGAATTGGTCAGAGCAAAAAATATTATTGAAGGTAAAGAGAACTGGCAAACTTTTTCTCTCACAGGATTTAGAAAAAAGAAAAAGGAACAACTAAAGTTGGTGGGTTACATCCAGGCTACTAATTGTACCACTACCCTAATCTCTGCCACCTTTGCCACCGTTCTGACCCTCTTTATACACACTGTGATAGGCTTGCCACTTTATGCAGTTAGTGTGAGTACCACAGAAGTACAGCAGTAATGACAAATTTTAAATGTGGTTTACCACAAATTGAAATTTTCCTGTATTTTTCTTTATTTCCAGGCCTTTACCACTTTTGCCATCTTCATCTTCATGAGTTACTGCATTGCTCTTATGTTTATGTCTGTGAAGTGGATAATTGAAGCTGGAGTGTCACTAAAATGATTAAGGGTAGATATACTGTAAAGGCTTGCTTTTCCTCCTCCCAGAGGGAGGGCGTGTGCATGGGTTCTGTTTGTCAGTTACTTAGCAGTCTAGCAGTTTTCAATTTATCGTTTTCAAATTTTGTGTGATGTTAGATCTTAATAAGAGCTTAAGCATATTTAATTTTGGTGATAATTGGGTCAAGGTTGCTCACACCTACTGTTAAAATTGGTAAAAACTTTATATTACCCAGAATTTTTTATGGACTGTCTTCAAAGCTTCATAAAAATACACTACACCTTTGGGGACTTGAGTAACTATATTGGTTAAACAATGTTGACTTTGACCTCCCAGAAATCATATGGAGTAATATATAAAAAGTGCACTCTCACTCACCTTCAACTTTAATTTATTCTGCACATTTTGACTGCTTTGTCCCCCTCCCTGGATCAACTGTTCTCACACTTTGTTCATCAGCAGTCTTCAGAGTCCACTGAAGGTTGTTCCCTATGAGCAAAGTATAGTGTGCATTGGCTTTCATCAGGAATTGAAAGAGTCTGCTGAAAGGGAATTTCAGGTGGCCAGAGCAGGGCTTCTAGGGACTAATCTAAAAGCAGTCATACTTGAAGCAGTGCAGTCTTCCCTGAAAAGGCCACCTTCAAGAAATATAAACCTGTTTAGGTTTTAGCTTTGCTTTTATAGGCAGTCTTGGAACTTCTTGGTCACACCTGGTATATAATCTAAATAAATCACTGTGCTGTGATTGTTGAAACTTAAACTCAATGGTATTGTTTTAATCACAAATTGTGAACCATTTTGGTAAGTCACTCCACTTCAGATGCAACAAGAGTGTTTGGGGGGGGGCATTTCTCACAGTTGTCTTAACTTGTGTCTTTTAGTATTTGGAGTTCTGTGATGGCATCTTGGTTCTGGAGGATGGTGAGGTTCAGGAGGCTGGAAACCATCAAGCCCTGATGAATGCAAATGGGCGCTATGCTCAACTCATCAGCAACTACCAGATGGAAGAGTCTAAAGTAAGGATTTCACACAAACTGCAGTACAAATGTTTGTAGCTCTGTTACTCTTACTGTTCAGTTAGCTCAAAAGCCTTAGTATCAGTTCTTTGTTGCTTTGAATTCACTGAGTTCTGTAAGCTTTATTATGTTAAGTATGCAGACCTAACTGTGAAACTGTTGTTGTTCTCTTTTCAGAAGCAGATGGAAGATGAAGTGATGTCCCTGGATCCTGCCAACTTGAATGAATCTGAGCTCAGACCTGGTGAAGATGTTGGAATGATGAACAACGGTATAAAAAACATGAGCATGAAATTATTATTATTATTATTATTATTATTATTATTATTATTATATGATTTGTAATGCACCATTTAATTCATGGTGAACTATGAAGACACATGTAAGAAATGTTTGGAATAACAGATGTTATGGGACAGGTGCACCATTGTGGCACATTTCTCAAAGTTCATGTGTGACAGTGTCTGTGCCTTCAATCTAGCTGTCACGATATGACTCTGTTAGCTACTTTAACTTTTATTGATGTCTTAGAACTTAGAAAATAACTGCATTTTGTGCAGGTTTATGTTCATATTGTTAGAGAGATATCGGGTGAAACTAAAGAGCTTAAAAAGTTGTGCTGTCCGAGTATAGTGTTCATTGATTGTTTTTATAATCTCTAAAATATCTATAATCTGACCATATATCTATCTTTATCAACTCTCTAGAGATACAACTGTATACCCCAAAAATTGGATCCGTTCAATAAGTACACTGATGAGGAGATCTGGAGAGAAGTTGTTTCTTTCCATGTGCTCCTCCTTAAATCAGTACTTTCCTGCAGTAACAGAGGCTCATATTGTCTGATAGATCATTCTTTTGGATGAAGCCACAGCCTCCACAGATCCAGAAACAGATGCTCTGATCCAAAAGACAGTCAAAGAGGCCTTTCAAGACAGCACTGTGCTCACCTAGCACATCGCATCAACACAGTGATGAATGCAGATCGTATTCTAGTCATGAACAATGGACAGGTAACAAAGACGGTTAGACAAAACTAATCCGTATATGATCTTCAGCCTCAACTTACCAAGTGTTCTCTTTGACAGGTGGCAGAATTGGACCACCCAGATGTCCTGAACCAAAGGCCAGAGTCTCTGTTCTCTTCTCTCCTGGCTGCTTCTAAAACAATGAAGAGATGAACTGGTGTAAAGCTGTGATATCAAATAAGCACAGTAATCCCTGTAATGTAATACATTTACACAACATATTTTAATGCTAATGAAAAGGCAGTGTAACCTTTTTATAATTTTGATCAGTCACAAACATATTGGAGTATGTCGACCTGTCCCTCACACTTGGCTGCTATTTAGTTTTCGCTTGTTTAGTTCTCTGTTTTATTAGGTTTAAGCAGCAAAGCTTTTTTAAGCTTGATCATCAAGCTAACCATTAGGTCAGGTTTAGGTTAAAATGTACTTTCACAGTATAAAACATCACAGCATTCCCCATTAGTATTCACATGCACTGTACACAGTTGTCTGATGTCTCTGAAATAATATTGCTCTGTTTATTACCGATAACTACTGATGATGCTGCCCTATTTTAAATGACAAGAAGGCAGAGGAGGGTACACAATGGTGAGAAATGATGAACATTCACTTATCAGTATTTTATATTATTATATTATTATGTGCATATTAGTATTGTACAGCACTTTGGTCTACCAGGTGTGTTTTTAAAGTGCTATATAAATAAATAAATAAATGATGATGATGATGATGATGATGATGATGATGATGATGATGATCAGTATTTTATTATTTCTCTATTTAGATAAACAGGATGTGTTTTTGTTTTTCAACCTCGAAGTTTTTATAAATAATGCATTTTACTTTTTACTTAATTGCATGTTAAATGTTTCATGGCTTTAAATAGAAGTGAACACGAGTTTTTTTTAATGTAAGTTTTAAATCTATTGTGTAAGTAGGGACAACTCACTTAAAAAAAAAAAAACATGGTGAGGGCTAACCTAATAGTTACATAGGTTTTTAGGTTTAATTTAAAAACGTAATTAGTTGATGTAGTAGCAGACAAGCTCACAAGAACCTTAAAATAACCTTTTGATGGGTGCATAAAAAGTTTTTTTTTCTTATTTTAAATAAATTTCAGCTGTTAACTGGTTAAAAAGTGCCACAAACTGACCCACATTAAGAGGATGTGTAGCAGGTGAAACTGCTGTAAACTAGGGCAAAATGTTTACTGCCACACATATTAATAGATGCCTTTTCTTAAAATTGAAGAGCTTAAAAATCATTCATTTTAATAGAGGGTTATTTGGAACTTTGAGTTGTATGTTGTTGGAAAATGTATGAAAAATGAAATTATAATTAATAAAAAGTCATCAAAACTTGTCTTTCAATTAAGCAGAGGTCAGATGGTTATAAAGAAGTAAAACTTCAGTGAAAGAAGCTCGAGTCAAGTGCACTTCAGCTGTCATGTGGGGTAAGGACACACGAGGGCACTACAGGCTTCTATACTCGTATCCTTGAAGGACTGGGTTTCATTTTTAATATGACCGATCCTCCCTTGGCACAGACACATGTTCTCAAAGAAATGCTCTGTGAGGTTACCTTTTACCCACTGAACTTTAAAAATAACTCATCTCTCTGAAGAGAAACTACAAGCCTCTAAATATATAATAATGTATGGTTCAGTTAAAAGGTACAAGTCTTTTTACATCACTTAATTGTAAATATCCACACCTGCTGAACAGATTAGACTGGGCTTAATAATTCATTGCAAGTGGTTGCATTAATATTGGTTTAAAAAATAATTTGGTTTTCCCAAGCTACATGGGAAAATATGCCATTTTATTGAAACTAGGAGAGGTTTTCTTTTTCTAATCAGTGATTGTATAGAATTCTTCTAAAGTTTTCTACAGTCATTATTTCTAATACTACAGGTGTTTAGATTCATCTGAAGTCAATTAGAATTGTTTATAAATAAAAATTATACAGCAAAACTCTTTTTGTTATCGTCTTTTGTTTTGTTTGCAGCATCCAGGATCTTGTCTTATCTGATCATATGTAAAGCTTGCTTCAGTCTTTAGTAAAGAATCTAGTAAAGAATCACGACTTGCATGAGAGAAACTGAAACATCAGATTAGCAATGAAATAGTATTTGAGGTATACGGACAAGTATTGTACTTCAGAAAAGTATTCTACAAATGTAAAGAATTTTTTATCTTTACATTTGTGCAGAATAAACTGAAGGTGGAATTGCACAGAAGGCACTGAAGGAAAAAATATACTGGTGGCAGCTCAGTCAGCACAAGGCCTGCTGTGTGTCCTCAGGCGTGACTTCTGTGTGCTGCTTTAATGTAACTAAACGGAACTTGTAACATATAACAATAGAAGAGAGAAGCATGACATGCTCACAGTTTATTTACCCTTATGCAAGTCAGGTCTGTCTTGGAGTTTGAATGATTTGGTTTATGTTTCTTAACAATTAAAAATTTCCATGCAGAGAAATCTCCAGTGGTCTTCAGGCAGCATCTAAAGATTTCAGCTGGGTGCTCAAAGCTTCACCAGCAGTGTTGTTGAAGGAGGAATGTAACACTGAATGTTCTGCTTCGAGCAGATCTTCTCAGCTGCCTTAGAAATTTAAACCAGTGACCTCACAGTCACAAGCTTTCTCACCCCTCCTTGAGGCACAGGCTAAATTAAAATATCAATGGATCAATTATAATACTGGGTCTGTGTTTGGGTGAGTGCCGACTCACATGCTGTGTTTTCCGCCTAAAAAGTC
The DNA here is from genome assembly GCF_000239375.1 of Pundamilia nyererei. Taxonomy (NCBI): domain Eukaryota; kingdom Metazoa; phylum Chordata; class Actinopteri; order Cichliformes; family Cichlidae; genus Pundamilia; species Pundamilia nyererei. Next base: position 441,950 of record NW_005187426.1, read on the forward strand.
TTATGTCTGCATTTTTTAATATCTTGATCTCCTGTTTTTGAAAGATTGCATCTGTGATTTAAACTAATAAAGTACTAGATTGAATACACCCATGTACAGATGAAATATCGGGGCCTGGGCACCAACATGAACACCCAGCTCTCCCACAGTGAAGAGTCACTGAAATGAAAATAATAATAATGGATTGGATTTATATAGCGCTTTTCAAGGCACCCAAAGTGCTTTACAATACCACTATTCATACAAAATTACAGAAGAAGACAAAAAGTGATGACAGAATGTTTTGCATGTTTTTGCAGATGTTTCATACTTCTTTAGTATTTGTATATTTTGCTGTTGGGTTGTGTGGTCTTGTATACTGAGTTGGTCTTTTTGCAGCCATATCTAGTGTAGTTGTGCCTTTATTGTAAGTTTGTGCCATATTTCTGTAGTTTTGCTTCATTTGGAGTCATTTTGCATCTCCTCTGTATCTTTTTTTGCTGTTATTTTTGTCATTTTTAGTGGCCAATTTGTTGCCGCTTTTGGTTGTTTTGCCCTTTAATGTAATAAAGCAATAGTTTGTCTCTTATTGTTGGAGTTATTTGTGTGTTTTTTCACATTACAGTGGCCATTTTATTTCTGTTTGTGATTGCTTTAGGTGTGTACCAATTTGTGTGTGTGTGTTTTCTTTTTTTTTTGTTGTTGTTGTCATTTTTAAGTAATCATCTCTTTATTTTTTGTCTTTTTTATTTATTTGAATGTTGTTGTTTTTTTGGGTGGGGTGTAGTGTGTCTCAGAGTTGAAGGTCAGCTAACCCTTTGTGCCCCTTATCCATCAAAGAATATCCAGATTGTTTTCTGAAGCGTTGTTTTATTCGTTAGCGAGCTACTTACACTGACACGTTTAAAGTATAAATGTGAACTCATATTTACAGCCCTGTTTCAGACACGTACACACTGCAGTACAAATCGTGTATGCCTGTCAGTGTGAGTGTGTTGGAAGATCCAAGCACACACGTACAGACGCTGCTATACACACACTCCGGTGGGAGGAGCCAAACCTCTCGCAGCTCCGAGTTTGTCAGTTTCCTAAATATAGCGGACAGGATCTGTCCGTGTCTTTCAGCCGGAGACACTTTGATAAAAAGCCCGTATTTACAGAAGCACCGGGAGGCCAGTGGGGGTAAGTGGAGCAAACATGTGTCTTTGTATGTGAAAGTGTGCTGACTGTGTTCTGCGCTTTGGAGACTGAAAGGGAGGGGAACCACGACCCTTCTTGAAGTGCTGCGATCTTCTTTCAGTGTTTGAATTTCTTCCAAAACTGCCTTAAATGTTGCTTCTGCACTGCTTCATCTCTGTCTAGGCTATATTTGGTAACGGTTCGTGCTTGTTGTGATCTCATGCCTGAGTGTCGCTTACTGTGAATACTGTACGCGGACGCTACTGTACATGTTGTGATAAGTGGTCTGAGTGAGAGCTGCATAAAACTTTGATTGGATTGGACTATCTTTGACAAAGCGTTGCCTTTTCTGCGTATCTCGCTTCGAATATCGCAAAACCTGAGGTGTCCTGAACAACGTGTGTTATTTCCTACAGGTACACAACACCCAAAACTATAACCATAAATTAGCCTTTACAATGGTTCAGCAAAGCAGTCATGTTGGAAGTCCCCATCAGTGTACATGATCACTGATCGAATAGGAGTGAATTATACAAGTTTAAATAGTTTTAAGCCAAACTATCCAGTAGTCTAAAGCAAAAAGAAGAAGAAGAAGAAGAAGAAGTCCAAACCATAATTTGTTTAAAAACTAGTTGAAGCAGTGGCATGATTGAAGAGTTATTACAACTCATCACAAAATATCTGCTGGAAGATTTCAAAGTACACCCTGCTGGAGATCCTGTGACGACCAGTACACATAGCTGGGGAACAACAATCAAAAATCATAGATGTATGTCAATAAAATAGAAAATTTAACATTAAGTTTTTCAAAAAGGTTTTCGACTCTCTGAACCTGACACATTACGCTTAAATATTTTACCTAAAGGGGAAATGCTGCTTTAATCCTTATTTTACTGCACATGCTCATGTTGACCCTTCTCATATTGCCAGATTTGAGAAGTTGTCGCTTTCAGTCAAAACCGAAAAATTACGTTGCTTAGTAGGTTTATGATTTACTTTCAGAACCACCACACATCAAGAGGTGCTGCTCACAAGAACTGGGTGCTGGCTTCCCAATTATGACGAATCAGGAGAATAAAAGGCTTTTAGGAGCAACAGAACAAGCAATGTGAATTAAAAAAAGAATCTTTAAAGCTTTCAATCATGCAAACCTACACATATAGCACCCTAATAAAATGTATAGCTTTACATGATATGTCTATTAAAATAGAGTAAACTTCAAATCAGGCTTGAAACTCTCTTATATCTGTTATTACAACCCTAGTGCTAGAACACCTCCGTCTTACTTCATTCATTCCAAGAGTAACTCATCAGAGCTGGAAAAAAAAAGAAGAAGTGTGGCAATCATTTCAACTAGAGATATGTCATGTAGGAAATAAAGCAACAATGTGAAATAATGGCTAAGAATTCAGTGAAACGGATCATGTGAGACTGTAGCCTGTAGACTGTAGATGTCTTAGCGGGGGTCTCTCTCTCTCTCTCTCTCTCTCTCAACATACAATTGGAAACAAACAATATAATGAAACCAGTAAAACTGAGTTCTGGAAAAGTCTTCTATATGAAACGTCATGAAATAAACAGTTATGACATAATACAGAACTGTTTTTGTTCGTTTGTTTGCAGTACCGAGATTATCCACTAGGAGGAATGTATTAGCAAGGCTGAGTGGTGGGGCATATGCAATTATTTGAATACATCCATACCAGTAATTTCCTGTCCTCTTCCTCTCACCCCAACCAGTTGCAGTAGATAGCCGACCCCCCTGAGCCTGGTTCTGCTTGAGGTTTCTTCCTGTTAAAAAGGAAGTTTTTCCTTCCCACTGTCACTAAAGCATTTAAAAGCACTCAAAGCTCAAAGGGGGTCATATGATTGTTGGTGCTTTCTTTGTTTTGTTTGTATTATTGTAGGGTCTTTCCCTTACAATATAAAGTGCCTTGGGACAACTGTTGTTGTGATTTGGCACTATATAAGTTAATCGAATTAATACATACTTTACTTACTTTTCATTTTTATATGTATTTTCATATATTTTATTGAAACCACACAAAATAAACCTCTGTTTTAAAAATTATTTTTACTGTAGGCATCACACATTAGCACAAAAGCAAAGTCAATCTTCTTCGGTTTTTAGAAAACAGTCTGCTATTTAGAAAGCAGCATGTCACTTAAATCAGTCTCTCCAAGAAGACAGAGAATGACAGAGTTCAGTCTCCAGTTGTGTGATTTCTATTAAACAGGCTGTGGTTATTTTATTGGTGTCTGTTACTTAATAAAACAGCTAGCTCATCAAATCAGTGCTTATCGCTGAGATAAGGGATAAGTACTGACTAACTCATAAAGTTTAAAAACATAGTTTCCCTCACTTTGTTGTAAAGTTGTATTTAAAGGATATATGAAGATTATTTAATTTGCTAACTTAAACTTGAAGTGTGGTGTGTTTTTAGTTCAATACTACTTGGTAAAAGAATGATTTTGTTAAGGGTGGTGTCACTGATGCTGGGTTAATCATTTCTTTGATAGTCTAACTGTGGCACTATAAGGAGCACTGTGGAGTGTGTCAGCATTTAATTGCTAAACTCGTAATACAGCACTTTTCCTTTGATAAACATGAGAAGGGAAAAACAGCGACATAATATAATGTCTGTGGGAAACACCTAAAAACTTTTTAAATGTGTTGGCTCATAAGAAAGACCAATCCACATTTTTTACACATTGATTGTTAATAGACAGAAGTTATTGGCTCTGTAGTTCAGGCATTCATCCTTGTCCCTGCTGCCTCATTCCTGCTCTTTGTTTTCATATTTCATTAGCAGGGCGAGCAGCATGTACCATCAGCTTCAATTATCCTCCCTGTCAGCGGACCGGCAGGGCCTGTCTGCTGGCTTTAGTGATTACAGGCTTCAGGGGACAGGTAATCAGGTCATGGTTACACTGTCACCCTGTCAGACTGCTGAGACCACGGGGAGCAAATGGGATGAAAGAACTCTACCATCTTCAGTCAGTTAAGGCTAGATATTGATAGTGTATATAACCCGAATACTGTCTGGCATCATTTTGGTGCAGTATCACATAGTGTATATATTTTCTTTCCATTAAACATGGTTGAAACTCTGATGGCATCTCCCTGGTCAAAACTAATCATGTTAGAATGCCAAAAAAAAGACCATAAGCGAACAAATGTCAGTGTTGTATCCATGTAGCATAGACGTTGAGTCAGACCATTTCTTTAAAAAGTGAGAAAGATAGATTAGATGACTGCAAAGAAGGGACCCAAAATCCTTTTCCCATGATGACTAGAGAACATGAAAAGATCACTACCTGATGGTTCTTCAGCATTGAAATGTTTTTTGGGTTCTTCTAAGAGTTTCGTTCAGTTTTCCGCAAAGAGCTTTCAAGGCATACTGTAGAGGACTTGCTAAACACCAGATGGAAGCTGGTGATCATATCATAGCTGAAAAAATTCTTAGAGACCAAAAAATGTGGTGTCCCTCAGTTTCTTGACTCCAAGTTAACCTTAATGTTTAACATCAGCCACATGAGTTTAAAGTTGCTCCCTGTTTTTTTTTTGCACAGGTTCAAGTTATCTGAATGGCTTAATAGCTGTTATCCAGGGTTTAAAGTAAAGCAGTGTATTGGGACTTGATGGGAAGTAGTGCATTCTTAAAAACACATCATATGTTATGATGGGTTTCACATGGGAATGTTCTCATCACCCAGTTGCATTGCATAGTGGTTTCATGCACATCCTGATCTGATTATTTTAAATCTGATTAAAATACATGTTGCTAGTGCTTATGTTTAAAAGAATATAATATCCCTTGATACTTATGTCAGCCCATTTGGAGAACATGGACCCTGCCTTTCATCATTGTTTAACTTAAAATTTGCTTTAATGCAGCCCACAGTGCTGCTTCTAAAACCCATTAAACAGACTATGAACATGTGGATATCCTAGCAGAAATGATAGACATTATTACTGTGTCTGCCAAAATAAAATGGGAACCCACCCCCCAAAAATATCTAAGTGTTTTATAAAGAATGATGCAAGGGTTGGTGCTGAAGATGTTACTAGGGTGTGTCCAGTACATGCAGAAGAAATTCAGCACCATCATATTTTCTTGATTTATACCAATGCTTCTATAAATGTACACCTAATACAAAAGACTGTTCAAGCCTAACAGTCATTTATTTACTTAGATATTATTCAATATGTGCATACAGCCTGTGTGACACTTGCAGGGCACAGTCCCAGATTTTGCTGATTTTACATTCATCATTGAGCTACCCAGGGTAAGTATGTAACCAATGATAAAAATATAAAACATAATTTCCCAGAAAATAAATTAATGTATCTGACAATGTGTGTTTTCAAATATTTGGAGGGGAGAGCTTTTAAATACAGTTATATGTAAGCTACATCTAAAGGCATGCAGCTGTCATCACTGGTACTCCAGCTTCAAGTACTTTTTAGCTACAGTACCACGATGCTGCTTGACTCAGCTGTCATGATGGTATTTGCTAGCCTTGCATTGCTATACAAATGTAATTAGTTTATAACATGTGATTTCTAAGACACATTATCACTTGGCACAGACCAAAGCACCTCTGGAAACAATTGGACGATTACAACCAATCAGAGCAAAAAAATGGGATGCATTGCTAATGGATGGAAAAATGTCATTTTCACCAAACCCGCCCCTTGTTGGATTAACAGTTGTCTCAATGCCAACCAGGCTTGGAACAGTGACTTTCCACATTCATATTATTCCCAGGCTAGGTCTTGGCCATTCATGCACATTGTCTAGTATTCAGTGTGACTCACCACAGACCAGGGTTGGGGAACTCCGGTGTCCTGCAGATTTGCAGATTTTAGTTGTGTCCTTGATCCAACACAGCTGATTTAAATGGCTGAATTACCTCCTTGACATGTCTTGAAGTTCTCCAGAGGTTTGTTAATGAACTAATCATTTGATTCAGGTGTGTTGACCAAGGGTGATATCTAAAACCTGCAGGACACCGGCCCTTGAGGCCTGGAGTTTCCCACCCCTGCCCTAGACCATGCTGTGTTTATTTTATTTTATTTTTTTTGGTGTAAATCTTTCTCAGTTGAAGGTAAACTTTAAATTTCATTTTAAAACTATCGACCTTTACTATTCTATCAGATTAAAACACCAAAGAATTGAAGAATTATAAATCAGTTTTGCAACAGGAAGCATACAAAACCAATATTGGTTGTATAACACGTTGGGTAAATCATTTAATAGTATAATGTTAAACAAACCTGTGATTTCTCATGAAAAGTGAGGAAATATCCTTTTTTGACATTTTGATGTAAATGAAGATGTGGATATAAAACCTGTTAGCAATAACATGACAGTCTTTAATCTTGTATCCACTCTGTCAGTTAGGTTTCTTTGTGTGGCTGCACCGAGTCCATGTGTTCCCAAGTGGTATTTCCTTCCCCTCCTAGTTTCTCTAATGATAGAATATTTGGGGCCTTGTGGTAAACAGAAATAGCAACACTTCTGAGGGACAGGCTTCTCTTTTTGCACCACATGCTGAAGAAATAGAGGCTGCACTGTATGCATTTGTATGTGTGTGTGTGTGTGTGTGTGTGTGTGTGTGTTTTTATTGAAAAGCTATTTTAAGTTATCCGTGACTGACTGATTTGAGTTTTTCTTTCCTAGTCAATTAGATGACTTGCTTTAGTGAATCCAAGCTAAATCACGTAGCTTTAATGTGGATAAATGCGTTGAACCTGATGAGCTTGATGACGACTCCCTAAACGTTATGCATTTTGTATCACGCAAAGAAGAAAAGATGAAAGCTCTAGTTGATAATTCTTGCCGTAGAAGCATTCAGCAGATTGACTTCATAACTCTCAGAGAGTTATGACCCATTTCAGCAAAAAAAAAAACCAGTCTAAATGAGAGAAGTGCTCTCAAGATTTCCTCTCCAGAACAAACTGACTGGACTGCATTTACAAAGCACTCGTCTAGCTTTAATAAGCACTTTACACTACAAACCATGCTCGCCCATTTGCACAATGCTTTCTATACTATACATTTAGCACTTTTTCCTATTATATTCACACACTGTCACATTGGGGTTCATTTTAAGGTTCAGTATCTTGCAAAACGACACTTGAGCATGCAGACATTCATTCAGAAAAAAAAATGTAAATAATGGTTTCATAAATTAATTGATATGTGTAGTTATTTAGATTTAGCACACCGGTAATAGCCAATAACTGAACAGTCACTATCAGCAGTTTTACCAAGAGGTGCATCACTATTATTGGAGGCACCATACACAAAGTAAAGGCAGTGCCAAATTGCAGCACTTCAGCTCCTGTCATCCAATCAATATACTTTGAGCTTCAATGCACCATCTATTGACCTCTCCACATCTTCGTTTACTAGTCTGCTAACATCTTATTTCATTGTAGAGCTCTGAAGTTCATGAATTGAATACTTATTGTAACAAAAAAGTGACACAAACCTAACCTTTCTAAATCATTTGACTGTGCCACCTTCTCTGTATCCATTCCTTCTCCTTTCACTTGCCATACCAAACACTTCTAGTTTCTATCTGACACTTTAGACTTAAATCAAAGAATTCACTCTGGCCACTCTTGTAGTGTCGTGTAAGGATGATGACAAAAAAACTAAAAAAAATTCTTTGTCTTTGACTGTTTGAAACGCCAATTGAGAAACATTTTGTTGATCCACCCATCCACCCCCTCCACACTGCTGTATGACCTGGCTTCCTAAGTTTGCTCCTGTCATAATTACTTTGGCCATCAGAGGGCTGTGTCACATGTTTTGAGGTTAGTGATGCTGTTGTTCATTTGAGAAACTGAAAGGTTCTGTCAGTTCATTTGCTTGTATTGCAGTGACTGATGATTATGAAGATGTATTTGGGCGTTGAGGGTTTGAAATGGTGATATTAGTTAATTAAAATGAACTACAGTGAGCCTGGCTTGTGACAGGTGAGCACATTAAAATACTTATTTGATTATGTATCTCTGCTTGTCCTGATTCAAATTACTTTCCGGCAGCGCTGAAGGGTCAAGGGAAATATAAAATGTGTTTTAGGCGTATTTATATATGGAGGTAATATTGAAATCATGTTTATTGTGTTGAGCAATACTTTCTAGCAGTGAAGGCTTTGAGTGATCTCGTCTCTCTTCAACTCTACCCTACTCCACTCTTCTCTGCTTTCCTCTTGCTGTGGCTTTTGGAAAAGCTCCTAATCTGTTGGACTTGAGAACTCTTCCTGCGGGGTCACCCCAGTAATCGGGTTTGAGCCAACTCTTCCTAGCCAGCCAAACCTCTGGCTGCCTGCCGTCTGACCACAGGCCCACACACCCGCACGTTTGATGCTAAATATGCTGCAGAGGAGCTAAGAAATTACGCTCAATAAATATAGAAATCAAATAAAACAATTTCCAAATATTAGCCCTGCAATTTACTTTCCTGCAATCATATAAGTCTGCCTTTGTCGCTCACAGTAAATAGATTTCCCGCGGAGCTGCCAGGTTAAACAGTAATGTTGAATCAATAGCAGCATGGCTTGGCTTAATTAAACTCACTGTTGATTTGTAGGGATGAGAGCCAGACCAGAGAGTGGTTTGGGTCTGCTCAGTGTCCTGACACTGTTCTTAATGGTGCCAACACTTGATTAATACTGGCTGTACATGAAGACACTGTCACTCCATGCTGAGTTGAAGACTAGGTTACACCAGCAGCTTCCACACTGTTCAAGAGAATTCTTTATTGCGAGTGTCTGGCTTTTAGAGTTTTCTGCTAATATGTGTAGGATTGCTTTTTCCATACTGTGCTATAGTATGTCAAGCAGTCGTGCTGTGCATTTGTACTGTGGCCTTAAAAAACAGGGGATAAGTGACTGAAGCTTCTCTTGTGTTGCTCTTTTTACATTTAGATATCAACCTAACTTTACATTAGCATCATCCACGCCAGGGTTTTGCAAAGTAGCTGTTGGTATAGTAGTGGACTGAACCATTACTGCTGTTGCTGCTTTGCACTAAAAGTTTTCCACTGGTGAACTTGCATGAGTTTTTTGTGAAGTAATAAAGAAGGCATGGTGTGTTTGTTATGCAGTTAGCAAATCTGTTCAGATAAACTGCTTTACCATCTTTCTTGGGGTGTTAGCAAGGACAGCTTCATCTCACAGCTGTTCTTAGCATGGCTTGGTCTGACTAACAGGGAGTTTATGTTTTTTGTTTTCATTGCATGGCTGTGCAAAAAGACAGTGAGCTCTCAACTGCTTGTATGGCACGCTTTTAGCTTGTTGTGCACCTCCCAGTATTCCTAACCCACTGCGTGCAGTGTAGCCAGAGTGTTCAGGCATGAGGTACAAGTGACAAGTCACTGGTAGTTTTATTAGCCCGACTTACTATCTTTTTTTTAAAGGAAATAAATGTTTTGTATTATATGTGATATCATTTGGCCGGTTAGGCAGTTAGCTGTGATTGGTTGTTGTGGTTCTTTTCATTACTCGGCTTGGGTCATGCACTTCACTTATACTGTGTTCAGTTATTTATTTATTTTTTAGTAGGCTTAGGCAAGTAGCTATTCAAAATGTAGGAAACAAAAAGAAGAAACTAGTTTGTTGATAACATTGCTTGAAGCACTGAAGCTGGTATTAAGAGAAGCCAGGATCATGGATTTGAGCAATTATTTCTCATAATCACAGTAAACCTAGAGGCTGATTATAAGTAATGTTAGCATAGGCACCCATATGGTCTGAGGGTGAATCAGCTGCTTAAAAATTCTAAAACACACAAAGATGCCATGAAGAAAAAGTGGTTTACTATTGTTTTATCATTCAGAATATTGAGTTGACACTTAATTAGATGTCTATAATTAGAAAGACTGATTAAAATAGGCAAAGTGCCTTCATTCAAACACTGCAAAACTGTAGGTTTGGAAATCAGGCCAGTTACAACATGTGTTGAAATACTAGCCAGTTTTCAGCATCTGCATAAACTTATAAACTCATCCTGCAGCTCTACACCGTCCATCTGTTTGCACAGCGTTTTCTGAGCACTTATTTTCTTGCACAGCCTAATGTGAGTGTGTTCAAAGCACCCACATCTTATCTTTCCATTCAACAGGAGACAGTTTTTCAGTGTACAGCTTTTTTTAGTCTGACTTTGTTTTATTATTTACACTCACTAATCTAATGATCTGAAAAGCTTTAGAGACTCACCTTTTTATAGTTTTCTATTACCTCTATGTGGCACTTTTGCAAGATCAATACAAATTCAGTTTGTGTGGAGGCATTCTACTCGTCCAGTACATATGCTAACCTAAAAAAAGAGCTCACTGTTTAACCAGTATTTTCAAAGAGCCAGAAATGCTAATGGTGAAATATATGTGTGTATATGTAAGCAGGGGTTTTGGGTAGGGGATAGGAGATTGCCTAAAGGAACCTCAAGATGGAGGCCTCAGATCTTCTTACCATTACTTCACAAGATAAAAAGGAAGTTATTACTTTGCTGAAAGCGCAGAATTTCAATGAGAGCAGGAACAAACAAAATGTTAAAGAATTCATTATAATATCATTTAATAGATCAAAAGATTGGGCTGAGGCTACAGATATTTCTCATTTTTGGAGCTATGTGGCTCGGCAAACTCACATGCACTAATTCATGGTGTGATGTTCGCAAACTTTCCAAATGCGTCCCTTTCGGGAACTTTAGACTCATGTTCAATTCCCACAGCCCACGCCAGAGCCCAAAAGTGACTAGTCGATAAGTGCATGAACAAGACTCTCGGACAGGCTACCTCTCAGTCATGACTGAGTGAGAAACTCATGCAGTCACATAACCTGTTGGTGATGACTTTTTAGAGTGGAAACTGATCAGTCAAACTACAATTGATGCAACTTCTATGTTGGTTGCCTGACTGCTAATAGTTGCGTGTCAGTTTAACCTTAAAAACTGTGAAATCGTGGATCACTTATTTGGGATACTTTAAGGCACGATCCCATCACTTCTCTCTCCAGCTTTACAAAATCAGCAGCTATTGCTTTTCAAAAAGTTATAAGCAAAAATTGCCTTTCTCAGATCAACTCATAAATGAAGCTGTAACAGCTAACTTTGGTGGTCTTCTTGTTTTACTTCTACTCAAAAGTGTGCTGAATGTTGCTGTTTTGTATTGGCCTGAAAAAAGGGACCAATAAATCCACATTAAACACTAAGCACTTATATGGTTGTAAGGCTTGCAAAACTCTCTCATAAAGTCAGTTGCATCACTTCAGTTTATACATCAGTAACTGAATGAGAGTCTGTTCTTTTGGCCAAATGGTTAGTACTGATTGAGCGAAGACTAGAGTTTCTGGTCTTTCTTTTTCTATATTCATTTCTGCAGAGAAATGTAATTTTTATTTTCGTCAGCTCTCCATAACCCACAAGCATTTGTAGATTTGTGTCTCTGTGAGACGTTTTTGAAAGGCAAATACTAAATGAGCTTCAAAGTTGTAGCAGTAGTGTTTCCATATAGAAAATATGATTGGGGATTCTTGACACTGAACTGTGTGGGAGCAGCTCAGATTGTAATTTGTGAATGTTATTGGCTCAGCAGACCTTCAGCCTGTTTTTCTTGTTAGAAATTTTACACTGTACGATTACAATTTGGAAACACAAGCAGACACATAACCAACATAATGACCCTTAAACACAGCCCAGGCTCATCTCACCTCACAACCTCAGCTGACAGCCTTTTAAGAAAACATGAAACTGGCAGACAGAAAAAAAGAACATATTTTGTCAGGATTCAAACTTAATTTGGAGTGCAATTAACATTTTTTTGTTTTCTTTTTAATGAAAGGAACAGAGGGTATGGAAGTGTGGCCGTATTTTACAAGGCAGCTTGTGTTTCAATCTTTGTTGCAGGCATGACATCAGTGTCTCTGTGTTGAGACAGGAAAATCTTAGCCCACTGCCACTGCCATAAAAGCAACACAATAATGAAATGACATCACAGTGTGCCAGTAATTAAACGAGCAGACTGCTGTCTTGGAGTTTTTACAAGGCTGGGAGATTGAGAGTAACATTGTGGCGCGTAGGAGAATGGGGTGTCAGTAAATGAAGCCTCCAAGCTACGGGCTTTTTTAATGTATAATTCACAAAAGTATTATTACATTTTTATTGCATTATTCTTATGGTTTGATACACACACTGACATGGCCTTTTATGTATTCTTGCCTCCTTAAAGAGAATCATACTTAACAGAATAACACAGCTTCTTCACATGCTAACTGGGGAGTCTGGTGGTACGGCAGATGACAGTTTAAGCCAACTAATCTGCCTGGCCTTCAGCCTAGCTTTAAATGGCCATGCTGCTGGTGCATGGAGATCAGTTTAATTATTACATTTCAAGAAAAAACCCATTAGCTTCGTGACCTGCAAAACAGCATAGGCCAGTGTCGATACTCTGGCTGCTTGATACCAGAGGCTAGCTTGTCTGACTGTGGGTGATGAATTAATCACAGTGCATGTTCCTGTCATGCCTGGCAACAGACTACAGCATCATTTGGTTTCCTTTCGCCTGACTCACTATAAAAGACGTGTTCCTGTCTCACTAAGCCACAGGAGAGAAGCTAAAGTGGAACATTCAGAGGACTTTGACTCTACTGAATGTCAGGTTTTGTCATTGGCCACGTTTACAAGGAATCTCATTTGCAGCTGTTGTTGCTGGTAGTAATATGCAAATTATCATTCTTATTCAAAAACTGTGCATTGTGCCAGAGCATGATTTGCATAACAAAATGTTAATTCAGTCTCATGATATTTTAACATAAATTGACATTCACTTTCTTTACATCAAAGAAGTATGTGCACATCTGGGCTTGTGTGGAGAGTGGTAATATAGACGGGGAACTGTTAAACACTTCAGCTAGTAAATAAGCCCGATCTAAGTCCTGCACCCTCAGGGACCAGGTCCACCATATAGAATGTTTATGATGCATTCGTTCCCCTAGAACCTTTATAAAAAACGTCATTTATTAGAACTTCAAAGAATGTCCAGGCTTGCTGGGGAAAGAGAATCTTCTGCCTTATTTTGCCTTGAGCAAAAGATCCTCTCTTCTCTTGCTGGTGGATACCATGCAAATAAGCTGCTAGAAGGAAGAAGGACGACACTGAGCAAAATGCGAAGTAGGAGAGAGCAAGGAGACAAGCAAAGCTGCAGGGAAGGTAAAGATACGAATAAAGCAATCTCTGTCATCAGTTCTTAACACTTTAGCAAACAGTAATGAAAGAGAAACTCTTTCATCTATTAGCAAATCACCACAGATCTCACCATGGTTGTTTCTGCACTGACTACTAGGATCAGCTCCATAATCTACTGGAACAAAATGATATTCGGAGACAATGATTTCTTTATTCGGCTGGCAGCAGAAGATTGGGGGGGCTATCAAGTGGTGCCTGCTGCGTAGTAACAGCTTGAAACCTTATTGATTTAATGTTGGAGTGACTGAAGCAGAGGTCACAGTGGGGTCAACACAATTAGAGTTGGACCCATGCTCTTTAATGAGGAGAAGTGATGAAAGGGTTCCCAATTACTCTGCCAGTTTGTACTGAAAACAACCTGTTAAGAAAGAGCATGATTAACCTTCCACAGCTCTAACTTCTGCTCATTCTTTACATGAGGAGCTGGTGAAGGGGACATTAATTAGTGCTCATAATGTTAGAACTACTGTGTAGAACTTTCTATTTTTACAAAGCCCCTTTAGTAAGACATATTGAGGTCAACAGTCCAGTGTTAGATGGGGCCCATCATGTTTATGTCAAAGGTAAATACTGAAAGAGGAAATGCATGGTACTATGTGAACTCTATTACAATTTTTAAATATGTACAATTGCATACACTTTGAGCAACATTTATTTGACACATAGTTGTGGTATGAACTATACTGTGCAAAAAAATCTTGTGTAGCAAAGGTTGCTATCGATTGAAGAAAAAGGCATCATCTTTTTTTGCCTTCTGCTCAAAAACAGTCTTGCTGACCAACTACACAAAAGTTCAACTTTGTCAGCTTCTTTATTCTGAGAGAGAGAGAGTCAGTGTTTCAGGAAAAAAGCTGCACATCTGTTGTGGATTTTAATCTTTTTCTTTTTGCAGTGCAGTAAACGCAGAAGTGCATTCCATCACGGATACAGTGTTTTTTTCACTGCATGAAAACTAGACTTTATGATCTTCCTGACGGCTGACATCGATCACCTCTACTGGTGTCTAAGAACACTAGGCGATTTTGTTCCTCAGAGACTCTTATTGGCATTGAATGGACCAGGTGTTGCTATTGTCAAAGATGCATTATATTATATTATATATTACATCGATGAAGCAATAGGCAGTATATTAACTTATAGCCTTTACGTTAGCTGTGCCTATAGAACATTTGGAAACAGAGGGAACGGCTATCATGTCTCTCCCCAAACAATCAGCTTACCAGCAGCTAAGTAACTAATTTGATCTTGTTCGGCTAATCTGTACAACACCCCCAACACCCCTGCAAAAATGCCACGTGGTTCCATGTGGGTGTAGCTGTGTTGAAAGTCCTTGAAAACAAATTCTTACCAAAAATTGTCGTCAATTTTATATTTCATTTTGACCAAAGGCTTGCTTTTTGCCTTATTGGCTCATAGACATCACAATAATTGTTGTAATGTGATTATGATATGTGACAGTGTGATATGTATTTTTCAAAATTAATGTTAACTATTTTCACACATGAATTGCAACCGTGAACTTCTTGAGAAATTATCTAACAAAGGTGCATGTGAGAACACAAGTTGGACATTGAATGCCCTTTAACATGCCATCTCTCTCCATGTGGTGTTGACTGATGTGAGAACATGGCAAGTCAATTCAAATGGAATAAGTGGAATGTTTTTTTCCACCTTTTTCCACTATCTAGACAGCGCTTTCTTCTAAACCACAATGAGTAATTTAAATAGAAAAACCAGGGGAGTGAAGTTTTTACCCTTGTGTAACAGATATGGAAGAAGGAAAATCTGGACAATTATAGGGTTTAATTTTCCTGACACTGGCCCTTCGGAACAGTGGAAACCAGCTCCAACCACTAGTATGGATCACGCGCTTTGCCCTTAGAAATTTGTTTGGTGTTTGTTTGTGTGTATATATTTTTTAAATTCAGAGACAGACTGATAAATAACTTTATTGTTGATAAATAACTTATAATAAAGTTTAGCATAAAATAATTTGATCTATTTGACCTTTTGGCCTGACTTCTGGCTTTGGATGTAGCAATAAATTTGTGCTCAATGGAATAAGAAAATGTTAATGGTGGTTTGTGTGTTTGTAGTGTTTTGAAGGGTGGTTTACTCAAAGCTCCTTCCTTGCCAGACAGACTGATCATAAAACAGGAAGTACTGTAGTTGACAGAGCTAACAGGAAGCTGGCAGCTTGCAGGGGTTTTACTTCACTCTAGTTTAGTTATGTCCAGCCTTTTTGTCATCACTGTGGTAGTAAATAATTTTTTCATACTTTTAAATATAGACTTAGTTGAAGTTTTGAGACGCACACAAATAAATGCTAGTAATAGTTCCAAATCATTTTTAAATGACTGATGAATATTAGATGACTTAACCTGCATTTAATCTTGGAACATTTCAGTGGCCATGAGTTTGAAACACTGTTGCTGATGAGCTACGTGGGTGACACAATGTTTCAAACTCCCACACTACACTTCACTATTCATAAGAATTGCTCAGTAGAGTCATGGGTCATGATGTTTCACTGTCAGAAAATGTAGCTTTAAGTGAGCTTAAATTTAAGTGAGCTCTTCATAGTGGATATAGGTTATTGCTTAGTATATTTATAAATTGTATACAACCGGGAAGTATTTTAAAGGAACAGTTTAACATTTTGGGGTATATACTTTACTTTCTTACTAAGATTAATGATATCATTGCCATGTTTATGCAGCAGCTAAACAGCCAGCCGTATGGTGGCCATGTTCATGGATAGAACTTGGCCAGTGCTCTGCATATGACTTATTTAGCCATTTGCAAATATAAAGCAGTGGTAGTAGTGATTGCAAGCTTTACAGTTTAACCGATGTTTATGTGCTCTGCCACAAGTTAACTGCATTGCCGTCAACTCAGTAATGTGTCAGACACAGAGAGAGGGACTAGTGCATTGTTCCAAAGATCTTAACAACAACACTACAATGCCAGGTGTCCACAGCACTACATTTGCTTACAATACATGATAAGAATCTCTGTCACAGCAGTTTCAGTGTTTGTGCAAAACTCTTCATCCTAGCTTAGTGCCTTAGGATGGCACTACTCAGCAATTCCGCTTTAAAGACTTCTTGAAACATCTAAACAAAATCAGCCATAAATAAATAAAAAACAGTCAGAGATGTGCTCTTCTGCTGGGCTCTGCCAAACCTAAGCAGCCCATATATTCATGCACCATAGTGTTCAGTCACCCAGCACTAGCTTGGTGCTGGTTATTAACAACTCCAAAAATAAGTACTGCTACAGCTACATTCGCCCACACTAACATTCACTAAGCAACATCATTTGTTTGAATCATAAAAATAACAACTTGCATTTTTTTAAAACTTGATTCAAATTTAAACTGACAAACAAAAGCACAGAGAATAATTATTAAAGGTAAAACTTTCTTTGGCGTTTCCTTTTTATTTTACAGACCACAGTTTTGTCTTTGGCTGAGCTCAATATTCTTTACTTCTGCTTTACGTCCATGTGATTATTCAAAGATTTTGTCACTTTGTCTAACAACTTAGAACTATGTGAAGTTTTAGCAAATGTATTTGGCTGTCAGCTATTTTTTTTTGCAAAGAGGTTCCAATGTGTGTACTCCCCATTCATATGTACTCTTGTGTGGCACTCACCATACTTTATCTGTAAAACAATGTTAGGTGGAAGCTCTTTGACTCTTATTTACCAAATCAACAAGAAGTGAGATTCTGCTATTGAAGAGACATACGAGATAAATTAAAATCCAGCGCAATCCAACCTTGGAAAAGTGTGTTTCACACCCTGACAAAGCATTGTCACGCTTCCGAATATCCACAGGAATTGGATTTCATGGGCGAGATAAGGCGGAGGGTTTTTGACTGTGAGGTTCACTCTAGGGTTTAGCGCTCCCTGTTTAAGGATGTATCAAGAGGAGAGCATCTTCTAACGTTAGAGAGATGCTGAAAGGGTCAGAGCAAGTTTAAATGATGAAATCAAATGTATTCTTTTAATTGATGTTTCCCCATTTTTTATGTTGGTGTTTATCCGTATAATTAACACTTTATTATGATCTGATATTTGTGTGTTACTTCACCACAAAAGGAGAAATTCCACAGCAATATCACATTTGTTACCAGTGTATGAAACACATCCTAAATTACTGTAATTTTCTTTTAGGCAAGGGAAGACAGGTTTATTTATAGAGACATGGCAGTGCTCAGTGCTTTACACAAACATCAAGAGCATTACATAAAAAAGCAAAGGAAATTACAAATATAAAATAAAACAAAATAAAATAACGAGAAACTGTCAACAGGATGCATACAGTGAGTTACCTATGACACAGACATACATCATCATTGCCATCATCACCACCACCATCGTCACCACCATCCCCACAATAGCCATCATCACATTCACCAGTGTACATACCCAAGAACGTATATTCAAAAGGAAAAAGAACATCTCTTCATCTTAATTAAAAGCAGTAGCGAATAAAACAGTTTTAAGATCAAACTTAAAACAAATTTAAAAATGTACTTAAAATTAAAAGAACTAAGATTTGGAGCAGACGTCAGGTTTTGTGGTAGTATGTTGCAGATATTAGGAGCACAAATAGTAGATGCTGATGTTCTTGTTTAGTTTGAATTCTCAGAATGGAAAAAAGCAAACTGTTAAAGTGATCTGGTTACTCAATGTTTTAGAATAGATGGGACTTTTTGTTTGGGTGTAATAATATTACAGTACATGGATGATTTGTGTGTTTGTGAGTGCTGGTTGTCTGTTGGGTCATCTCTGTTTGTATTAATTTTCATATCAGCCAGACAGTTTCTGCCATAGTAACATTGATCAGGACAGCTTGTCTGGGAAACATGTGAATGAACGGTGTAAAACAGACTCGACTGAAGCATGGGCAGCCTGAAACAAAGCAATTGTTGCTACTACAGAGAGGAAAAAGTGTCCATAAGCATTTGGCAATTTTGTGTTTCAGTAGTATTCCATTGTTTCTGGATCCAAGGTTGCATCATCTTTCATTCTTTTTAAAATGTCAGCAATAAAGCACTCAGAGGAAAACATGGAGACTAGACATTTACTGCCAGTAGGGCTGCCACAAATGATTATTTTTGCAATTAGTCGACTAATCAGAGCATGCATCCATTGGATGTAAACGTACAGCTTATTGCACCAGCATGCATCTGCTCTTAGCTAAGTATCATTAGCTTACAGCTTTAAGTGTTTAAGGTATGCGCTAACTAAAAATAAAGACAAGATGATAGTTTATTAAATTTTAATGACATTTGCAGATTGTTTCGGTGGAGTTTAATAAACTCTGCCGTCTGCTCCTTGCTATCTAAAATATAACAGGACACCGGAGTATATTCTCGAGCATCTCACACTTCTGATAATCAGTTGTCTCTTTGACGTTTATTCAGCTGTGTAGAAACTATAACTTTAATCTCAGCCAAACCGATTTACTCAGGAACAAATAAAATACTAGAAAAAGCCAAACAGTATCATTTTTAAGTTATCTAAGTGACTTATATATCACGTTTAACCTGAGTAGCGAAAGATGGCGGTGGATTTGAAAACGATTTGCCGGGAGTCCGGTGTTCTCACCGGCTCTAGTGAGCCTTGCCCCCGGCTAGCTATCGAGCTGGTGGATAACAGACGTTTCCGAAAATGTCAGAGCACTTTTGAAAATATGTGGTGTCTTGATAAACTGAGCAGATATTTCAGGTTTAAACAGCTACATTCTCACCTGCAAATATGTTAAACGTTTATTTTGTGACCCAGAAAGAATAATAAGAGTAATATTAAAACTAACTAGCTGCCGCCATTGTTGACAACTGAGCTGGGCTGCGCTATGAATTCTGGGACAAAGCTCCTTCTTCTTCGGGGTTTAACGGCAGCTGGCATCCTTGTACATGCAGTGCTGCCATCTTCTGTTTCAGTCCGTTATTACACTCTTAAATCCTACTACTTATTCCTGCGCCTTTTGGGATCTTACAAAGCTTCAAACGGCGCTTCGACTATTAAATTAGTCGTCGACGTAATCGTGACTAGTCGACTAATCATGGCAGCCCTAACTGCCAGCATGAACAACAAATCTTAACCACATCTTTAATATTTACCATCATTTACCTATTTGCAAATTATTCACTGACATCGATTTTCTAGCTTACAATACTAGCACATGGCAGCTACAAATTATTCACCTTTCTATGACTATATTTAGGCCCTTGACGGACCTTTTTTGGGGAAAAAGTCAAAGCGATGGCTAACTAATGATAAAGTACTCGATATGTTACATGTATTAATATTTCAGGGAAACCACAATCTTCCCCTGATGTAGCCAAAAAATGACAAAACACAAGAGAAGGTGAACCCAGAGTCCTGTGCTGTGTCCTCCTACTATTAAGCACTTAATGTGTGAGTTGCTAAATATATTAGAAAAGAGCACTGGTCCACTATCCAGTCCAGAATCTAACACTAGTGTGTAATAAGTAAAGGGGTCTTAAAAACAAACTTTAATTTGTCTTTAATTATAGAAATATCCCATTAAAAAGGTTAGCGTTAGTGCAATTCAAAAAAGACAAACAGACCTAACATTTGTCTTTTTTTGGTACATTTTTCCACATTTTCTTTTTGAAGCAAATAAAGTGATAGGAAATATTCCCACAGAATGCATTTTGTGGTAAGAGAAACAGCAAGCTGTCCTCTAGTAGGAGGGTCAGTGGTTCAATTCCTGGCTTCTCCAGTCCGCATGTCAAAGTTTCCTTAGACAAGAAGCTGAATCCTGCTGCCTCCGATGCATCAATCAGAGTTTACTTGAAATAGGAAGGATAAATGCAGCTTGTAGCATAGAAGCACTTTGAGTGCTCAATTTCAGTACAAAGTGTTGGAGTAGTTAGTGGTTTCTAATGTAAATCTTACATAATCTGAGTTATATATGGATGCAAATTGCTTCCACAACAACACTTCTATTAATTTGGCAAGTTGGCAGCTTGGTTTAAAGTAATTATTGTACTGATTTTAGCCACCATATTTTTCTTATCATAGGCAGCATGGTGGTGCAGCGGCACTGTCACAACACGAAAGTTTCCTTGTTATCCAGCTCCCTCCCACAGTCCAAAGACATGTTGGATTAATTGGTGATTATAAACTGGTCGTGGGTGTGGATGCGAGCATGAATAGTTGTCTGTCTGTCTCTATGGTAGACTGGTGGTCTATCCAGAGTATACTCTGCCTCTTGCCCTGTGACAGCTGGGACAGACTCCAGCCTGTTATGAAAATGGATAGATGATTAGAGGTCATTAATGACCAGTGAAGCAGCAGATTCATGAAAGATTTTTGCATTAATGTCAAACTTTAAATCTGCTACAAAATGAAAAAGCACCATCTCAGGTAAGTTTTCAATGTTATTACATAAGATGCATTTATACTGAACACATTTATACTGATATAAATATATAATAGCAAACAATGAACACATTCAGCTGTTTCTAATTCAACAGGCTTCCAAATTGGAAGAATAAACATTTCCCTTCTTAACATTTAAGATCTTCTAAAATCATTTTACACCAAACTAAAGTAATTTCTGGCACCAGCAACTAACGGGGAAGTCCCATTTATTCAGATTACCAGTTAGGCCGGCTAAGAGGCTAGTTATGGTTATGACTTTACTTAATGTGACCTGAAGTGTTCAAATTTAGCAGATTTAAGCAGATCATCATGTTTTAACGACAGAATGCTGTGACTAAGATAGTACAAAGTCCAGTCTGTTATCCTAATAATACCAGAGCAATACCAGGGTTTATCTGATTGAAACTTAGAACACTGCAAATATTCAACACTCAAAAGCACAGGCTGAAATAAATATCTGCATGATGATGATGTTTGCAGGGATGAGTATCATGGAAAGGATTTTCTTTCTCTCTTTTTAAAATATTTGTGTCTTCCCATCAAATCATCCAGATTGTAAAACCGATAAATCCGTGTGACCTTTAAATCCCAAACATACAAGGAGTCTTTGTCTGTTACAGTTTATATTCTGTCGTGACTTCTGAAGGGTCAGTTGGAATCTCGGCGATGGTGAACAGGAAGCATTAGAGTGATAGCGTGCCTTTTCTTGCAAATTAATTGTGTTTAAATATAACTTTGCTTTAAATGTTAAAACAAAAACAGAAAATGTAGGGTTTCAAATAATCATTTAAATGGAACAAGAACAAAGTGGGCTAAGATACATTTGGAATTAAAATGGTATTTTGGAAAATTTAAGTGTGTGTGGGGTTTTTTTTTAGTGGTATTTAACTATATTACCATTTAAGATATGTGCACTACATTTAAATCTATAAAAATAACCAATACATTTTCTCTGGTGAAAGACAAATGCATTTGTTCTATCTCTCAACCCTGTGAACTGGGTCTGCTGTGGGGGTTTTGGTGGCTCAGTGCTGGGCTCCACATGCTGCAATAATCCAGGGAGGGTTAGGATAAAGCCTGGCTTCGTCTCACTCTCTGCCTCCTCCCAGATCAGATGAGATTAGGTAAGAGCTAAGGAGCTCTGCGGGAAGGCAGGGCTCAGAAACACGGAGGTTGAAGAAAGGAGGGACGCATCAAGGCAGGTGGTCACTCCTGCAAGAGGAGAAAGCCAGAAAGCAGAGGTGAATCCACTAAAGACAGCTGGCCTGGTTGGTGCAGATAAAGAAGAGGTTGGTGCAAGCTACAGTATACAGAGGCGTGTGATGAAGTATGGTACATACAGTATGACGCTTATTCTCTATGTATTACAGTGTCTGTGCTCATGTGTCTCTTTATAATTATAGATTCAGCTCCAGAGTGAAAGGAACGCTCTGTAGAACAAACAGAAAGTTCAGTCTTTGGCTCAATTGTGTGTTCCAGCAGTAGTAGTTGAGAAGCTGGTGAGGGATCATATCCTTGTTGTTGGACCAGCACGTGTTTAGTCAGTCTCGCTTCGTGTCCTCTTAATGGCTCTCTTTATGGTGTTTTGAAAAGATGTCCTCCTTCTTTCTACAAAACTGCAATCAACAGTGACAGCAAAATGTGAAATGCCAAACTGCAGAGGAAAATTTCAAAATGGTAGAAATGGATTTTGTGTCCCTGACTAATGTATGTTTATTATTCATTCTTCTTTCTGTTCCTTCTTTCCTTGCATAACTGGCATTTTCAGTGTAAGCAGTGTGTGACCCTTTGCACTCTATGATTTGTCCAAGTATTTGAATATCTTTGCTGAATAGAACTGTTTCTGTGACTGCTCGTACACAGTAAATAAACAATGATTAAGTTAACGCTGATTGTTGCTCTCTTTCAGAAAGCCATGCTAAGCTGATGGACTAACAGGAGCTGACAGGGGGACTATGTGTTGAGGATTGTCTTTTAAATTTTTATATACTTGGAGCCCTCTGATATTCATCTTTGGTTGTTGGTGGACGTTGCTTTAGCAATGGGAAGGAAGAAGATTCAAATCACCCGTATCGTTGATGAGAGGAACCGACAGGTGAGTGTCTTCTTCCTTTGTCTTCTTAAATGTCTTTAGTTTTTGCGCAAAATATCTTTGCGTTGTTGTTTTATGTCAGTGCTGAAATCTGCTGTGTACTTTAACTGTTGAGAACACCTTCTAGTTTCAGCATTTATTTCATTGTTATGTTTAGTTTTCGTGATATCTCATGTGTCGATGTGTGGCCCATGTGGCGCTCCTGCTCAGAGCACACTCTAAAAATGTGACGTTCACTGTGCTGATTCCACGATCCCAAAGAGCCGCATAAAAGTAGAAGTGCCATTTTAGTCAGGTACCCATTTCTAATAAAAAGACACATATTATGTACATGAGCACGTACTGATAGGTTCATTAACACTTTGTAAAAGCATCCTGCACCCAACCTTTTGCTGGTACACTTTTGTTTAAATCTAAGAAGCTCCCAGAGGTTTCTTTAAGCTGTTTCACTTTTGAGAGTGTAGTGGTCACAGCTGGTGGCGAGGGCAGTAATTTGGGGTTAGCTGGGTCCGGACAGCACCCTGTCATTAGCAGGGTGGGTCAGTGTTAGGGACACACAGTGGCCTTCTCTCCTCACCGTCTCCTTACGCAGCCACATTGCTGCCCACTGGAATCCCTCTCTGTCTGTCTCCTCTATATATATCACCCCCAACAGCACAACAAATACCAGCCTGTCTGGAAGGAAGGCACAGGCTCTGGAAATAGGGATGTGGCTGGAAAATAAATATCTGGGATAATGTTTATATTTGATGTTTGGTTGTCTTGGCTGAAGCATTTTTAGATAGACACTGCTTCAGTTGTGTGGCGTGCACTATCACTTGAGTCTGCCGTATATTTAGGTTCTTGTACTCTATTTTGGGAAGTTGGTTTGTGTTTTTTTTTTTTTTATCTGTCAAGTGCATAAAGTGTTTTCAGCAGTTTTTCCTCTTTTTAATGTATCAGACTATCACACATCATGCACAATATACAGCAATGACTTGGCTTTAGTGGAAAGATGCACTAGTGATAGATGGTGTTTATGCAGCCACACACTCTAAAAGAGGAACAGTGTAGTTTTTGGAAATCTCTTTTCACGTGTATTTGCAAGTTACGCTCAAGAAATAGTATCACTTGAAACTTGTTTTCAGAGACAACAGTTTACAAGTTAACTGACCTTATGCCTTTGGAAACTGATTGTTTAATGTTGCTGAATTTGCACGTTTGCTCACTTACAAAGAAATGAACAGTTTGTAATTTTCATGGTTTCATTTTAATGGAGAGGGGCAGAATATGAACCAATGATCCAGAGAGAAAACATTAAATAATAGTTAATAATACATTGATTTGCATGTCATTGGGTGAAGTAAGTATTTGATTCTCTACAACCCAGACAGAATTCTGGCTCCCATAGATTGTAATTCCTGTTCCACATGGGCACACAGCCAATCAATCAATCAGTCAGTTACAGGTGCTCCTGATTTCATCTCATTATGTGGATATAACACACTTATATACAGAATCAGTTTCTTCCATTTCCACCTATCTACCACCGTGGGCAAGACCAAAGAGTTGTCAAAGGACGTCAGGGACAAGACTGTGGACTGCTGGAATGGCTACAAGACCATCAGCAAAAAGCTTGGTGAGAAGGTGAACTTCTGCTAAGATTATTAAAAAATGGAAAACAAAGTGACCATCAGTCACCCACAGTCTGAGCTCTATGCAAGATCTTGCCTCATGGGGTGAGAATAAAAATGAGAAAGTTGGTGGTTTAGGCGAGAACTACACATGACAAGGTTGTAACTGATCTCAAGGCAGTTGGTATCCCAGTCACCAAGCACTTCATTAGTAACACAATATGCTGTAATGGATTGATGATCCCAACATCCCCTCTCTTGAGAAGGCATGTGTACAGGCCTATCTTAAGTTTATCAGTGAACATCTAAATGATTAAGAGAAGGTTTGGGAGAAAAAAAACTGTGGTTAGATGAAAGTTTTGCATAACATTCATTTGCTGTGTTTGTGGAAACACTGAGTATAACCCAAAGAACATCATCCCCACAATCAAGCATGGAAGTGGAAACGTTCTGTTTGGGGGCTGTTTTTCTGCTAAGGGTACAGGATGGCTTCACTGCAGTGAGGGGCCAATGGACAGACCCATGTATAAAAAAAAAAACCCTCCTTCCCTCAACCTGAACATTGAAAATCGGTCCTGGATGGGCCTTTCAGCCTGTCAATGATCCAAAATAACTGCCAAGGCAACAAAGGAGTGGCTGAAGAAGAAGTACATCAATGAGTTGCCAAGCAGGAGCCAAGAAAGCTAAAATAATTTATAGAGTTTCTGTGAAGAGGGGTGGGCCAGATTCCCTGCTGGGATGTGTGCTGATCTGGTGACCAACAAGAAACATCTTACTGCTGTGCTTGCCAACAACGTTGTCTCTACGAAGTACTAAGTACTCAAGTACTAAGTGTGTTGTAAGGGAATCAAATACTTATTGTACTCAATGACATGCTAATCAATTTATAACTTTTATGTCATGTGTTTTTTTGTTGTTGTTTTTTTTCACAAATGAGCACACTTACGAATTCAGGACGTGTTTATTTCCCAAACTGTAAGACTGTCATTCAGTTCACCACTATCATTTAATCTTGTTACTGTAACATGTTTGCAAAAACGATTCTGTGAGAATTACTATACAAAATATTACGACTAGGCACACATTACATTATAGCAGCCCGGATGGGAAGAAAATAAAAGTGTTTATGGTCAATGTATATTTGGTGTTCTATACTATAAAAAAGAAAAGTCAATCTACAGTCCATTGAGTAAAATTCTTCAAATGAGGCTTAAACCAGAGACCACATATTTACCCATCTGAGGGTTTACCATGTAGACTATAGTCAAACTAGCTTTACAATGTCAGCTGTCGATAAATGAAAGAAAATAACATTATTTTACTGCAAATACAGTTAAATACTTTGGTAACAGTAAAGATATGAATTTTTTAGGACTTGCAGTTAGATCAAAGTTAGTCTGTGTTATTTCTGCTTTATAAC
Source organism: Pundamilia nyererei (assembly GCF_000239375.1). Classification (NCBI taxonomy): domain Eukaryota; kingdom Metazoa; phylum Chordata; class Actinopteri; order Cichliformes; family Cichlidae; genus Pundamilia; species Pundamilia nyererei. Next base: position 467,917 of record NW_005187426.1, read on the forward strand.
TGTAGTATGTAAAGCAATGACATACTGTATATAATACCAGGATATAAAATGGTTTCCTCACTTCGGGAATGCATAAAACAGGAAAAGTAAAAAAGACTGTCAGAGGAGTGGATGTTTTCTACTAAACAGGTACTGTGCACACAGTTTCTTGAAACACCACTAAGCCATCACTCAAGTGGTATTATTTAGAATTCCCATCAATTAAATAAATCGTTTGGCAGAAAAGCAACTAAAAGCTAAAAATAGAGAAAAAGATTTTTGTTATTTGACTGTGAATAGTTTAGATTTAGCTCTAATAATAATGTGTCCTGTGTCGGTATACAGTTTCGTACAACTGGGCTGTTTTGAAAGTTGTAAATCTGTCTCTAGTCCCAATTATATTTTACAGAGGTAATAATCAAGACGCTTCCTGTTATAATTCTTGGCCATAATGATGCTTGAGTGTCATGACAGCGGTATGGTAAGATCTGTAAAAGTGCTCAGAACAACAAGTGTAAAGGAAAGTGTAAAGAACTGAACTACAGAAATAACCATGTAAAAAGAAACACACCTGACACTCAACATTGCCAGAAAGCTTTGAGATGCGAGTCTGCAGAAGCTTCTGGAACTGAAAAGATATGAGTCAGGATCCCAGAAGCTATGACAGAAGTAAGACATACCCAGATAAATACAGATGATTCATTGCAGGGAGTGAGCTACACACCAAAAAAGGGATAAGAGCATGATCCATGTGTGACCTGTGGGTTTACACTGAGCTGTAAATGGTCCACTCCAAACAATATGTTTTAGCTTTATGGTCTGGAGGAATATGGAGGTGTCAAGAATGACTGTTCTACTTTATAAGCCATAGTGCAATATAACACTACAGTATGAGCTTAAAGGGGGGGTTTGACTGTATTTCTGTTTATGCACAGCCCTCTGTCTTACTAATAAAGTTGAACACCTTGATGGTAATCATTAAGGGAGGTGAAACATTACAAAGTTTCTTTCCCCACCTACCTTTCCCATCCACTCCACTCATTCAGTAACATTCCACTAGAAACTGCAGTGTTACTGAATTAGTATTTCCAGATTATTACTGTGTTCTTTCAGAAGTGCAGAACTAGAGAACTAGAGATCCCCCACCCCTTGTCTCTTCCTGTTTGACACTTACACACACATTTTAATTCTCTTCTCTTTTCTCTGAAAACTATCAGCCAGTGAACACGGCGGTAGGATGAGCTGACAAATGCATCGCTTGTTTTGGAAGAGTTGTTTAAACACCTAAAATGAAACATTTATGTTAGTGCAGATTTGTATTACTATTGCTATCATTGCACCATACATTCACATCAGAGGCCACGGGGCAAAGCACTGCGGATTACCTGTTCAGAAGCCATTAGATGGACTATTTAGATTTCACTGCTTTAAAAGACATTTTTTTAATATTATTGGGTTATGAAGACAAAAACATTTAATTGTTACTGTAAACAGGTTTGTTTGTTTGTTTGTTGAAAGATTTATAACATTTTTAATACACAGCACAGAGTACAAAGCAAACGGTGATTTATTACTTCAGACAGAAATATTTTTGGATGCCGTGTAGCCTTAATTTTATAAATACTCTGACTTGCTTGGGAAAATCTAGAAAGAACCAACAGGTATGACCCTTTATTTGACCTGTTGTAGGTTAGCTATTCTAGGCTGATCTCTGGCTTTTGTTCTTCCAGGTGACTTTCATGAAGAGAAAGTTTGGCCTGATGAAGAAGGCCTACGAGTTAAGTGTTCTGTGTGACTGTGAAATTGCCCTCATCATCTTCAATGGCTCCAACAAGCTGTTTCAGTACGCCAGTACCGACATGGACAAAGTCCTGCTGAAGTACACAGAATACAACGAACCCCACGAGAGCAGAACCAACTCTGACATCGTCGAGGTACGTGGTAGGACGCTGTTCTTAACCTTTTACTCATGTCACTTCTTTGACCTTTAGATAGTCTGTTTGTAGAGACGTCTTTTGGTGGGTCATTTCTTGAAACCTGTTATGTTGCATCACTCAGCACTAATGACTGTAGTATGCAAATACACATCGCATGCTGCAGCTGATTTTGAATTAACACTAATGAAATTTTAGCAAGAATATAATGCTGCGTTATTATTTCATTGTGCACGCAAGTGCATGGATCGACTCTTGCAGCATCCATTCAGCAGATTAGGGAAACAAATGCCTGCAGTTGTGTTTTAGAAAGATGAATTCCTAGAAAGTGTAACTCCAGAGGATTTAGGTGCTGCCTTCAGTATTGTCTTCCTCTTTATGAAATATTGAGAAATAGATTTTCCGTTGCTTATGATGTGTTATTTCATTGAACACATTAGTGCTGATCTTTATAAAGTAAAGGCCAGATGTAAGGGTTGAGTAACACTTGAGGTTCAGGAGAGACAGACAGGCATGCAGCTGTTTCCTTCTACTAGTTTACACTGGTGCATTCTGTGAGAAAACTGTCCCCCATCCGACACAAGTAAAAATGAGAATAGTCCTACTGATCAGTCAAAATTAAAAGAAGCTTTCATGTAGGTGATGCTAGACGAATAAAAGTGCTCAAGCAGTGTGCTCATTTCATGCTGATTACAGTACAGTACTACAGTTACTGCATAATAGGAACTCTAAAGGTTATTAAGATTTAAAGTGGTAAAATAAAACTGGCTGAGTTCCACTATGAAAGAAGGCAATAAAATAACTAAAGAGGTCATTTAAGAAAGTCTCTAAACTGGTCCAAATGTTCAATATAGGGAATTTAAAAAACTTGTTTGGTGAGCATCAGGAAGTACTGGTACATGTGTAACATGTAACTCAATCCAAATAACTGCGCAGCCATAAATTCCACCTTTGTAAACTCTGCTGATGATGAATGTAGCCTGTCATTGAGAATATTCGTTTAACCGTATGTTAATGTCTACTGGTTACTGTGGCATTAAAGTGGTAATTGGACTGGCACTTTCCTAATCTCAAAGCATTTTATTACTATCACAGTTACCCATTAATACAAGCACCTTTTTCTATGCCTAAGTCCTTTTAACCTATGATTCACACACATTCATACACTGCCATTCATACACATTCATAGACGGCAGATACATCAGGGGCAACTTGGGGTTTTGAAGAATAGCTCTCAGACTGAAAAGCCAGGGATTGAACCTGGAACCTTCTGATTAGGAGAAAGAGTAGTGGAAAGTGGTGAATGAGCGTAAGTTAAAGAGTTCTGATTACAAATTCTGTCTATAGCAATACATTTCAATATACACCTGACTCTAAACCACTTCACATAGCAGAACAAATGCCTTACTATGCTTATCTACTTAGTATACCAGTCTACTAGTCTACTTATCATTTCTTTTCAGTGTCAGTGTGTGGTAAGACTTGAATTAAGCGGTCAAAGAAGTGCAGGAGACTGATGCTGTCCAGTGTAGCAAGTGATTTATTCACCATTTTGTGACCCAAACAATATTTACAAAGAAACAAATAAGAAACTCAACTCTATAATTAACTCAGTTCAAATAAACATAACTGAACTTAAATCAATGGAAATTAAGGTCAAACTGCACACAGCTACACTGACCTGAACCTTTCTTCTCAAACACCTGAGTTCTTCTGCTTAAATAGTTCACTTAAGATTTCTCCTCTGGACTATTCCATTCGGTAGGTAAGATGAACATAATTATATTCAAACCTCTACTGCTACTCTTTACTGGCAACATAAACTCTGTGGTGTAATCAATACGTATTACAACAATAAATCTATTTCTTCATAAACCCTCTAAAATCAACTTTATTAAATTACAAGAGTTCTTCCCCTCCCGCACTTGGTCTCTTCCTGTGACCTGAGATGAACCCAGAAGCTATAAAGCAGGAAGTAAAACTACATTTCCTCCTTTTGTTTCTGGAAGACAGGTAGGTAAGGTAAGTTCTAAACAATACAAATTAACAGTTGAAATAAAGAACATGTTAATTTAACAAACTTGTAGGAGTTGATTTAAACCAAGATGTTATACTATATAATCTGTAAAAGTGCAAAACATAAACCCGAGATAGTAGACGTTTGCCTATTGCAGATCACATGTGAAATATGGTTAAATCAAAACAAGAATATTAACTAAGAATATAGACAAGTGGTACTCTCACCCACTTTGTCACACAGTGAAAAAGGAAATACAAAAAAAATGATGAAACATAGGCTGGACCTCAGAAAAGCTCAATTGAGACTGTTCACAGTGATAAGACCCAGCTATCCACCCATTCTGCTTGGTCCCACAGCGTCATCAGTGTGGTGATGCTGTTGAGACTGGTCCCTGAGCAGCTCTGTTCTGTTTTCATGGCATTTAGTCGGTGTCCCTGCCATTAAAAATGAATGGTCATTGTGACTCATTTTGTAACTGCTTATGTAAGCTTCTAATGCGTGTTTTTCTCTCCGGAAGCCTGAATTTACTGCTCCCACACTCTTTCCTCACACGCTCAGTATTGTTTCCATCCTTTCAGAGGATAAATTTTCATTTTCTTTGGTCTTACACTAATTCAAACCATTCAAACCACTGTCCTCCTAACCTAACTTTAGTTAGACTTCCCAGAACCTTAATCAAGTCTTAAACTTGCAATCTTAAGGAAAGAATTGTATCAAAGTGAAGAGCAACCAAACTGTCTTCAGTTTCATCACTCTTATGTGATCTCATAAAGATGGTTCCACGTGTACACGCTTGGCAGTGCTGTACCAAATGTTAATTGTAAGGAACTCAAGCTTCCCAAACGAATGTATTTACTTCCAAAATGGCTCCACTTACTGGAAAAGAGGAGCTTTGGTTTTTAAGTTTGTTTCAGTAGAGTCTGGCCAAGTCTTTTTTTCCAGTGTGCTCTAAATTTACTGTTATTTCAAATGTTTCACCTTCCCCGGGAAATGTGACATTGTTTTTCAAGGGTAACTACAGGCACTGTGCTGAAAAGAAAAATAAAACCATAAGCCAGTGCAGAATAGAAACTTGTCAACCTGGAAAGTCTCGTCAAACTCTACAATCACCGAACACTGAATTAATTTTCGATGTGGTGACAGTGGTGGTGGTGCAGGCAGTTAATATGCATCATTGATGTTGCCCATAATGATTCTAAGGACTATGACCCTGTCTATTCTGCTGTTAACCACAAGCAGACACCTGTGACTGCTCTCTAGGCCAATAGGCCTTGATTTGCCTGCTTTGAGCCTTTATTTGTTTATTCCCGCAAATGTCACGCATACAGACAAGCTGGTTAAAACAAAGCTTAGAAAGTGAGAGGTGTTCTTTTACATATCGGTCAGTCTATTTGCAACATTTAGGCATGAAATTTGACTATGTGTAAAGTAGTACCCCACTGGCTACAACAGTCTTCCCATGTTTGGAAGGAGAAGCGGAAAGCTTCTTTGGATTCATTGTCGTTGTTTGATGGAGTATTATGCTTGCTGATGTCTATCTCTTCAACACACAAATAGCTCGGCTGGTTTTGACACACACAGGAAATCTGCACATGAGCGATGCTGCTATAATACCAGCATACTTTGTCTTCCTTTACATTGTTTAACAGAAAGTGTAGGTAAATGTTTTGATATAAAGTTTGAATATTTCTCAGTATGTGATCAATCTTAGCAATACTTCAGATATTTCTCTTTCATTATTTTTTTTTGTAAAGGGTATCCATGGCATTGATTTGGATGAACTAACTGACAAGCTGCATTATCGGCTTCATTATCTTGTTGCGTTACTAAGCATAAAGTGGAAACATCATACCTAAGGATATTAATAAACTTCCCCTTTTCAACAATACCATAAAGTCAGCCTTCCATTATTAGTGCTTTAAAAGAATAGATGAACATTTAGAGAAACGGTATTAGTCCATTTCGTGTTTGAATTAAATTAAGAGTGATATCATTCATACTTTTGTATGGTAACTTTTTACCATACAAAACCCAATCTTTGTTTGTGATTTTTTTTTTTTTTGCCAACTCTCGTGGTGTCAGTAAAGCTCACGACACAATAAACAGGAAGCCATGAAGTCCCTGCCTTACAAAAAACATTTTTTTCTTTGCACGTAGGATAAATTTGACTTTTAAGCACATTCAAGCACCAGCAGTTATTCATAAATGTCACAGAGTATGCAAGGGTTGGGTGCATATATCCATATGGCACAACAGCAGCAACTTCCTTAACCGTTAATAACTAGTAATTATTTGACACAGGGCTGACATCTAAAAAGTAAAAATGTCAAATATGGCAGCAGATAACCTGGTATAAATGAGAGCATATTTTATAATCTCCAAAGTTTATGTGGTTGGATAAATTCTTACACATGGTTATAATTTAGTGTTCAGGAAATCAGGAAATTTTAAACTAATAAAACAGTTTTGGCAGCAGAACAAGGGGTCGTTTTCTGCTCATAAATCCTAATTAATCACTTGGATTACTAACTGTATACTTCATGAAAGTACAATTTCTTCACATTCAAGTAAAAAGTGGCTCCTGTAAGCTATTTAAAGGACCAGTTCACTGAAATTACAAAAACAACTGTACAAATATTCCCGTGGAAAGGCCTTCTCTCCATGTACTTGGTTCTGATGGTGTTTCAAAGAAACTTTCTTTTTCATGGATTGTGTTCATTCCACAACCAGAGTAATTCTGCAAACCCTATACTCCATGCCTAACAATGTGTTTGCGATAGACTAGCATACACTGTTACAAGCACTAGGCTTTTGAAATGTCTCCATGTGTGTAGATGAAAATGTAATGTCAACCATAAATGGAGGTGGAAGCAAGCAAACCTGTAATGATAACGGCCTGCCAGCTAAAACAGCTACAAAGTCCTCACTGTTCAGCTACTATCACTAACAGATTACTTTTGTCATAATAATTGAGACAAGTTTGTGTCCAGCAGACTTGAGTTTCAACAACAACAGAACAGTTGTCCAAGGTATGCAGCAGTGCAGCCCTATCAGCCTGCAGAGCCCAGAGATGAATGAAAAGCATAACAGAAAGAGAACTCTACAACACAGTGAAACCTGGCACTGTGGCAAAACGCACAACAGCTGATTTGGTTTAGTTCTGTGTGACAGGATGCTTCATGTGAAAGCAATCTGTGAAATGTAAGTGTGCCTTTCAAAGTATGCGAGCTGTGCGTTTTCTCTCTGCCAGAGATGCATTGGATCACTCCTCAAGCACTCCCATGCCTGGCCTATTCTTAGCCTGTAGGGCAATCACCCGACTGGAAAAGACTCGCTCCAGAGAAAGAGGGGGTCTTATTTTATCTGTGATGTTGCCCCGAGAGCAACAAGACGTCACCCTCACATGTCAAGATGCTTAGTGGTGCAGCTCGTGCCTCATGGTGGCAGTGATCCAGATGCCTTTGGAGATCTACTAAAGCCGACTTTGACATTTGAGATGATAAGGACACACATACACACTGTCATATCCTCTAACAGCCACTTTAAGATAGTGCCCAGACATGATGTAGTGCTGTGAACCAGCATCTGTGGAGATACATACTGTGGGGTACTGTATCCACTGTCACATCTCTAATGAAAGCTGTTTGTTTAATTCTTTAAAATTAGTATGTAATATTCAAAGAAAGTGTGTGTTTAGATAATTGATAGCAGCTGTTGCAAGGTCAAGCACAGGGCTCACCTGAATCAGAGAATGATTGCAGACTAATAAACTTCTGAGCGGAGCAACTAAAAGAGCTCATGTCAAGCTTGTGTCTCCTCACATCATTAATAATAATTACACATTCATTATATGCTTAATCTCATTGCTGGAATGGTACATTTTGCTCTGGTATTGTGTCACATGTATTTACAAGGTACTGTGAAGACTTACAGTGCGTATACATTAGAATGCCAGAATTTTAAAGCTTTAAAGCAGGCAGATAGGGGCTTTTCCTGCATCTTTTTTTGTCTGTTGTTAATGTGACACTTGGACCAGAATAGATATTAGTGTGATCATTTGATCTTAATCAGCAGCTAAGGCTTTGTGCCAGAGCTTACTTTCACACGACAGACATTAGTCTTTGAAAGCACAGATGAATTTTTAAACAACATTCCTGGCCTTCTTGTTTACAGACACACGTTCCAATGCCTTTATCTCAATATAGGTTATGTGTCACAGTGTTTTCCTTTGGTAGTCTTGCCAGAAGACAGATGTATAATATTTGCAAATGTATTTGCAAATGTCTGCACCAGACTCTTTGTATTGGACATCATTTGTTTCCTGAAAAAATGCACTGCATGATGGTGGATAGTCAAAGGGTTTTGCAGCAGATCTGCAAATTTGGATGCATTTTGCATCCTTTTTCCTTCTGTAATTTACAGCATTTTTAAATCCCTGATGGTTACTGTGTTTGAAAGCTGTCACTTTGAATAATTACAAGTAATTGGTAACCCACATAATATACCGTGATATCTCTTCCCATAATTAGACAAAACAACATAGTTGTCAACCAATAGCATCCAACAAACAAGCAGTCAGACAGGATTAGTTAAAGCTTGTGTTGAACTGAATGGACAGAAATATGTGCATCCTTTGTTATTCTGTTTAGCTTGAATTTACTAGAACTGAAATGCAGCAGCCAGATTGTACAGGAACTGAGTGAGTGACTGTTTAAGCGGTCAGCGGTTGTGGAAATAGATTTGTGTGTGTTTTTAAAGCTTTAAGTAAGTACTAGTGTCTGGGAATGCAAAGCACATGTGTTGGGCCAACAGTCAGCTGGGTGGTGTGTTGCCCTGATGGTCCATTCATTTCACGCTATGACGTGAGATGAGCAGAGATGAGGTGATGGATACCAGGGAAATTATGTAATTGTACAGGCTTGCATGATATTGGCATGATTTTTGTTTATTTATTTATTAGAGTGACTCATCTGCCAAAGGCCAGGTGCTGAAAATGACCAAATATCAGTTACTCGGTCTGCATTTCAAACTAGTCATCTAAACCTAATCATTCAAAACCAGCTTGCAGTGCAAATGCCATGCTTCACTTGATTTTATGTACAGTGGGAATTACGTATCTTCTTCGATTTTAATGCATGACACATGTTGATGTTAAATATTTGAAATGTACCATCACTTATTAATGTGCTTACGGAGGCCTATAATCCACTGGAGAATTACAGCATCTTTTAGCTCATTGTTTTGTTGTTACAGGGTTTGTCAGTCTTATTTTATCCCAGGCTGTAGCAGACGGGTCTTTCCAGGAAAAAAAAATGTCTGAAGTACTTGTTAAACAAGTTAGCATCAAAAAAGATGAGCAGGGCTGGATAGTGAAGAGAATATTCAGATACTGTTTGTCCTTAAGTACATGGCAGAGATCAAAGTACTAATATGAGAGCAGCTCCAGAGAACTGCTGCTCAATGAACAGTTTGTGTTTTTCAGACCATTCTCTTTATAATGTAGAGATGGTTGTGTTGGAAAAACCCCAGTAGATCATCAGTTTTTGCAATACTCTGACCAGCCTATCTGGCACCATGTTCAGAGACACCTGAGTCATCAGTCTTCCCCATTCTGATGTTTACTTTGACCTCTGGCACGTCATTTTGACGATGTTAACATGACTACATGCAGTGAGTTGTTAGTTGTTAGTGTCAGATATTTGTTTTAATGACTTTTGTAACTAAAAGAGTGGCAAGTGAGTGTTTAATAACTATAATAATTGAAGAATGTTGATGATTTGTGATACTCGTCTTGGGCTCTAGCCTTTACCATGAATGGAATTCCAACCCAAGATTTAGTTCCTATTCCAAAGTACAATTTTCTTTACCAGCACTGCCTTTGACAGCACTGTAGAGCTTTGTCTAAGCTACACTGCCAGTAGTAATATAACCTTCCACAGACACAGGAGTTGTGAATCTAATTAGATGGCTCACTCTCAGTGACGCTCAGGGATCCATTAACAGTCAACTCTTTGCCTTTGATTTCCCTGTCTGTCTGCCATACATAACTAAAACCATCGAACTACATTTAAAGTTGTTTCTAGCATGCTCTAAAAAACATATGTGTGTGCTCTGGTTCATTATGTTTAAAAGGTTGCTACAGAAGATCAGCAAGTCTGCTTTATGGAGCAGCCTCTCTTTAGAGGAAGAAAACCCATAAAGTGCAAACTACACAGAGCAGCGGCTTCAAAAGTCACAAAGTCTTCACAGTAAATATGGAGGCAGATAATATTTGTCTCCACAAGGTGCTATACTGCTCCAGAGCTGAGATACTGAGACATTAAAATTTTCTCACCTTAGAAACTGAAGCTGAAATAGGTGTTGATGAGGTTCAGTGTCACATCAGTGTCTTCCAGTAAATAATCAGGGACGTGCTTAAATATCTCGCTTAAGACCACTTTACAGTTTCATCTTGTTTGTCAGTGATTGTGCAGATTAAGTACCTTTATTGGTGCAGCTCAGAGATGAGGTTTATTTTTATGTGTGTAGACTGAGTAAGAAACTGTGTACAAAAGGTGAAACGCATTAAAAAAAAGCCTAGTGTGAAGTAAATGGACTGGTTCCTATACAGCGCTTTCCGACGTTATCTGAACACTCAAAGCGCTTTACACAACTTGCCTCATTAACCCAGAGCCTGTACTTCTTTACTTAAGTAAAACTGAAAACATTTTTAACACTAATATCTATACTTAGTTACAGAATGTCTGCACTTTTGCCACCTCTGCGACTAACACCTTGCCTGAGAAGTCTGTGGAGAAATATCACTATCTATGCATACTCAAAGGTGCATCAGGAAAAAAAAGGTTTTGACTATAAACCTGTAAATTTGTAAATGTGTTCTCAGTGTCTGAGAAGCAGCTATGTACAGTGAGCGTTACGAGACTTGAATCTGATTTCTAGTGTTCTCAGTGGTCAGTTACCCTTCCTAATTTCAACCATATTGCACACAGGGAGCAACCAGATCCATACACATCCTGTTTTTGGTAGTACCTCAATTTTAATGTTCCACAATCAATTCATGTACTGACTATGCATACTCTTTCTCTTCTGTCTCTGCTCTCAACAATCAGATTATCAGGGGAAATGCTCATTAAACTGCATGTTTTTACTAATTTTAACCTTTTACTAAAGAACTGGTGGTGAAAGGCTTTTGTTTGTTTGTTTTTTAACCAATGCTTACATGTTTTTCCCTTTTGTTTTTTTTAATGCTACTCCTTTATAACTATGTCACCTACAGGCCCTTAACAAGAAGGAACACAGAGGCTGCGACAGCCCTGATGCTGACGCATCCTATGTCCTCACTCCTAATACTGAAGAAAAATACAAGAAGATTAATGAAGAGTTTGACAACATGATGAAGACTCATAAAATTGTAAGTTGCGTTGTTTGTTTTTTTGTTGGTTTTCAACATTTTGTTTAGTGACTGTTCCCACCCCCATTTTCTCTGTAGGGTCATTAATTAAGAACCTTCCAGTCATATATCCTCCATCCACAGTCTGTGGTGATAATATGTCTGGTCATGCTCACAGACACAAAGATGAAGACAATACAACTGATAAAAGACAATCGCATTTTACCAGTTCATGTATTTCATTTTAATGCTGATTGGCTCTTTTTGTCTCTTGCTGCCTTCTTAGTCCACAGGCCAGCAGCAGCAACATCAACAGCACTTCATGCATGTAGCACCAGGCAGCATGGCCTACAGTCACAGTGGAGGAGGAGGGGCAACTTCCCAGGCACTAGCTGCAGCCACAGCAGCTTTGGCTGACGGTGGTATCCTCTCCTCACCTCACTCGCACCTCCACAGAAACATAAACTCTTCACAAAGACCCCCGAGTGCTGGAGGTGAGTAATATGAACTTTGTGTTGTTCTTTGGTAACTAAAATTACTGTTAAACTGCACACTGAGCCGATGACAATAACTCAGAGGAGACATGAAAATGAACGTGTGCAAGGATGTCCAGATAAGCCTTAGAATTATGAGTAGAAGAGACACTATGTAGAAAACTATGTATTTTAATTAGACAGTATAGTAGTTTTTAATGGAGATGCAGGAGATGAGCCATCCAAACATTCTGCGCAGGAGGAATTACTGATTTCCATTGTATTTATTTCTTTTTTAACATTGATTTGAAGACAGCGCATCTGATAAAAACAACAGTTTGACTGTTATTGTACAGAAAAAGGCCCTGCTGGGGAAAATACATTCGAGCAGATAGAAAGTGAACGATCTAAAGCAATCTTACTTAAAGCTGCAGTCTTATTTAAAATCTTACTAATAAGATAAAAAGATGGATGCATGCAGAGTGGTTCTTAGTGATTGCAGAACATTAAATGCGAGAAAAACGTAATAACGAATCCTAACGAGTGTGTTGTGTTTATCCTCAGGTGGCCTGCAGGGCAGTTCCGAGCTGGCTCTGCAAAATGGATCTGGACCGACTGGTATGTATCCAACAGGAGTTTAACAAACATGCTCTGACATGTATACTGCATACGCACAAACACAACTCCCTGCATATGGAGCAGTCTTTGCAAGCTTGTTTTGCTTGTGATCCCATGTGAGCAGCTGCATGTGTTAACTGTGTGTGATCTGTTTGAACAAATAGTTATTTGTTTTCTTGATTTTTTTTTTTCTAGAGGCCTTAAGGGATTAAAATTAGCCAATAAATTACGAAAGAATGAAGTATAAGAAAGAGGTTCCACAGAAATAATCTGATAATTAGTTCATGGCTCCTCTGAGGTTCTGTTAGCGCTTCTTAAAATAGTGGGAGTTGATGTAAGATGGTGATGGATTTGCTATTGGTCAGCTAAGGCCAGTGGATGTGGGATGTGTTCTTCCAGGAGCCTGGCTGCACCTCAGTTTCATCCCTCCTGGTTTTTGTTGCTCCTCTTCTGCCCTTATGCTTTGGTCCACAACCCTTTCTACAAACTGTCTTTGCATAATCCCCCTCCTGCCATGTCCGTGCTCTCCTTCTCAGGAACACTGCCATTATGTAATGCCAAGAGAGAGAAAATATGAATTATTCATGATTATCTTCTGTATAATATATAGCTGTACTTTCTCCAGTCTGCATGCAGAACTTGGCTGTGGACATGTTGATTTAATGGATCTAATACATGAGACTGTAATACCCCACTCCATTTTCAAGTGCATTCCAAAGCTCTAAATATTTAAAACTTGTGCTATATGCATGATGCTTTCCATTAACAAAAAAATATCCTTTGCAAAATTCTTACAAAAAGTAGCTAGAATCAGCACTTAAGTGAAAGTTGGAATTGAATTACCATCACTTCTTAACATCCTCCACACGTCTGTATTTAGTGAATGGATTTGGAAAGATCATACCATCAAAATCTCCTCCTCCACCTCATGGGAACAGCATGGTCCCTACCAGCCGCAAGACAGACCTCCGGGTCCTCATCCCCCACTCCAAAGGAATGATGCAAACACTGGTAAGTGTGTTTTCTTTTATATTTATAACCAAAACAAAAAAGCCTTTATAATGAGTAATATTCTCAAAAATGTTACCTAAAGCTTTATGTATTTATTTAGGTCAAATACAGACCAGCAATCAAGCTTGTAACATGTGATGTAGTTTTAGTTTTGACTGGAACTAGGAAGAGTCCTCTAGCTGCTGACAGCTCTATAAAACCATGAACCTTTGATTCCTGATCTGGATTTTATTAAGAATCAGAACAGTACATTGTGTTTTCTAAGCCTGTGGGATGCTGGAGTCAGGCATGAACAGGGTAAATATATGACACAGATTACCACAAAGTGGGCCAACAACTTTTGAGAACAATTGGTTTGACACTATTTGGGGCAGATGGTTGGTGGTTTTACAGATGAAATCATAGTTCCTTTGAAGAATGGACAATACTGGCAAAAACTTGCATGCCTCATTTGACCGACTTCACTGCTACTTCTTTATAGTCCCTTCCAGTAAACTCAACAAGATTCAGTCTTATTGTGAACTAACACTCTTTTGATGACATTTAAGGTTCCCGTAATCTCTTTAAAACACACGTGGATGTGCAGAATCTATAGGCAAGGTGCAAAGTTCTGTTTGTGGTCCACTTCTAGTCAGATTTTCTCTTTTGGAAACGCTAGGATTTAACCAGTAGCAGTAGGCTTTAGGTAAAATTTCTGTGTGGAGAGTAAAAGGGGAGTGCCACCTTAGAAAGCCCACTGGCTACGCCAGAAGCTGTGAAAGATCGCCCATTATACTCAGAGGCTGAGTCAACAGACTAGCCTGAAGGGTTTCCAGACTGAAGTTTGTCACACATTTCACTAAATGCATATATATCTCATCATAAAATCTATGACCCAAATTGGCATTCACACTAAATAGCAGCTTAAACTAACACAAAAAAGAATGTAAAAGCTTATTAGTTCAAATTTTGCCCAAAAGTTTTGGAAAACAACAGCCTGTTCATCTGAAAAGTCCGACAGTTCGACTAAGTTTCCAAGTCATATGTCTCTTTGTGAGGGCAGTGCAAATTCTTTATGGAAGCTCAAGTCTTGTTTAGACTCAGTACCAGTAGAACAGAAATGCAGAAATAATATCAAGTGCGAAAAATTGGGCATAAAAAAGTGCTTTAAAAGCTGCATGGTACACACAGTTACGGTTCTTATATACATGACATCAGAGCACCAGTTCATGGTTGTGTAAGATGACTTGGAAGACTGTAGAAGGAGTCTGTTTTCCTTTCTTAAGATTCCACATTCTGCAGCTGTGCCGGGTCGCTGAAGTTATTGATTTGCCCTTAACTCTCCTACTGTTGCCCTTGCCTCCCACACTGTGCTCAGACATGATGTAACAATTAGTAAACAATGGAAACGGACACTCTTTTCTTTGTATTTTTCTTTTTATGGTGACCGACCAGCTCCATTATTCTACTGGTTGTGGTTTCCAGGGGATTTTTACATATTGCAGAAGGATATGAGTTTCTATTTTCTGTTGTTCTAGAAATTAATGTCAAGGTCTTTTCATAGAAAAAGGAAGAGTTTCACATATGTGCGATATAAGAAAAGAATATCCGGACTATTTAGAAATGAATAGTAAAATAAATCTATATTAAATATAATTTAGATTACAAATTCAGAGCACATTAGAGGCAGCTTTTAAAGTTTTAATAGCAATGTTTAATGTCACTGAAATTCAGAGTGACTAAATTTCTTTTGGAGAAGTGATGAATCAGCAGCCATTCATTCCACATTAAGTAATCATAATTCCTCATCATTCTGTTGATCTTATCTGTTTGTCAATTATCGGTGACTGGGTGACAAATAATTTGTTGTTGTCATGTTTGCAGGAAACAGAATCTGGCAGAGTCTAGTTTTCAGGAACTGTGCTGAATGGGTTTGCAGTCGTTTGAAGCTGGAACACTTATAAAATCCGAACCATGATACGGCTAATGCCTCCACCCTGTTTAAACCAACAGAAGAAGCCACTCATATTTTTCTTTCTGCTTTTCATTCACTCCAGCAAAAGATGTTGTGCTGTGCTCTCACAACTCCTCCTCAGTGTGATCATTTTGAAACTGCCTTTCACTTCCTCCTGTGCACATGTTAGTGTAAGCGGCATGCTTTGTTTAGTGTGTTTTGCACAAACAGGCGAAAACAACAAAGCAAAAACAACTGAGGAGGTCTGCATTTCTTAACAGGATGTCTGTGTCTACTACTCACTACCATGATAGCTTTAACTTGGATTCTGTAGTGCATTATCTGTAGTCCACAAATGCAAGGACACCATAGAAAACACAGGGAATGAGACATGTATGGGTTGGTTAACCCATTGTTTTTATGTTTGCTGAGCAATGAATGACCTGGTTCAGGGTGACGTGATTGAAAGATGAACGAAAAACAACTCCTAAATTCAGTGTGATAAGTTGAGTTCATGAGCCACCTGTTCTGAACCGATAGGCTATTTTAGGACAATGAATAATTAAGAATGAATTACCTGCTGCTATTCAGTTGATATTTCAGTTGTGTGTTTTCTAAAAGCAGACAGCCAAATAAATTGCACTGATATCGCTTTTTGGAAAAGAAGAGGATTTCATGTCATTAAAGGAAACTGACTGATAAATTAGACTATCAAGTCTTGGGTTAAACATAAACATTCAAAAAGTACATTTTTTTAAACTAAACTGCAGTTTCTGAATAGTTAGTGGATTTCTGTTAGACTTCTGTCTTTACAAAACATTCAGTTTTGTTGAGAAGAATGCAAATCCTTGTTCAATTCATGTGCAACTTCTGCTAGCACTATGGGAAGTGTAGGCAATTCAAAACTATATATTTTGAACTGATTAATGTTTTTTTGTTTGTTTTGTTTTTAAAATAGGGGATGTGAGCTTATACTGACATCTTGTGGTTGAAATGGGGCATTACAAGTCTAGTTCTAGCGAACACTATAATTGCGATCTAAGCACAAAAAGCAACAAACTAAGAGAAGAGTAACATTTCATGAGTGAACTTAGTGACTTTATGTCTTTGTTTATTATTTGTTTTCAGAATAACCAAAGGATGAGTAGCAGTCAGTCCAGTCAGCCTCTTTCCACACCAGTTGTCTCTATCACCACACCCAGTCTACCCCATCAGAGTCTGGTTTATGCTGGCATCGGCTCGGCCTACAACGGTACAAGTTCTTTTTACTATT
>NW_005187426.1:486062-489223 GCF_000239375.1 Pundamilia nyererei
CAAGGCCCCAGGTGCAGACTGTGTAAAGATTCCCCTTAAGACAACCAAGCACATAACAGCCCTGCCTTCTAGCAAGGCAGATGAAATCCCACTGTTAGTTGGAAATTACTTTTTTTCTGGCCTGAAATTTTCTTTAACATTTAAATTTTTTTCAAAGCACTCTATCCAGTCTGTATTCAGTTATATTAATTAAAAAAACACCCTGAAATAGCTAATTAAAGTTAGTTAACTAACTAAAAACACTGTGATCGTTGCCAAATGATATAGTATTGAAATATTTTTCTAATGCTACACAACAGAGCTCTCTGTGTTGTTGTGTACTATAAGTATTTTCAAACACAATGATTTAATCCAGTCATCAACAAAATACCAACTTTCAAAGCCTCTCAGCTACCTTGTGTCACAAAACTGAGTATAGAGGCCTCCGTGCATGTGGGCAAATACAGGGCTCTAGTGGGTGAGTTCTGGTTTCACTTTTACAAATTTTCAGCACATTACTAAAAGTGAAATAGTTTCAGGTAGCTTAGCAGCTCATAACAAGAATGTAAGAGAAGTTGTGGTGCAGCGTTTATACTGTATTCAAGTGTTGTTAAAAAAGGTAATGTTTGACTTTTTATAGAAGTGTAATGCTTTTTGATCGGCATGATGTGCATGTAGTGTATGAATGTGAGAGTGAATGAATAGTGGTATTGTAAAGCGCTTTGAGGGGTCCCGAAAAACGCTATATAAATGCAGTCCATTATTATTATTATTATTATTATTATTATTATTATTATTAGTCTCTCTCCTTCTGTCTTTGTCAGATTACTCCCTGAACAGTGGAGAGTTATCAGGCTTTAACTCTGCTGCAGGGCCCTCTCTGAGCTCAATGGCAGCATGGGAGCAACAGCAGCTGAGCTCCATGGGGTAAGAGCCTGACACAGTTAAACTGTCTCCCTTCATGATTTACAGATTAAATGTTTAACCATTTCTTTACACTGTTTTTTTTTTTTGTGCAGACATACTGTGTTGTTGACATAAAGTTAAAAATTACCTGATCATACAGTGTGCAGTAAACTGAAGTAGCGTGCACAGAGTTGGAGAAATGCAAATATGTATAAATATATACATAGATATAATATATATGATAACAGATTCCATGACATAGATAATTGCCCTAAAATATGTAATAAATAATAATTCTGGTTCAAACATCACACATTTTTGCTTTTGTGTAAGACCATGAAGTTATGTACTTTTGGGTGATGTATGTAATAAAAAGCTATTTTATAATCTCAACATATCTGCTATATGTTACGTCTATTAGACACATTTTACCCTAGCTATGAAATCAATCAAATTGTAAGTACAATACTGGCCTCTTAATCTGTGGTAACGTAGATGTTTAAAAGAGCTTTAAATAGAAATGCAGTTATCTCCACTTTTTACTTTAAATACATTATTATTATTAAATGTACTCAATAGCCACAGTTTTCAGAGAAAACGTTTCTGTTTACAGGCCGATTACAGCCATGTCACCACCAGATGGCATCTTCACTCCAGAGTCACAGCCTCAAATTTTCTCTTCCTGTGTCTGTAGGTCAGGAAGCTCCACTCTCTCCATCAGCACCAATCATAACATCAACATCAAAGCTGAGCCAATCTCTCCACCCCGTGACCACCTCAGCCAGTCTGGGTACATGACCCATCCACATGTTCACCCTCATCTTCACTCCTCTGCCTCCTCATCAGCTCGAGCAGAGATGGGACGGTCCCCTTCTGACAGCGTTGGCTCCTCCTGCAGCTCTCACGAGGGCGGCAGTGACCGGGAAGAGCAGCAGCGACCTGACTTCCACTTGCTCCCTGCGAGTCGGTCAGAGGGCAGGGAGAGTCCGACAGTCAAGCGGATCCGAATGGACAGCTGGGTGACATAGAGCCTGGAGCTACATCGAGAAGCTGCACCAGGGCAAAAAACAGGAAGGACACTGTTGTGCAAATGAAATGTGGTTTTTATTGACGTGTTCTGTTGAATTTTCTTTAAAAAAAAATTTTTTGCTGTTGTTTTGGTTACTCGGAATTTCTTGAGAAGGGTTGAGCAACATTCGTCTGAGCATTCTTGATTGGATAAAGCTGAAATTACAGTGGTACTTCATTTAATCTTATTTTCTTCTTTTACAAACAATTAAAGCTTTGGAGATTAAATATCTGGGTCCAAATGCAGTACAGTTACAGTAGAGTACAGTTATTTCCATTTGCAGTGCACTGTGGCGCTGGATGGAAGAGAGACAAAGCATAAAATCAAAGTTCATGAGTGGGTAAAGTTACTTGGTGTCAACCAATTCATTTCTAATCTTCTCAGGGTTTAAAACCATTAAATGAGTCCATCGTGAAAGCAATACTCCCTCCACATCATCATTTCTGTTACTCCTCTTTATAAAAACACGTATTTATATCAGCCAAAGCAGTATACTGTTTTCTATGTTGTGTGTGTTTTTATATTGTGCACAAAATTATACAATATTTCATTCAGATTTGAAATCGAAAGCCATGGACACTTGTATATGTACTACCAAAACATGTCACTATTGTTTGTACATAGTATCTTTAATATATATCACTTTTGGTGTAACTATAGCGTTTTGTCAGTGTGTTTTATCTGCCTGCCTTCACACTTTGTCTCCTGAAACTCCCATAATTTCTTAGATAAAGCTACTTTCAGCTGCTCCTTTGTTACAAGGGGTCACCAAAGCAGGTAGGTCTGCATATTTGACTTGGCAGTGTTATGCCAGATGCCCTTCCTGGTACAAACCCAAGGGGGATTTGGGTCTCTGGCTGGAATTTAACCAGCAACCTTTTGCTTGCCAAGCAAAGTTGTTAAAGCCTACACTACAGAACCATTTGTATCCTTTCTTAGATAAATAGATAAACTGGCTTTGTGAAGAAAGCTTAGGAAACAATTCTAAAAAAAAAAAAAGGTTACTGGTCGAGGAGGCGTCTGTTTGCCTTACAGCTGAAATGCAGTGGCCTGGGTTCGAGTCGGATCTCTGGAGACCTTTGCACCCTCTCCCCCTCTTTCCTGTCTACTCATCACTGTTAAACTATCAAAAAAAACCCAAAACCCCCCAAAATAAATGTGAGAAGAAGACAACTCCTCTCTAGAAAAGGTTTATTGATTAGTTAAT
>NW_005187426.1:489314-499373 GCF_000239375.1 Pundamilia nyererei
AAAAAAGATTTAGGAAAATGGATGCATTATAAAGAAAGATAAAACTGCTGAAACTTTTTAAAAAGCTGCTGAACACATGCACATCAACTCCTGCTTGGCTGATGGTGTCAGGTGATAAAACACAATGTCATAGATCAGAAAACAAAGCAGAACTCTTTAGAGGAATTTGTTCTTAAATCTGTTATCGTATATATGTACCTTTGACTCCCATACCAGTGTCTTTTGATAGAGTATTTATCTGTTATGGTCTTTATTAAATAAGTAACTTGTGCCTAATGATGGTTACACACTTAAGGCCATGTGTCTTTGTGAGATTAAGATTTTTTTTTTTTAATATACGTTGTATATATCTGAGATAACCATGGATGAAGACAGTAAATATAAATATTACTTTAATGGCACTGAATCCATACAATAAGAGACACATTGAATTCTTGTACTGAGAGAAATCTTACCTCCAGAGAGATGGGAATTTACTGAATGACTTTATGACTGAGCAGAAGATGATTAAACCTGAGAAAATGCAACATGTGGGTAAGTACAAGGTAGCGCATGTGGTGAGAAGCAAAAGCTGCAAAAGACTAACCACAGTGCTTCCACTGAATGAGAGCATGGCTGGAAAATGTAACAGCTTTGACTGTGCAATGAAAGACTGATACAAAAAAAGAGCAAAGTGAAAGTTTTGAAACACATTCATGATGCAGGGTTTTAGAACAGGATACTGTTTCTATGTTTCTTTGACACCAGCAATAAAATAGCTACATGGACTGGTTCTTATATAGCGCTTTTCTACTCATCTGAGCACTCAAAGCGCTTTACACAACTTGTGCATTCACCCATGCATACCCATTCGCACAAGCACATTTTTCTTAGTGCATCATAGCTAACATTCACACACATTCATACTGCGATGGATGCATCGGAGAGCAATTTGATTAGTATCTTGCCCAAGGATATTTGGCATACAGACTAGGGGAAGCCAGTCGAACCACCAACCTTCCGATCAGTAGATGACATGCTCTACCACCTGAGCTACATCCACCCCAATATGTGTCTGGTGCCTGGCTTCACGAGGCCAATGAATTGTAAATTACAATTGTGAAAGAAGCTGTGATGCTGATGGGAATGCAGCAGCGACGTGAAAACAGAAAATACAGAAAAAAGAAACTGCTCAAAAGCATTTAGGGCTGGCAGCAAGAGACATAGCAAAATCATAAACATTAGTAAAGTACTTAATAATATTGGATTACATTTATATAGCGCTTTTCGAGACCCTCAAAGCGCTTATACATTTCCACTATCCATTCGCTCTAACACACTGGTGAAGGCAAGCTACAGTTGTAGCCACAGCTGCCCTGGGGCAGACTGCCATATCGCGCCATCGGCCCCTCTGGCCATCACCAGTAGTTCTTACCCAAGAACACAACGACCGAAACTGTCCGAGCCGGGGCTCGAACCGGCAACCTTCGATCACAACACGAACTGCCAACTCTTGAGCCACGATCGTCCCCACTTAATGTTAATATTTCGTCTTTGTTGAATAACTACATTATGCCAATTAAATAGCAGTTGAAAGTGAGACTGTTAATGACTGTGATTTTAAAAAGGTAAAACGATTCAGTTAATATGAAACGAGTAAATGAACAGAGTAGTCATATGAGAAGTGTGCAGTTTTTTTTTTCCTTTTTAGCTCAGAGAAATCCACAATGGGCAACGACGTCAGTTACTCGGGGGTGGACGAGGGACGGATTAAATGTGCCATGGTTAATGAGAATTATGAGAGCAAACAGATGTTTGAGGGAAGGATTAGTTTAAGATCCACAAAAAGCTGCCTAGCCAATGAGCCTATTATTTTTATTTTAATGGTGGCTATAGCCTACTGTATCGGTAAGATGAATGCATCTTCATCTGAGCATATCTGCACATACATTTTGCTGTTATCTGAAGGCATTTCAACAAATGTTTTGACACACTTAACCACAGCCATAACCACATTTTATTTGAGTGATTTCGGGGTGTGTGACACGAACAAAACGAACGTAAAATGACATTCAATATGTTTCACTGCTGAAGACAAATACTTTAAAACAGACTGTTAGTTTGATATCACAAATGTCAGAATGTTCTGCTTGGGTATGGCAGTGATTAATCAGACCAGTTAAGTTAGCTACGGTAATACTCTACCGGAAAATACGCATTCTTTTGATAAAGTAAAATTGTAAACTTGTGAATTGAACAGCCTTTATTTTACAAAAAGTATACTGCTACTCCGGTTTTCGGATAATTATACTTGTTAAAATACTGAGTTCATAAAAAAGACCAAAGATCTGTCTTTAAAAAATAAGAAAAGAAAAAAAGACATACATAGTCTACATGTTGCAGTCAACTTACAGAAATGCAGATAACCTCTGTAAAAATATGTTTCAAAATACCCATGTATTTTTTTTCAGGTTATGTATTTCATTCTCCTTTAATGTGCAGATGGACAGTGCACGCGGTCCTCGGAAGAGCTTTTATTTTGAAGAGCCCATAAGCCGCTTTGTTGTGTCATAGCTGATATTTGATGCTAAAAGGGAGAGGAGGAGGAGGAAGTGTGTCAGAGCCAGAAATTGCAATCGATGTGCACAACTGTTGCTGTTTTGTAATTCCAGCTACACTGAAATGAGTTGAATAAGGATAAATACCTTGGAGGTTTCCAGCAGCGGGCGGGGAAAAACAGGTAAATATGACTTTCTGTTTTTTCTTTTATTCTCTTTTCCTGGCGAGAAGCAGAAAGTTACCTGCTGGGGTCTTCGAGGTGCGGCTAGTCAGGTGAGCCTTCTTCCTGTCCGGCAACATTACTCCTGGTGGTCAGATGAGAAGTCACCTTCGAGCTGTCAGTTTGCCACGTGGGAATCTTTAGTTTATGAGTCTTTAAAGAAGGGTAACAGAGAACTCCCTTCAAGCATCTGACAATTATTAAATGTTTGTTCTTACTCACGAATCGAAACATGTTGTTACATTTCATTTTAAATGATTTTTAATAGAGAGATAACATTTTCATCAGTTCGGCATTGATATCAAGGAAGAAATGGTTTCAGTGGTACTTTTAATGAATCATGGTCACCTCCCAGTGCTCCTGCAAGACGCTGCTGGACAAGCCTCATGTTGTCAGGGTGACACGGATGGTTACATAGTGTCTTGCATGGAGCTACATGGTAAAGGCTTACATATAAAATGCACTATATGAAGAATACTGTTGTTGATGACATTTTAGCAACGCTGATTGAATTTCGAAAACTTACTAGGTTCATACCGGCTTACTGCTGTAGACCGACATACATCTTTATGGTTAGTATACATAGTAACAATACTTAAGCTTTCCGCTTTCATGTTGACTATTATATGTCTGAAATGTAGTCTACTGAATCTGTAAATGGTTTTTTTTGTCGTTTTGTCTGTATTTTCTGCAGTCACTGTCTTGCCTCATATTAAAGCATAGGAACCACAAACTGTGAAATAGACTCGTTTCAGGAAATAGCTTGTCCTGTTCAGCAAGAGACGTCCGTGATGCAGTTACTCAACACAACACATCAGCTGAAGGGAAGAAAAAAGCATTAGAGGCTTCAAAGAGCATTGATGGATGTGACCTTTTGTAACTTGCATCAGTACTTTAGAACGCATACACACAGAGGGAATGGGGGTGGTAAATTAAGGGAAACTGAAAGTGTCTTGCTAAGGGGCACCACATTCTGCAGGAAGAGGTTTAGTGCAGGTTTCGTGTTCCAAGTCTCTGGATCTCTGCTTTAAAGACTGAGCAACTTTCTTCTAAAGTATATCTAGTATTTGTGATTAACACTGCCAATACAGTGTCTTCACTGTCATTTTAGTACAAAATCTCCCACAGGTGCTAAAATGGATTGAGATCTGACGATCTGATTTCCTCATGTCATACTCTCCAAACCATTCATTGAGTTGTGTCGTGGAGTGGGGGAATTTAATTATTTCCTCAGGATAATGTTAATTAGTCAGAAATTTGGTTTGTGTTTAGGCTTCAGCTCTTATGGGAGAGGTGGATCAAAACCTTGCCAAAAAATTACCCCTACAGCGTAACAGATTATTTCCTTTATTTTGTCAGAGGTCTGTACATGATAAATATTTTAAAAATGAGAGCACAATTTCCTGTAATTTCTAAGGAGCTTGCTTTCAGGATAAGAACTTGTATGCAGAACATTTCAAAATTGACAGAAGCCTTTGTTGTTTATCTGCTTCAGTAAATCATTGCCTGGTCAGATCTCTACATCTCTAATATTTAGAAGACCCATTCAGCCAAGAGTACTTTAATGTTTAACAACGGATTAACCCGGGATCATTATAAAACAACATCATCAGTTATTTGTGTACTGTCGGGCTTTTCATAAAATCTGTCTTTTTTTTCCTTCAAACAGCGGCGTCCTCATTTTGAAATGGGAGACAGAATGCACTGTGTGCAGTTGTGCATGCTTTTCTTGCAACCACTGATGCATGTGTGAGCTTGCTTTAGCTTTTGTAATAACACTGACTGATCCCTTTTGTATAAGAAATCATGCCAATCAGACAGGATGCCTTTCTAGTACGTACTAGTATCAAAGGATGATTTTCATACACACCTTGGCATTAGTCTTATTGCAAAGGGTTTTTTCATGGACAGTAAAAGTGCTTTCACGTACATGTACCCACTTTCAGGTTTGTTTAACAATGCGACCTTAAACCATTGCCTGTTTATTTCCTGTTTATTGCAATCTAGAACAGTTTTTTAAGCAGTCTTGCTGAATGTCTCGCTATCTAATATAGTCAAAAAAGTGACTTAAAAGGAGGCTGGTGAGGAAGGTTTTGGGACATGTTTATCTGTATGATGGACAGTTGGCCTCAGCATGTCCCTGAACTGAGCTGGCTTCGTGCAAAAGCCGTCATGTGGACCATGACTGTTCTGGCTCTAATGATGTGTTGTACAAGGATAGGCAATACAAGCTTTAACTTGGTGAGACATGGCAGGCAGAAAGAGTGTGTTTTTTTTTCCCCCATGTACTTGCTCCGTAACATTTTAGGATAGTGAAAAGAAAATGTTCAAAATGTGCATTTAGGCGTTTAATTTGCTATACTTTGTCTGTTGGAAATTCATGCAGATGAATATACAATAACTACTGAATTTGCATGTTTAAGCATAAAAAAACTAGTGAAATTAAAGAAATGACACCTAACTGTGACTATCATAAGGTAAATAATGGTTTATGTATTTCAGCCACTTCACATGTACTACTTTGCTTGAACTTTGGAGTTCCTTATTTGTGCAGTATAACTATATGGTGCCTTAAAGTGCTTGCTAGACTTTTTTTTTTTTTTTTTAAATGCATGCAGGTGTGTCCTCCAATTACTTTCCAATCCTCTGATTAGATTTAGTTTTTTAATAAATAAATAAATCTCCTTTTTGTAAGCTCCATCTAATGTGTAAAGAAGGATTAGTGATTTGCCAGAGCATTAATCAAGGGCACAATGACTGCAGACTTGACCAGTATGTTTCTGATGGTGGGGGAAACACCCCCCCCCCCCCCCTCCTCCCAAGTTGGTTTTTAGAGCTCACAGCTGAGCTGATCTGCAGCTAATTATCAATGAGACATCAGGTCTTCAAACTACAGTCAACGGTGACAGTGCCCATACTGTATAAATGAATCAAATAACAAAACCACCTTACTTCAAAGGTCATGATACTTACCATGACTGTCATGAGGTAAATAATGGTTTATGTATTTCAGCCACTTCTCATTTATTACTTTGTTGGAACTTTATACTGCACAAATTAGGAACTTTAAAGTACAGTACATTATCCAATATCTTTTTATTTATTTATATATTTATTTATTTAGGAAGGGCATATTGATTCAGGACCGAGCCTTAGTTTTTTGCATCATGCGGTTAGCCTTACTTTAGTTATACATACATGTATTTTAGCCCATACAACCAACCAGCCTTCTGGATCCTGCAGGGTGGCTGTGAAATGTAAGAAAAATTCTTCAATAGTCTTCTGAGAAACTTTTCATAGTACAAAAATCCCCCCTATTCTGATGAAGCATCTTGCCTTTCATCAGAGTCTATTCTTGCCAAATGAAGAAGTGGGCCTCATCTTTTTTTTTAAATTTCTAATGATTTGCTGTTTTCCAGTGGTAACAGTGGCTGGACTGTCAGTTGAAAGCTATGTCGTATCCTGCTCTGTTGATTGAGACCTGCTTTCTTGTCTCAGTCACATGATTATAGCTTTTTGGGGGCTTCTTTACAGCCCCAATTCCAAAAAGATGGGACACTGAAATTTATTACACCTGAGAAAATATACTGTTTTTATTCAAACTAAGGTGATTTTGAATTTAATGGCAACAATATATAACCTCAAAAAAAGTTGGGACAAGTATAACAAAAAAGATGTTTACAGAGGGAACTCCAAACTTTCTGGAGATTGTTAGCTGCCAAACTCAAGTATAATTTTTTTTTCTCTTCCTGCATTTTTACTGTTTAAAAATTTGACATGTTGTATTCTGTTGTGTATTTGGAAAAAAGTGGGTTTGTGTAAATCATTGCAGCTGTTGGGTTTTTGAAACTGTACTTAATTCATGCCCTAAGTTACACTAACACCATTTTCGAGTCAAATCACATGATCAATGCCCTACATTGCAATGTTCTGCACACATGGTCTTTTTCTCCCACTACTCTTTTAAGCCCATCACGCTCTTGAAATCTCCTTTGATTCCATTAATAATTTTGCTCGAGATGAAGTTTGATCCTGAAATTAGCTGATATTCTAACTTAGGCTTTGTAGTGAAACATCCTGCCAATAAAATGCAGTGACGTGAAAGTGATGCAGGCTATCAGCCCTGTTGGCAGTCATGCACGTTAATCGGTTGGTCTGTGATAACCAATAAAGCAGTAATGCGACATATATCATTCCAGGTTCCTGTTTTTTGAAAGAGGACCATCTGGAATATTTAGTATTTAAAGTTATGATTTTAAAAAAATCTTCATACATGTAGTGAATTCAAAATGTCAATTGAATTGAAAAAGTGGATTGAAAAGTCCATATGATGTGAATTTACTGGAAAGTTACCACAGTGAGTGGCCATAATGTGATCTACCTTCCTCATATTCTGTACAGGCAGCACACTCACCAAATGGAGTATTTCTACTAGTAATGCCGTGTCTGAAATGGACTGTTTCCTGCTACGTGCCATTCTGTGGCCAAAAATTTGGGCGATAATCAGACCTGATAATCCCAACTTTGGTCCCTGAGGGCAGTGGAAACGAGCTGTAAACACGAACTGACATATTGTGTATTTTCTTCTTAAAAGATTGAAATGACTGAGTTAGTTCACAGTGCGTTTCTGTCGCTCACAGCTAAGTTTATCTGTAGCTAAAGCAAAGACTTCAAACTACAGTCAACAGTGACAGCGCCTTTAGGTGTATAAATTAATCAAATGAAAAACCACCTTGCTTCAACGTCATGAAACTTGCTGTGACTATCATTAGATAAATACAGTTTTATGTATTTCAAACACTTCTCATTTACTGCTTTGTTTGAACTTTGGATTTCCCATTGTGCAATATAAAGTAGGGTATAATCTTACATTATATGGTCCCTTCAGGTGCTTGCTAGTGTGTGCCCACATAAGACACAGATTACAATTAATCAGTCAGTTACTGTAGTTCCAAATACTCCTGATAGCATTTAGTTATGTGTCTACAGAATCAATTTCTTCCATTCCAACTTATCCAGCACAATGGGCAAGATCAAAGACCCAAAGAATGTTATGCTTTCGGCCTAATTTTCTACTAAGGCTACATGACAACTTTAACTGCATTGAGGGGCAAATGGACTGGGTCATGTACTGTAAAATATTGGATTCAGCCAGAATACTGAAGCTCTATTGTGGGTCTTCCAGCTTGACGATGACCCAAAACATACCATGGCAATAAAGGAGAGGCTAAAGAAGAAAATTAAGGTCACTGCAGTGGCCTAGTAGCTGTGGAAATCTGTGGAGAGAGTTGCTAAGTGGCAGACAAGAAACCTTAAAGATTGAGAGTTTTTGTAAAGAGGAGTGGTTATATCTTTCCTGAGATGGGTGGAAACCTGGTGACCAGCATCGAGAGCAGTCTTACCGCTGTGCTTGCCAACAAGGGCTTTTCCACTAAGTACTAAGCCATGTTTTGCTTGGGGATCTAATACTTAGTCATTATCAGTGACATGCAAATCAACTTTTATGTAATGTGTTTTTTTGGGAGAAGTATTTTTAGTTGATTATCTCTCTTTCTAAATTTTAAACTACCATAAAAACGAGTAATAATAATAATGGATTGCATTTATATAGCGCTTTTCTAGGCACCCAAAGCGCTTTACAATTCCACTATTCATTCACTCTCACATTCACACACTGGTGGAGGCAGTTACAGTTGTAGCCACAGCTGCCCTAGGGTAGACTGACAGAAGCGAGGCTGCCATATCGCGCCATCGGCCCCTCTGACAAGGCCCTCTGTTGGCCTTGTCTTGCCCAAGGACACAACGACCAGAACAGAAAGAACAGGGGGATCGAACTGGCAACCTTCCGGTTACAGATGAGCTTCCCAATCCCCTGAGCCATGGTCACCCACGGTTGTGCATGTTTAATTCTTTGCAAGTGAACATAAACTAAATTCAGCAGGGGGATCCCATAATTATTTCCTGCACTGAAGGAAATAAAACTGATAATCTAAGTTGAGGAGAACATACGCCCACTGGTGTTGAGTAAACAGATGCAGACTCAGTGATATACGTGTTGCTGAACATAAGGCAAGGGGATGCCTCTGGCAGACTTTTGACCGACAATTGAGACGCACACATGCAAATTTGCTAGAGGAAAGTAAGATGGCATGAGACCTTTTAACATACTGTGTTGATTTTTATAAATGCAAGGAGTAGAACTATTGAACGTATCACAAACACAATATATTATTTCTGAAGTTGGAGGAAGAAACCAGATTTCACACGTGTCTAGAACAAATTGGATAAGAGTCACTGACTGGGCAGTTCCAGTCTCAGTGTTTCAATTGCATGACTTAATTCTAGAGATTAGATGATCATAAATAATCTGAAGCTAAGCTTTTTGATAACATGATGTTATGGTGTTGAGTGATTGCGATATGGAATGTAAGTGCGAACAACTGTTTCAACTCTAAACATAATATTTTGGTTCTTTGTTAGATCTAGTGTATATTGATAAGAGCAGCAAGTTTGGAATCCCTACACAAACTATAGAGCATTTCCTTAAATAGTCTGTTGGCTTTCTTCCTCTTGTGTGTGGTTTGAAAAGGGGAGAGGTGAAAGTAAAAGTCAAAAACATAATGCATATTTTTGGCCTACAAAAACATACCTCCATTATGATCACGCTCTGCTTACTACCTGTGGGAGATATACGTCCCAGCTGCTGTCAAGCTGCCATCAAGGACTCATGCTTTTCTGGTTCTATTTTCTCATAGCCAGGCAGGTGACAAACAATAAAAATGAGTTGTTGTAGTCTAATACCTGGAGAAACAACTTCAGCTAACCAGTAGGAAACATTCTTGTGGAAATGATAACCTCTTATGATATTTAACATCTTCTATTCATGTTCCATGAATATGTTTTGCTTTGCTGTCGATGCCTGAGATTACATCCTCCATAATAATATGACGTCTGCCATCTCCGCCTCTCACCCTACACTTCCCTTTACCTGCTGATAGCATGACAGGTCGTTGGCCGCAGTTGATGACAATACAAAGTGAGAAGCTGCTAAGAGGATTATCAGGTTTTGTCAGAAGCAAAGGGCTGGTAATGTTTCTTTTTTTTTTTTATATATTTAATTGATCATTTAGAGCTTAAGCATGAATGACACATCACAGTATGCATTCTGTGCTTTGTCTTCCCTGTCTTTGTTTCTTCAAAAAAGCTGTAAGTTTGCAGTGGCTAACCTGTAAATGAATGACAGATGAGACACACACACACACTCATTCATACAGGAACAAGCTATTAAAAAAAACTATGTA